>NC_134145.1:59075161-59378790 GCF_033958435.1 Carettochelys insculpta | reverse complement strand
GTGTGAAAAACCAGGACACTTTTGGGGGTGAGGGTTAGGTGGGGGTGTACCTAAAATAAAGCCTCAAATATCAAGTCATCTAGTCACCCTAGATTCAGTTGGGACAAACTCTCTAAACAAACATCAGTCCTTCTCTTCTCCTTCATTCAATTGTGTTCATCATTTTTGTTACACAGTTGTACCATCCTTTTAATGGAAGTTTAGGTCAAGAGGTAGAACATTTTCTCTAAGATAGCTCATTGATAAGAGCTGCTTATACTTTTCTAGCTAGTGAATTAACAATAGGTCCAGTAAGTAGTCAAAGGATAACAGGTCAAATAGCAATTTAGTTCGACAATTACTGTAGCAATTGAACCTCATATTTGTATAGTCAGGATGAAATTTAATGAGTGCATTTCAACGTTTTAAAAGTTGCCCCTGAAAATATCTTTTATTTTCTTATACTCAAGAACATGTCTTACATCGTATGCGTGCATCAAACAACACGGTGAAGCCTTGGTCTAACAACAGAATGCAAATGTTGAAAGAAAATGCCAGAATAGCCCACTAGGTATTCTAAGCTCTCTGGCCACTTACAAAAACGACAGTACCTCTGATTTAAAAAACAAAAACAAAACAAAACAAAAACCCCAACCCTTCAAAAGCATGTCAAATATTTTGCCAAATTATGGCTTTGCTAGCACAGGGACATTGAGGGAGGCTGGGGTTAAGGTAGCACACAGCATGCCCCGGTGACCAGGTGCTGCTAACTCATATGGAAGGGAAGGAGGCTCTGCAGGTGTTCCGTTCCCTCCCAGAACTCAAGGGAGGGAAGGACAGTGCCAAGGCCCCACCTACCCTAACACAAGCAGAAGCTAAATCAGCACATGAGGGAGCACATGCTGCATTAGTTATAGACCTAATTCAATTCATTCCCTCCTCAGAGCAGCTGGAAGGCAAGGAGGAAGACTGACTGGGAGCCAAGCCCCAAAACCTGTACTCTGAGCACAGTGTAAGCTCAAGACCTATCCCATAATAAAGAAAAAACTGTTCAAAACAAACTGGAAACCACTTTGCTGACTCTGTGATGATGTAGGTTAACTGGGAGCCATTCACCAGCAGAACTCATGAGAAAGGAAGAGACTTTCAGAGTGGATGAAAGACATCACTACTTTTCTACTTTGTGAAATCTAAATTAACACACTTTCAAATACAGGTTGAACTTCTCTAATCTGGAACACTCTCATCCAGCAACATCCCTCACACAGAATGATTTTAAGTAGCCAGATAACCACTTATCATGGTCCCATACTTTGTTACCAGCCTCCAGTCCTGGCTCTCAGTGCTCCGTGCTGTTATTTAGCTCTAATTTACCCCTAAATGTCTTCTAAGAGCCCAGTGAGCAGTGGAAGTGTTGGCAATGCTGCTAGACAATATTGACCTCCTGTGGTCCAGCAAATTCCCAAGGGCACTGGACAAGGGACGTTCAACCTGCACTATAATTCACAGCAGCAGTTTTACTCAGACATTCTAATGCTGAAGTAAAGGAATTTTTTATGATCACTTATTTCTCAAGCAGGGTGGCCAGCATCATGGTCTTCTCCCACCGAGACATACTAATGTACAGAGAAGAAGAGTGAAGAGTTTTGCATGGTCAGAGGGGGACAAGTCACAAACAGTTATCAGGAAAAGCTAATCCAGCATCAGCTGGTATTATGTTTCCTGCTAAGCCTCCTCCATGCTGGGATCCTTCCACCAAGAAGAGTCATAAGAAACTGCTGCACCTAGAGAACTCCCACACCGTGTACTTCCAGTGAGCTCAGGCTGGTACAGATGAGGGACGGTGTTAAGTGCCACAGCTAAAACAGAAGAGGCATGTATACGTCAAGATCCTACAGAACCCCTGGGGCATCTAGGCCATCCCCACATTCAGTTCCACAGAGCTCACTGACCTGCATTCCCTGTAGAGCAATGTGAGGGAATCTCTGCAAGATTTCTGTGGCATTTTTGTCCACTTCTATTGTTTCTACTCCAGAGAGGCCAATCCAGACCACTATAATTAAGGTACAGAAAACTTGCAAGGTCACAGTCTTCCCATGTGGCACAATACTGAACCTTGCAATATACTTCTACTGCCTCTTTCACTTTAGCTACTCTCTTTTCTAGTGCCTTTCCAAATGGAAGTACAACCCAAATTTGTCTCAAGATGCTCTCATGGAATCTATTTTTCTTTTCTTTATTGGTTCAGACATAGGCCTTGTCTACACTAGCCCCAAACTTCGAAATGGCCACGCAAATGGCCATTTCGAAGTTTACTAATGAAGAGCTGAAATGCATATTCAGCGCTTCATTAGCACGTGGGTGGCCGTGGCACTTTGAAATTGACGCACCTCGTCGCTGCGCAGCTCGTCCAGACGGGGCTCCTTTTCGAAAGGACCCCGCCTACTTCGAAGTCCCCTTATTCCCATCTGCTCATGGGAATAAGGGGACTTCGAAGTAGGCAGTGTCCTTTTGAAAAGGAGCCCCATTGGGACAAGCCGCGCAGCAGCAAGCCGCGTCAATTTCGAAGTGCCGCGGCCACCCGCAAGCTAATGAAGCGCTGAATATGCATTTCAGCGCTTCATTAGTAAACTTCGAAATGGCCATTTGTGTGGCCATTTCGAAGTTTGGGGCTAGTGTAGACGTAGCCATAGTGACACTTCTAGTGCATAACCAAAATACTTAAACATCACGTAAACAGTCAACCAGACAGAAAAGAAGATATTGCCTAACAATATGATAGTGTGATTAAATATCCAGAATATGCCTAGATTGTTATAACTTCCCTTTCAGCTCCCTTTCCCACACACCCACCTAAATAAACACCCACCCACACCCATACACATTTCATACGAGTATCTTCCGAAAGAACATTAATACACCAAGTTCCCCCATTCATTCTTCAGCACATACTTAGAGAAGAAAAGCACAGGGACATTTTAAAGTAAGTTACAGGAAAGCTGCTAGACCTAGTTTTTTGATGCTCTTCTATCTGGAAGAGTTTTCTACCTCTCCCTCTCTCTCCCCACCACTCCACCTCCCTCTGACCCTGGCCACCATTTTATCGAGAACAGAACATTTAATTAGGTACATGAGATGTAACATCAAAGCTTTTCGGTGGAAGGAGGGGCAAATTTTCTAGCTGTAAAATGTTCAAAATCAAATCCTTTTTTACTCGGAGAGAACTGACAGGATTCAAAATGGGATCATCCAGAAAACTTAGGAGTGAGTGTTTCTAATGATTACAGGGAAGCAATCAGATAGTCTTAAAATAACTGGGGCCAAACAACATAAATGAGCTTATTCTCAAAACACACCAGGAGTCTGAAATGTGATAAAAACCCATGCTCCAACAAAAGCCATTACAGAGTCTCCAACAAAGGCGAGCGTAGACTACACTGTAAACTGTATGAAAAGCACCTCATTAAACTTTCCAGTTCACATGAGTTCACTTTTCAATTCGGTATCATACTAAGTATTTTACAAAGTTCTGGAATACAACACAATCTATGGTTATCTTAAGTTATACTTAGAGGGGTTCTTTAAAATTTTGAAAACAGTTACCTTCTTGTGAGAAAAGAAAGAAAAAATTCAGGTGCCACAGCACAAAGAAGAGTTCTGATTATCTTCATAATATTTCATACAATGGTTACTGTGCTGCCCGTTCAGAAGAATGACTGAGGGAAGGACTATTTTCACACATCTGATGCAACTAATATTAATTTGTGAAATTATCCCAGCACTGTTTTCTTCATTCTGGCCCTCAAAATCACAACTTCTGGAGCTCCATGAAAAGCCACATTCAGTCTTTGATCAGATTGTTATATATAAAAACATAATGCATTTGAATTCTCATATTTCACATTCCAGTAGGGTAAATATGGAAGCTTTAAATTTCTGAAAAGGGAATTCTCAGATTTTCATTGGTTCTTATCACTTGCTTCCAGTTCTGGAAGGTCCAGAGATATTGGTCTTTGAAGTAGACATTTTTAGACATTAGAAAGATACTTTAGGACAACTCTGAGCCCCTGAGTTGAGCAAGATTAGCTTACAGATCTATCTTTACAGGGACAGGAATACGAAAAATAATCTTAACATATTTGCTTAAAAATCCTTAAAATATATTTAAAAGGTGCCACATACACAATACATGAAGTATACCTCCTTCCCATAAATAGACAATCTCTCAATTATCATCAGCTTTGATTCATCCTTGAATATAATATGCACTGATCAACCACTACTAATTAAAAGAGAGACAAGAACTGAGAAAAAGCAAAAGAGGATATTCCTGGGAGGCTTTCTAACAGAGCTAGACATCAGAATACTTAAATGAAGAGAAAGGTACATTTATCTCAATAAATGTATTGGTCAATTCAATTCTGTAGAATACTATCTTAGTCTCAAACATACTACCGGCTGCTACAGCAAAAATAGCTGTAAACAAATATACTGGCAAAAATACAGGCATTAGAATTTAATAGTCTTGCTAAAAAAAAACAGCCCAAACCCTAAGCTCACATCTGAACAGAGAATTCAAACCCAACTGACTACATGTATCTTAGGCCCATCTCTGACCATTACAGTATTATGGATTATTAATTCATCTTTTCTCAAGACAGTAGAAATCTTATTTCAGCCAACTGCCTTATATTGTCCACAGCCTATTTTCTGTCCACAATTTTCAAAATCAACAAGGGATTTTTCATGCCTGAATCTGTGGAACTCCAAGTTTGTAGAATAAAAATGGATCCAATACTCAGAAAGTGATGAGCACCTCTCCTGTGAAACGTGACTCCTTAGAAGAGGATCAGTTTGGAACCCAAAGTTACCAATCATTTAAAAAATCTTGTCTTCTAGTTCTTATAACAGTTAGTCATTAAAGAGATTAATAATTTATAAAGGAAGGGAGTTTGGATTTGGTTTGGTTCTGAATAAAACTGACAAATTCAAATTAGATCAATTATTTTAAACAGTGCAAGAATGATTAATCAATCAGAAAACTACCAAGAAAAGTGGTTGATATTCATTTCTTGATGTCTTCAGATCAACAGCAGATGCTGTTGTGGAAAATATGCCTTAAGCAAATATAAATTATGCTTTAGCTAAACAAAAGTGAGCTGGTATGGGGTAACTGGGTAAAATGTAACAGTCTTAATATACAGATCAGACTAAATGACCCAATGGGCTCTTCTGACCTTAAACTTGATGACTGTATCAAGAAACTACAGTATTGCCAAGGTACTATACACAGTTACTCTTTTACTATGTATCTGAAAGCACATTCTTCTTCTACAGGAGGTGAAATGATTCTTAGACCAGTAGACACAAATTCAGAGATGGAGTTTGAACAAGTCAGTTGAGGTTGTCAATCTAATTTGCTCTAAATTATGTCTTTCTTTAGCTCTTCAGTCTGTATAATCAGTTCTCTCAAGGCTCTCTTATAGATACTTTTACTCATGCCCACCCATAGGTGCTGGAACCGGAAGTGCTGCCCTGGCCTGAAGTAATTTCCATTATATAGAAGGTTAATAGTTTGGTTCAATGGCTCTCAGCTCACCGCCACACAAATTGTTCCAGCCCCCCTGAACCCACCCATCATCTTGTAAGTTACATCCCTCACCGCACATCATCCCTGAATTCGACCCAGTGGAATCTAGTTAAATTTAAGTGCAATTTAAGGACTTTTGGCTGGTATAACACACATTGAGGAGCTAGAAGTGGAGGAGGGAGTTAGAAAAGAAAACAGAAGAGAACAGAAAACACAGTCCGGATGTGAAAGCAGACATCATCTTAATTTAATCCATATAGTCTCACTACTGTTTCCTGCTACTCAGCACATATTTACACCAGCCCTTCCTTAAAGATTAATAAATTGGTGTGAGAAAGTAATCTATACCACCTTATAAATCATGTCTGACCTTCTCCTGCGGTACAAAAGGCATCACAAGAAATGTTGTGAAAATAAACACTTTGTCCACATATCTATTCTGGAGATACCATCACTGGACCTAAACAGGATACTCACAGAATCAGGGGCACATTCTCATGTTCCTCAACTAACATCATATATGCCATCATGTGCCAACAATGCCCAGATGCTTTGTATATCGGACAGACTTCCAACTCTCTTAGACAAAGAATTAATGGGCATAAAACAGACGTAAAAATACTCCTGATTCACAAACCTGTCAGCCAGCACTTTAATGGAGTGGGCCATTCTGTTAATGACCTGCAAGTCTACGTTTTACTGAAGAGGAATTTTCACAACAGTTTGGAAAGAGAGGCTGCCAAACTCTCTTTTATATTCAAATTTGACACATTAACACGTGGTTTGAAGGGGATGGGAATTTTCTAGCTCATTATAGGAGCTCTTTTGCTTACTTGGCTTTATCTAGTTCTTGACTCCCCGCCACCCTTCTGCCCCTCTGTTCTCTGATTTGCTCACCTTGATAATATTTTTCTGATTTGTCAACCTTGATTACTATTTTTGGTTCTCAGTGCCTTAAATATTGAGTCTGTTCTGGTCTGGCTATGGTCTGAAGAAGTGGATCTGTCGCACAAAAACTCATCACCTAATAAATTATTTTGTTAGTCTTTAAAGTGCTACTGGAGTGCTTTTTTGTTTTGATAGTGTATAGACTAGCACTGCTATGTCTCTGTTACTATGGCCTCATATGGACTAACATACACGTACTGGTCACTTACTCTCAAAAGAATTTTGCAGTGTTACAAGGGATGCAGAGAGGAGTGACAAGAATGATCAAGAGTATGTGAAAAAAGAGCAGTTGTAAAGATTAGGATTGTTTATCTTTGTGAAGAACTGAAGAAGAGGAGACATGGTTGAATTATATAAAATAAGAAATAGACCAGGAAAAATTGAATGAAAACTTCTGTTCTCCCTGTCTCATAACACAAGAACAAAAGGGTATTTAAGGAAATTCAAAGATAAGAAATTCATAACAGATGCATTAAAATATGTTTTCACACAATGCATAATTAGACAGTGGAATTCATTGTCACAGGAAGTTACTGAGGCAAGAAACTTAGCAAGATTCAAAGACATTTGAATATTTATATGGAAACAAAGGAGAGTTATAATTAATAACAGACATTTTGAAAGGGATATAAAGACAATCACTAATTATCAGAACTCAGAATTGGTATTTATTGTCCCACATGATAGCTCCAATCTCCTTACAGTTGGGATTCTTCAACTTTTCTCTGCTGCATTTGGAGCTCACTTCTGGCAGAGACAGGGTAGCAGACCAGGTAGACTTTGGGTCTGAGCTAGTCTGAGAAGTCATATGTTCCAAAGAACTTTGGAAAATGAAAAATAATACTAGTTGTTCAAAAGAGCTAAACACAGTAGGGTCTTAACATTCGCGAACCTAAGGTTTGTGAATTCAAGTATTCACAAGCGGCCACTTCCCTGGGTAGGAATGCTGGCAGCTGCCGCTTTCTCCGGGCTCTGGGCAGCAGCAGCTGAGTTCCAGGTGGGAATGACTGCCATACAGTACAGTATTCATGAAATTCAACACTCACGAGGGTTTTCAACATGGAACCCTTGCGAATGTTGAAACCCTACTGTACATATGTTGATACAGTTTCATGCTTGTCCATTTTTCAGAACAAAAAAAGGTGATTGCAGAGTTCAAATGGCTCAGGTAAGACGCGTTCAGACTCAGAGAATGGGTACCATCCAGCTAAAGGCTGAAAGGTCACCTTTCTGCTAAAATAAAACAATTTTTCCTTATAAACACTTAGGCTACGTCTACACGTGAAGCCTACATCGAAATAGCTTATTTCGATGTAGCAACATCGAAATAGTCTATTTCGATGAATAACGTCTACACGTCCTCCAGGGCTGGCAACGTCAATGTTCAACTTCGACGTTGCACAGCACAACATCGAAATAGGCGCTGCGAGGGAACGTCTACACACCAAAGTAGCACACATTGACATAGGGATGCCAGGCACAGCTGCAGACAGGGTCACAGGGCGGACTAGCGCTTCCGGGGCAACAGCTAGCCGCTCCCTTAAAGGGCCCCTCCCAGACACACACAGCCTGCACAGCACGCGGTCTGAGGAGCCATAGGCACACAGACCCTGGGCAACGCAGGCATGGACTCCCAGCAGCAGCAGCAGCAGCAGCCACCAGAGGTCCACCCAGCCCTCCCGGCAGGAGCAGGGCTTGCCCTGATCCATGCCATGCGGGAGGCAGCTGAGCACCTCCTTGCTACACCAGAGGAGGAGCTGCCCCCAGGGCAGCAGGGCTCAACCCCCAACCCTGCAGCACCCCGCACCCCGCCCCACATCACACGCCGGCGGCTGTGGAGCTACCCCACCAGCACCGACTGGTGGGAGCAGCTGGTGCTTGAGGAGTGGGACGACGACCGCTGGCTCAGGAACTTCAGGATGAGCCAGCAGACATTTATGGAGCTGTGCCAGTGGCTCACCCCCGCACTCAGGCACCAAGGACACTGCCATGTGGCGTGCCCTCCCTGTGGAGAAACAGGTCGGCATCGCTGTCTGGAAGCTGGCCACTCCAGACAGCTACCGATCCGTGGGACAGCAGTTTGGTGTCGACAAGGCCACCGTCGGGGCTGTCCTCATGGAGGTAAGAGAACCCACGGGGGGAGGGCAGGGCAGGGGAGAGGGCCCGGGCAGAGGAGGGCAGGGCGGGGGAGGGCAGGGCAGGGCCACGCACACCCTGCTCACCCCTCATTGGTGCTCTCCCATGCACTTTCCCTGCAGGTTGTGCATGCCATCAATGCCATGCTCCTGCACAGGCTCGTGAGGCTGGGGGACCCAGATGCCACCATCGCGGCCTTTGCCACCCTGGGCTTCCCCAGTTGCTTCGGGGCTCTGGATGGGACTCACATCCCCATCCGCGCCCCGCATCACAGTGGAGGACGCTACATCAATCACAAGGGCTACCATTCTGTGGTCCTCCAGGCCTTGGTGGACAGCCGGGGACGTTTCCAGGACATTTATGTGGGCTGGCCTGGCAGCACCCACGACGCCCGGGTTTTCCGGAACTCGGGCCTGTGCCGCCGGCTGGAGGTGGGGACCTACATCCCCCAGTGGGAGATCCCTCTGGGGGACACCACCATGCACCTCTGCGTCATCGCAGATGCGGCATACCCCCTCCGGCCCTGGCTCATGCACCCATACACGGGCCATCTCTCCGCTAGCCAGGAGCGCTTCAACCAGCGCCTGAACCACGCGCGCCAGGTGGTGGAGCGCTCATTTGGCTGCCTGAAAGGACGCTGGAGATGTCTCCTGACCCGCCTGGATGCGGGCCCCAACAACATCCCCCAGATTGTGGGTGCCTGCTGCGCCCTCCACAATTTGGTGGAGAGCAAGGGGGAGGCCTTTTTCCAGGGCTGGGCTGTGGAGGCCGGCAGGGCCGACATGCAGCCACCCGCTGCCCCCAGTCGGCAGGTGGACCCCGAAGGGACCCGGGTCCGGGAGGCCCTGCGGGCCCACTTCAATGATGAGGCCATGGGGTGAACTCTGCCAGGCCCCCCACTGCCCACCCCTTCCTCCACAACACTCCCTGCCCCAACGCCCACACCATGGAGCACGCAACCGCACCCCCCCCCACACACTTTTCCTGGACAAATGACAGCACGCACTTGTGGCTGAACTTAAACTGCTTTTTCTTTTAGAACTTTTTTTTTTAAACTATAAATAAAACAAGAACAAACTATATACAACATGTGTGGAACAAAAGCTCCTTCACCTTACTCCTGACGTGATCAGGAGTGCGGGCAGGGTGACCCTGGGCAGCCAGGCCGTCGGCCAGCCGAGCAAACGCATCCGCGTTCAGCCTCTTGCTCCCCATTACCTGGAGCACCTCCTCCTCGCTCCAGAGCCCCAGCAGGTCCCGCAGCTCGGCCTCCATCCAGGAGGGGCCCCGCTGCCGCTTGCCAGCCTGACTGCCCGCCTGGCTGGGCTGGCTGCCCTGGCTCCCCTTGTGGGGGGGTCCCCTGGGGGCGCTGGGGGGGCTGCTGGGCGGCCATTGAGGGTCCTGTGGCTGCTGAGGGACGTGCAGGCTGGCCGCGTGTCTGAACTGCTGCCTGCACGTTCCCTCAGCTTCCTGCACAGGAAAGGAAGGGGAGGGGATCTTTAAGGGGCCGCTCCACGCGGCCACCATTGAGCTGAGGGGCTGGAGAGAGCGTCTCTCAACCCCTCAGCTGATGGTCGCCATGGAGGACCCCGCAATTTCGAAGTTGCGGGACACGCAATGACTACACGGTCCCTACTTCGACGTTGAACGTCGAAGTAGGGCGCTATCCCCATCTCCTGATGAGGATAGCGACTTCGACGTCTCGCCGCCTAACGTCGAAGTTAACTTCGAAATAGCGCCCGACGCGTGTAGCCGTGACGGGCGCTATTTCGAAGTTAGTGCCGCTACTTCGAAGTAGCGTGCACGTGTAGACGCGGCTTTAGTATGTTATTGGAGCCAATAAAACAATTAATGTGGTGAGATTTCTTTTAAAAACCCCACAACTCTTTGGCTGAGTCTACACTATCAAGTCCTTTGAGAAAATCAGGCCCTCTTCCAAAGAACACATGGAGCATCTACACATAAAATGCACTCTTATGATTAGAAATCAAAAAAATGTGGCTCTTTTTCCGAAAACCATCTTCCACTCCCGGATCAGGAAGAGCATCATTTTCTGAAAGATTCTTTTGGAAAAAAGCGTGTGTAGATGCTCTGGGGGCCCTTCTCTCAAAAGAGAAGTCGTCATGGCACCAGATTTTTCTAGTCCTGTCCTGTTCTTTTGAAAGAGTGGGGGCTGTGTGGATGCTCTCTTTCAAAGCAGATTGCTCTTTCGATCCAGTTTTTTCTGCATAGATGCAACCTTCCAGAAGATCGTCTTTCAGAAGATCACTGTAGTGCACATGCAGCTTTTGAGGTTTCTTTCTTTCTCTCCCTTTTCTCCCTCTGTTCTGAACTCCCTCTTTTTTCTGCTACATAGGCTATGTATACACTACAAGATAAAGTCAAATTTAAGGCAGTTAGTTCAATTTTACATCACTGTCTTCACTGTAAATACCATTAGCTGAATTTTAGGGAGCACTAAGATCGAGATCATAACACCAAAAACGGCTGGGTGTAGTGTCAAGTTCAAATTTAAAAGTTTGAATAAAAGCTAGTGTGGAAGCACCATGTCTTTAAAATCAAGTTATTAGCCTGCAGAGGCATCTCATATGTATCCCACAATCATAGAATCATAGAACCATAGAACACTAGGACTGGAAGGGACCTCGAGAGGCCATCAATTCCAGCCCCCTGCCCCAATGGCAGGACCAAGTACTATCTAAACCATCCCTGATAGACATCTATCTAACCTGTTCTTATATATCTCCACTGATGGAGATTCCACAACCTCCCTTGGCAATTTATTCCACTGTTTGACCGCCCTGACAGTTAGGAACTTTTTCCTAATGTCCAACCTAAACCTCCCTTGCTGCAGTTTAAGCCCGTTGCCTCTTGTTCTACCCTCAGAGGCCAAGAAGAACGAGCTTTCTCCTTCCTCCTTATGACTCCCTTTTAGATACCTGAAAACCGCTATCATGTCCCCCCTCCACTCTGGCCGCTTCCATCTCCGCTGCTCTCCAGGTGCAAAAGAATTAGGTAAAAGTAAGCCCGTGAATTTGAATCATGTACTAGGAAGCCTGTGGCTGTGGGGTCACACTTGTATGTGAAGCCAAGAAACTTCTTTATTTCTTTGCTATCAGTGAAATGAGTGGATTGACCATTAAAAATAGCCACAACACAAGAGTTCATGGTTCTGTCTCTACCTTTGCAAGCTGAGCACGTGGATATTCTTTTTTTCCCAGTGCTGGCACCAGCCCCACCACAGCATGTGGCAGCTCGGCTGTTGGGGGTGTCACGCTTGTATGAGAGGCCAAGAAACTTCTTTTCGGCAGTTTACATCTGTGCAGCCACTCCTCCCTCCCTCACAGGTGCCATGGACTCGAGGTCTTCCCTACACACAACCACATCACGTGGCTAATCCCCAACCCAAAAAAAGGACAGGCCAGCTGCACAGTGCGTACCATCCTGCCAGGCAGCACCATTTCCTGGCTTGCACGTGGTGAGGTCTCCAAAGGCGGGAAAGATTTTCAGGAGCTTGCAGCTGCTGGAGTTGACCATTTCAACTGGCCACAGACCTTACACCTCCCAGCCCAAAAAGATTTTCAGGGGCTTGCAGCCATTAGGGGGACCAATTCAACTGGCCATGCAGACACGGACCCCACATCCCCCCGTCTGAGCAACACTGAAGAGACCTTTTCAACTGGCCCTTCCTTCATCCTCCAATCTGCCCAAGTCCCCATGGAATGAGGGGATCCAACCCCCTAACAGTCAGTCAGGGCTTTCCCCCCCCACCTAAGCAACACTGCATGTTGAAATTTGGCGAACCCCATCCCCCATGTTGGACAACTCTGTGTAGTGAACTGGGAAGCCAAAATCTTGTTCCTAACCTTTTCTAGTCTTCTCTTTCTTCAAGCTTTGGCCCCCTTAACACAGGGAAAAGTGGAGTAGAGGGCCAGTTAAGACGACACAGACTCCTGGGTGATTGCCAGGCACAGAAGCATTCATGCATGTGTAAATATGGTGAGCCCCATCCCCCATGTTGGGCACCTGTGTGTAATGATTTGGGAAGCCAAAAATCCTGCTTCACAAAATCTCTTTTTTTCCAAACCTCTACTATCCTACTCTTTCTTCAATCTTTGCATTGTTCCTGTATTATTTTCAGGGATCATGTTGCTATAATCAAGAAAGAGGGGACAGTGGCTGGAGGGCTAGTTGAGAAGACTCAGACACCTGCTGATTTTTGTAAAATCTTTGATAATTCAGTTATAAAAAGCAGTTCAGTTATAGAAGCGAGAGATTTCAGTTAATTTGGCGATCTTTGTTGAGACAGAGAGGGGAATGAGGGCAATACAGTGTGGAAAGATGACATCACATATCCACAACCGCTTGCGGGGCATTTTTTTTCCCATGCTGCATCAGCAAAATACCCAGAAAGCTACAGGGATGAGAGAACTGTGGGATAGGTTCCCACAGTGCACTGCTGCAACACTCAATGCTTGGTGACTGAGTGCAGTAGCAATACGTCAACTTTGTGGAGAATCTGGGGGGAAATGAGGATACTCAAATTCGAATTTACAAAACCCAGCACTACAAAATCAATTTTAATAAATTTTAATTTATCTTGTACAATGGATGTACACATACTCATATTTGTCATCTTGTTCATCTGTCTCAATCTGCTCACTCTTTCAGAAAAAAGAAAATTAACCCACAGGACTCTTTCACTTCAAGACATTAGGTTAAACCCTTGAGTGCCAATGACCAACTTGTTCCACTGTGATGGAGAATTGTGGTCCTTAAAATCTTATCAAAGAGCCTCCAGAGGTTGCATGCTGTTCTTCTGGAAGGCTCTTTTCTGCTTCTGCTCTCCTTGTGTTTATATGTGGCAGTGAGATCCTGAATGCCTGCTACTGGGGACCATTAAGAAATCTGATTATAAAAACTAAACAGATGACAATCCTGCACTTAGTATTTATTTGTATTACTGTAGTGCCTCTTGATAAATATTTTATATTTTGCTCTCATGCTGGTTCCATTAGCTGGGAGTTGGAATTGCTTCATTCCATGAAAAGGTACTGATTTAATTTACAAGCTGACGATTTTACTTAACAAAGAATCTGCAAATACTACTAAAAAGTTTAAGGGACTATAGAGGAGACAGAGTTACAAAGGCTTGGTTTAATACTGCAAAATGGCATGGAGGTAAATAGCTGCATGTACCACTCTCATTTTTAATTAGAACACCAGGTCCATAAACCAATGGTGGGCAACCTGCAGCCAACTGAGGTTCCACCTGAGACCAACAGACCGCCCCCGCCCCCGCCCCCGCCCCCGGTTGTGCCTCCCCACATGCCTCTCACACATTGTGGCACAGAAGCCCTACGCTTTCTTGTTCCTCCTTCTCCCTTCCAGCACCTTCAGAGAATATGAACTGCCTGATTCATTTCCGTCCCCGCTCCCTTCCCCCCTGTCCCAGAGCTGAAACACCATGAATCAGTTATGCTGGGAGGGACAGATGGATGAAGCAGGTATGTGTGTGCTCTGGTGCTCAGGTGCATGAGAGGTGTGTGGGGGAGGCAGGGGCACAGGGCGGCATGTGGAACCCCAAAGGGCGTGGAATGCTATAGCCCACTGAGGTGAAAGAAGGCCATTCCTGTGGCTCCCTCTTGCTTGGTGGTTGCCCATCGTTGCTGTAAACCATGGAGAAACTGAATAGATGATCTGGAACTTAAGACCAAATTCTGAAACAGCAAGTCTGTTTGAGGTTTTTAAAGACATGAAGACATGACATACTGATATCACCCTTCTGAACTCAAGCAGTTAACCAAGGTATAGAAGGGAAGGTATCTTTTTAAACTCCTTTACAGAGTGTGACACCTCAAATTCCAAGACAAGCAGATCAGCCAGTACCCGAATGGTAGCTGTTCTTTAGGAAGGGCAGTTTTGGTATTAATTTCAAAACTGCCCCCATGGCCTACAGTGAATATACGTGATAAATTAAAAAATAAATAAATACATAAATAAAAACCCCACACTTGCAAAATTATAAACAACCCTCCCTGCTTTAGCAAATGCCAGAGATAGTCTGCAAGAGACACTGGTGACGTGGGGGCGAGGGACAGAGGGGCCACGTGACCTCTCAAACACTGTGAGGGGCAAACGGTTAGATTCTCTGTGTGGTCTAGGGGTTTGTGGCAGGGTCCTGGCACCTGAAGCACAAACTAGGCACCTACACACTCAAAAGTAGCAGTGGCGGGACCAAACCCCCTACTCCCGCTCACTGGCAGAAAGGGTTGTGATGTGGTCAGGAGCCAGAGGAAAAACCGTTGTTCTGGTTCCCCTTATCACTTCTGGTGAGGGTGTGAGGCCTGAATACTGTTGCTGGCGCCAGGACCCACAGCTAGTCTGCCAGACCACATCACTTGGGGAAGGCACTGAGGGAGCAGGGACAGGGCTTAGGGCGAAGGCGGGGGTTATCCCACCATGCCCCCACTTGGCACAGGGTGGAATCACATGGGGGGGGGCCAGTTATGTCACTGGTGGGGCTTGCCCCTGCCCCTACATCCTTCCTCACTAGTCAACCTTAGTGAGAAACAAGTTGGGTGACATCATATATTCTATTCAACCAACTTCCACTGGTAAAAGAGAAGCTTCCAAGCTTCAGAGAGTTCTTCATAGATAATGTGTGTTCTCCAAGCCCATATTGGTTTCTTTTTTAATTGCACATGACCTTCATGTAATCACTGTACATGGGGAAGAGATGACAGAAATGTATTTTCCTTTTTTCCTGCCCCGTGTTTTATTTGGGTCACAGTGAAATTTGGTAAATACCTCTTTCAATCTTCTTTAATTAAAGTGAGGAGATGCTTTTGAGAAGCTGTGAATATGGAAAAAAATAGCCTGGTTATTAACTACAAAGGTCTGAGTCAGTATATGGAAGACCTTTAAGGCCCCAAGAACGGCCATATGATGCAACGTCTGCTTTCACTTTTTACACTGTTTTTAATTCCACCAGTTCTCAGTTCCATCCCCTCTCCAGTCCAGAAACAAATCTAAGCTGTTGCTTCTCAACAAGCAACCGAAACCTTATTCCAGAGATTTAATAGTGTTTGCATAACATTAATTTTTTTTCAAGTTCCTGGTTTTTCTTTTGTCTACTAATTTTTCTGTTATGTCCTTGTTTTGGGATTCTTCATTAGACTAAACAATATAGAGGAAAACGAGATTCAAGGAATGTAACTGAGGGAGGCTCTTGCGGTTAACGCACTGGGTTGAGTAAAAATATTCCTGACTGTGCCACTGACTCCTTCTGTCATTCTGGGCAAGTCACTTCACATCCGACTAGTCACCTAAGGTACCTTATTCCACTATATCAGATTATTGCAGAGTACTGATTTCTGATTAATTGCAGAGTATGGCAAAGGTGACAAATTTAGGCTCTTACTCCCTATCCCCTCAATTTCTAGATCTATAAATTGGTGGTGTTGCAAGGCTTACCAAGTTTTATAAGATATTTTGAGAGCTCCACTGGACGACACCTGACTTAGACAACTGTTTTGTTTTTTAAAACAAAAAGCAGTCAAGTAGCACTTTAAAGACTAGCAAAATGGTTTATTAGGTGAGCTTTCGTGGGACAGACCCACTTCTTCAGACCTGCTTCCGACCTTGACTGCTTTTTGTTTTGATAGTGTATAGACTAGCACGGCTTCCTCTTTGTTACTGTTTTGTTTTTTGTTTTCTTTTTTGCTTAAAGACACCTTCAGTCAAATTAGGGAGAGGTTAAAGTCAAATTTTTATTAAAGTGAGGGGTTTTCTTTAAACACATTCATCAAAGAACTGAGAGCCATTCAATAAGGCTGTGTCTCTGGGAGCTTTTCTGTAATCAAACCTAGTTTTGAAGGTGAGAAGACCAGTGTAAATGGTTAAGATTTCCAGGAATTGCTGCACTGAAGAGTTGACTGATTTTTCACTTAAAGTCTAAGTGATCCAGCTTTGAGAAATGGTTCAAATGAAATTCAGTGTAATAGGCCTTTAAATGCATGGCAGCAGCAGACATTTGTAGTGCCTGCAAAATATTAATATTTGATGTTACAGCATTTCAGTTTTATAAGTCTATTAAGCTTGTCTCTGCAGTGTTTCTGGGTTTTGTCACAGAACAGCTTTGTTAAAGCTTTACACGGACTGAAAGAGTTGATGATAGATTGATTTTAACCCTTGCCCTAAATATATCCTAAACTTCCAGGTGTTCATCTGCACGTAGAGATCCTTACCAAAAGGAGACATGCACATATTTTGCAGGGGGAGGGCTGGACTATATTTTTTTTCTGAAACATAGTCTAGTCTCTTCAATCCATCCTTCTCCACAATGGTTAAGGAACAAAATCTTCATCATAAAAACAACAGGGAGTCCTGTATCACCTTAGAAACTAACAGATTTATTAGGGCAGAAGCTTTCGTGGGTGAAACCCCCTTCATTAGATGGGATGAAGAGGAAATAAAAAGGCAGGTACATATGTAGGAAAATTGCTCGGGGGGAAAAAGTTACTATCCTTTGTAAATTAGCACGATCACTTAGAGTGATTGTGGCCATTCACTGTAGCTGATGGGGAGATGTGAACATTCCCCTCGATGAATTTATCTGAATCATCCCCTGCCACAAGAAGAATACAAGTAATTAAAGAATCCTTATATTCATTCAACAGACTGAATATTTTGGAGCTGAAAGTGTCACATAAACAGACCCTGAAGGCACAATGGCAATGGAAAAGGAGACAACAACCAACTACAAGTCTAACAAGAGTGAAAGTGATGCTTTTTCACATAATTTCACAAAAACATAAACCTGGGTATAAAAATTTTGAAGTGAACAGCCCTCACACACACCGGCTACTCAGCTCAAATACAGGTCTCCAAAAGCAAGCTGCCTAAAACAATTAAGAAAAACAGAGAAGACTCAAGAAGAGACCAACACAAGGAAAATCTTCCCAAGAATTCAGCATGGACTGGTGAGAGAAAATTAACTAAAACACAGTCTAGGGATTAGATTTAAAATGATTTGTTTGAATACTGAAATGCTGCTGTAATTAAAATTAAAAAAGTAAGTTTATTTTTTAAGCACCAATCAGTTTGACAATGTAATCTTGGGGAGGAGATGGGGGCTAACCATTGGTAAACATGAGAAATAGTGAAATGTAACTCAATTTAACATTCATGTCACCCCAGCCCATGTTATTAAATGGCTTCTCTGAATAATTTCTTTGAACATCTTTGATTTATTAGGATTCAGCTAAGATTCCTTACTTTGCCCAGCTACAAACTGTTTAGAATATTAACAGCTAAATAGGCTTCATGTTCCTTTACATTAATTTTACCTATACATTAACAGTTTTAAGTATCTAATTAGATATCAAAACCGAAGTCACAATAATTTTGGAAAATAACGTACTTTGATCTTAACTTCTCAAGAGAAGTGCGTCCCGAAAGGCAGTTCACTGTCCTAGATTTAATCTCTGTTAAAAGTTCTCCACACAGAAGAGATTGTACCAGAAGTAACCTGTTTTTGTTTGTGTTAGGTCATTTGTGAGGTTTTTGCCTAATGTTCTCTATTGGATATTAGGAAAAGCTATTTCACCAGGAGGGTAGCGAAGCACTGGAATGCGTTACCCGGAGAGGTGGTGGAATCTTCATCCATAGAGGTTTTTAAGACCTGGCTTGACATAGTCATGGCTGGGATGATTTAGTTGGAGTTGTTCCTGCTTTAGGCAGGGGGTTGGACTAGATGACCTCCTGAGGTCCCTTCCAGCCCTAGAATTCTATGATTCTCTTTTCCTTTTTCAAATAACATAGGTATGGTTAATGGCTGCGATTGTTTTACTTGGACTGGATCTTAGCATTCCCTGAGACGTGTAAAAGAATGTCTGTGATTTAAATAGTGAAAAAACCAAAATCCTCAGCTGATTGTCTGAGAAACAGTAAGTAGAGTCAGCCTACCATTTCTTGCTTGACTAAGTTTAATATTTTTAGTAATTTTGAAAATAAAATGATTTGGCATCCAACAATTTGAAACTATGACTTTTGACCCCCACATTCATGATTTGAGTCAAGCTGTATTTGGATGGAAATTGAAATGTAATTACAAAAGCATAAATCAGCATTTTAAATGGTTTTTATCAGTTTTAAAATACCTAATTTAATTGGTACAGAAGAAAAAAGTTTATCAAAACATGTAAACACTGAAACTGATTACTTAAACAAAAGAAGTATCTATAGGTTGTGAAATGTGGCCATTGTGTCTTTCACGATTTTAGAAGATTCAACATTTCAGAACCTCTCATACTTCATTTGTATTCACAGATCAAAA
Organism: Carettochelys insculpta; assembly: GCF_033958435.1. Lineage (NCBI taxonomy): Eukaryota > Metazoa > Chordata > Testudines > Carettochelyidae > Carettochelys > Carettochelys insculpta. The sequence goes on along the minus strand of NC_134145.1, from coordinate 59,359,798 downwards.
GATGAAAACAATGTTTTCCCAAGTCTTCAATATCCAACTGGTTTCTCAGTTTTGAATGGTCTAGTCATAGAACTAAAATGGTTCAATGCACTGAACAGAAACCATTAGCTCTATTCCTACAGAGAAGAGGATACAGCTTATCAAAACCTGGTTGTCCACTTCAACAAAGTATTAACTGAATTTTAATGTAATTTAAAGGATTTTAGTATTTTAAAATAATTTTATAAAAATAAGGAAAAAGAGTCCAAGCCAAGAAAAGTGGTGAGACATCATAAAAGAAAATATGAGTTCTGAGAGAGGCTATGGCACTGAAGAGCACTTTGGAGGGAGAATAGTGATACAGTAGACTCCAGCTGATGGGATAAATGCAAGTAAAGAGAAGAGTAAATGTATGCCTTAGCATGGGTTGCTGTAACTTTAATATAAACGTCTGTTTTTAAAATGTATGCACTTGAACTTAAAATATTCTGTTTTAATCACTGATTTTAATCCACCTACTTCTATAGCACACATCATCATATCTAAGCACTTCCCACACAAATGAAATGGACACAGCAGCGAGATTTTTAATGGACTTCAGGAAGCTTTTTGCTCTTCTTCTTTCCTTGGTTGTAGGTTCTTCTTTTCTGTTTCCCTGCCTGCTATTTTATTTATTAACTCAATTTATTCTAATTGCTCTAGTTATGTGGGAAGGCTCCCTCATTAAACAGACAATACTGTCACTTCACAGTTGCCTCTCACTGAATGACATTTTCAAAATAATAATACATAGCACATAAACATACTCCCTGAAAACGTGAATGTTCTGCCATGACTAAAATAACCCACAATCTGTTTAAATATTCAAAATTTATAAATTTACATACAATAGCCTTTTTCTTAATGCCCTTGAACATTCATGTCAATCAGTAGCACAGATATAAAACTGCTGATCTCGTGCCTCATCAGCAGCAAAGAACAACCATGAGATGTATTAAAGCTGCTATTTTCATTATGAGAAGATACAGAGAATTACATTCAGTATGTGCCCTCAGGCATGGAGGAATGAAAAAGTTACGCTCTAAAATAAAAACAAACTTCAAAATAAAAAAAGATGCTAATGCCTTCACATAAAGGATACTGTTGGAAAAATAATGAAAGACAAGGCCTGCTTTCAAAGCTACAGAACCACCTTTTCTTAATTTAATAACATGATACCGCTCAGTCACACATTTTCTTCCATCCCAGATTAACAAATACACAACATTGTCAGAGTAAAGCTATATTAGTAAACACATTAAAAACAGAGATCCAGAGTTAAAGAGTTCATTTTCCTGAAACATGTGTTAAAGGTCATTATCAATTAAACCATTTTTTCTAATTTATTTTTAACTTAAATTGTTACTAGAACACTATGACTGTAAGACAACGTCCTTCATGTTTTTATAATTTTTATTTACTTTGTGCATGTCATTTTTCCACAGTCAGTTTGACTCTTTCCTTTAGGCAGTGCTCTTTTTGGGGATGGAGGGGAGGCAGTTCCCATGAATGGGGCTGCCAGTGGAGCTCAGAGCCCCAGACAGCTCCCTGCCACAGAGCTGCTGAGTTCCCCTTTCACCCAGCCAGGGATCCTGTATCTGGGGCTGCCGAGGTGCCGGTAACTCAGTACCACCAAGTACTGGCAAGAGAAAAGCACTACCTGTAGGTAGATAGATAGATCACTATTTCTTTGGGTCTTTCAAACACCAGAAAATAGCTTGCTTTGTTTTGTTTTTCAAACAGGAAAATGTGCTTATATGGGTAAGTCTAGCATCTGAGACTATTTTTAATGCAATTGGTTTTACTGCTTAGGTTTCAAGATGTTGTCCCTTTTATCATCAGTATTTCACTCCTTTCCAACCCAGTCAATACAGTATAAATCACACCAAACAAAATGCTTCTAGGAGGGGTGAGCAACACAATGCTTATTTCACAGATAGCCATTGAACTAAAAACAACCCCTCTCTCTGCTTGTTCTGGCCAACCAGTTGCCATATTACTTTTCTGCCTCAATGTCCTTTTTAACGTCAGCAATACAAGTGCTCAAGAAAGATTTTTGGGGCAACACAGTGCTAACCAGAAACAGGCTTTGTAATCACATCTGACAAACCAAAAAGGCAACCAGGCACATCGTGCATGGCTCAGCAAATCTAGATGGGAAAAAGAAATGACTGACAATGCTGATACTCTCACGCAAACAATAAATAAATAATAAAATGCCAACAACAAAATTTTCATACAGCAGAATCAATTAATCCTGTGTTACAAGTACTGTAATCGCATCCTTAAGGATTGCTATACAGCAGCACATACTGTGTTGTTTAACAAATAACAACACCTCGGCATATGGTGATAGAATTATGGTGATGTGGTATCATTGCCTTAACTTTTTGTTTTATTCCTATACTTCTATGGTTTTGTTTGTGAAATTTTTTACCATGTCAGTTTTGTTCCTTTATATAAATATATCTGCATTGCAGCTAAAAGAGTCTAACCTGTGGTTAAGTCTTGACACTGAATACTGTGTATGTGTGATGATGATAGTCAGAACAGTATGAACACAGAAAAGGAATTCTGCAAGATTGTTAGCAAGATATGGAACAGACAAAAATATAGATGAGAGGAAAATGAGGGCAGATAGAGAGAGAAGAACAAAAGATAGACGAGAAGGAAAAAGGAATAGCATAAAAAGACAGGAATGAACCAACAGGAGCTGGTGGAAAAAATGACAGAGGAAAGAAGATGTACAGGGGAAACGGAACAAGATAAATCATAGCAACGGGAAAAAAAATACAGAAGAGAGATACCAGACTGATTATATTTTGCTCTCATTCACTCACAAAAAAAGACTATAAATCAAGCATCCTACCTTCACTTGAACCAAGATAAACCAGATTGCAAGATAACTAAGATTGGTTACTCTGTTACTCTGATCAGACTAGAGACCCCTAAAAGAGCCACAAAGAGTTTTGAAATGGAAGAATTGCTTTTATAAAATCCTTATAAAGTCCTACTCTCCCCAAACCCTAAAATATAAATCACTAGATGCTGAGGTATGTAAGTTTCAACTTTTTTCCTCCGAGAGTTGCTTTGGGCAGTGAACGCTCCTGTCCTGGATACTCTTGCTCACTATTTGTATTTAACTGGTATAAGTGAGTGGAAAATTAGATTGTGAGCAATATCACTCATCTTGGTGACATGTTTCCTTTTTGAATCTTGCGTATTTAACTTTTATTGCTGGAAAATGGATCCAGACTACAAGTGCTTTGGCTCATTTTCAATCTCTTTGTCTTTCTGATAAGTGTTACGTGTGTCCTACATTTTTATATGAGTACTACACTTCTAAATGGCTTTTTCTTGTTTTGGTCTGGTTATTAAGTGTGATGGGCTGCCCAATGTTCATCTTGAATTTATTATACAGTATTTTACAATCACATGTTTTATATCTTTGCCTCTAGGTGCTACAGCTTATATTGTAAAAATCAAAGAAATAAACATTTAACAATTAATTTAAAAAAAATTAGAAGGATATCGAAGAATGTTGCAATCCAAAGATAAATTAGCTTTAGCTACTGTGGTGTCTGAACTTCTTTTGAATTATATTTGCACGTAGAAATTATTTGACTCACATCAAATAGTTGCATTTTTCTGGCTTTTAGGATACTGAAGAACACTGCTATCTAGGCTTGCCTGAGGCTTTTTGCCAGGGGTGAGCAAACTTTTTGGCCTGAAGACCACGTCTCAATATACAAATTGCATGGAGGATCATGAATGGCCAAGAAAAAAGGGGCCAGTGTGCAGGAGGTAGTGAGGAATTCAGCTGGGAGTGCAGGTTCTGGGGTGAAGCCAGAAATGAAGAGTTGAGGGTGTGGGAGACTGTTCTGGGCTGGGATTACGGGGTTCGGAGGATGAGAGAGATCAGGACTATGGCAGAAGGTTGAGACATGGGTGGGAGACCCTCAAGGTGTAGAATCTGGGTGGTGCTTTCAGAAGCTGCTTTTAGAAGCAGCAGCCACCCCCCTCCACTCTGACATGGCCATGGAACCAAGCAGTTCTGTGTGCTGCCCCATTCACAGGCATTGCCCCCACAGCTCCCACTGGCTGTGGTTCCCAGCCAATGAGAGCTGTAGAGCCAGAGCTTGGGGCGGGGGGCAGCATGCAGAGCCCTCTGCCCCTGCGAGCCACGCAGAGCAGGGCAAGGCAAGCCCGAGACCCTGATTTCAGTCTGGAGCACTAGAGTGCACCTAATCCCACACCCTGGTGGGAATTTAAGGACCGGCTAAAAAGGCCTGACAGGCCAGATGCAGTTTACAGGCCATAGTCTGCCCACCCCTGCTTTACACCCTAGCTTATGTCAAATGAAGTTCCATGCAAGATTATATCTGTCCAAGTTTGGGATCTTTCAAGATGAGACACTTACATGGGAAAGGTTAAACAGTTTATTAGGATTCCTATTATTTACCAATACTGAAACCCAATACTGTATAAATTATTCAGAGTATGATTTTGTGTATCAGACATAACTGTCAAAGATGCACAGAGTATGGTCTAAGGACTAAATGAGGCCCACATAATGCTACCCCAGGGTACGCTCTCCATGCAATCATGGCAAAACTAACTTACTGCTGATACAAGCAATTCACCTATCAAGGAAAAATGAAAGACTCTGGTTGTGTGCAAATACTATAGCTGTGTGGATTTTTTCTTAAAAATTTGAAATGCATATAAATTTATATGGTAGTAACACCTCCCATCACTGCAAGTTACTAGAGCAGCCCTCAGTATCACAAAGTGTGGTTTTATCTGTACCACATAAAACTTTGCCATCCCTTGTTAACCTAATACGTATCTTCTGCTCATATCAGGGAAAGCCTGCAGAGCATTGCTTGACCCTGTAGAGCTCATCAGCTTTCATGTTGCTAAATTGGCTTATTGAAAACTATATTTCTTGATATTTTAGGTGTTCTTTGCCCCATGACTCACTAGATATATGCATAAGAGAAATAAGTAATAGAAAATCAACGTCCAATTTGGGTAAGTAATTATACATTTTACTTCCTAAGAACATTAACAAACTATACTATTACAATATTATGGTACTAAAATTATTTAAGTGTTACTCTCTCGGCTTGTCTACACTTGCCCCCAACTTCGAAGGGGGCCTGGTAATCAGGGCCAAGGGAGATTACTAATGAAGTGCTGCAGTGAATTTTGAGAAATAAAGGGACGTCGAAGTAGCACGGGCACTTCAAAGTGCTCGAGGCTACTCGCAAACCAGCACTTCAAAGTTGCTGTGGTGTGAGAATTAGGCTAGTGAAGTGCTACATATTCATCGCAGCACTTCATCAGTAATCTCCCATCAGCCTGATTACCATGCCCCCTTCGAAGTTGGGGGCAAGTGTAGACCCAGCCTATGAGATGTCTGCAACCAGCATTTTAAGTCAAAGTACTTATTTCTTGGAAACAGAACTGTGATTTATCAAAGCACTGCAATGGCTGGAGAATCAGGACCTAGATGCCAGGATAAGAGACTTTTTCCATAGTTCTAAGAGACTACTGATATCTCTATTCTCAACACGCAGAGCAGCACCTGCATCAGAGACAACACTAATACACATACAGCACTGAACTATATCATTCTGAAAAGCGCTGAGGGATTTTAAAAGTACCAAGTGATTTTCAAGTGCCAGCCAAACCTACAGTAACAGTTTCTTTGTCTATCCAGGCTGATCTCCTGCTAGAATTAATGAGGCAACCTGCAGGTCAAATAGATGGCTTCCTATAGGTCTCTGTATTGCTAATACCAGTCTAAGCAGAAAATCAGTCATACTCAGAGATTGCTGCTTTGTTTCACAGAAGGCATTAGTAAATTCTAATACTTGTTATAAATGTAAAACAATAAAATTAAAGGGTAATAGCACAAAAAATCTGTTTCAACATCACAGTTGTGGTCTGAAAGTATTATTTTTCAGAGGACCACACTGAGGAGTGTGCACAAGGTTGGGGAGGTGCAATGCTCAAGCCTCTAGGAATCACAGAAAAGCTCTCAAGTATCAGGTCTGTTTGGACCAAAGAGCAAAACCAGCTTCCACCTCCACATGGCAAAGACAGTTAGGGAGGACAGACCCACTTTCCTCAGAATAAACTCTTCAGAGAAGAGTCACGTTTACTAATTTCACTTTCGTAACACCTTGTGTAACTACAGCCATGACTATTCAAGATGAAATAAAGAAACAAGACCTGATTCCTTAGCAATCCATAATCTCCACCCCACAGTTTACTGTGAGAAAATTCCTGCCTTTCCCACTATGGATGTGGTGAATGGTCTAGCAACGTAACCGATGAAGTTCTACCACACAACACAGAAGTGCAGGAGTAAAGTGGATGGGTGGAGACTGAAGACCAAACACATGGTTCTTAGAATGGGACCGAGCCATGCTATGTAAGGACTCTCACAACCTGGCATAACACCAGGAATTCAAGGGCCCAGGGCAGAACAGTCAATGGGCTTACATGCACGCACAAGTTGTGTTTGTACAGATGTGGACCACTTGACTTTAGGATGCTATTGTACCTACACTGGCTCTAATCATGCAAACCCAAGGAACCTTGCCCGATCCCATGTTCCACCCCTCCCCAGCGGCCACGCTCTGTCCCACCCCTTCTCCGAGGCCCCATCGCTCGTCCATTCCATCCCTCACTCTCCCACACCTTTGATCATTTTTGCCAGGCTGGGCCAGGAGACTGAGATGTGGGAGAAGTAAGGGGTTGGACTCTGGCGATGTAGACTGGGTACAGGAATGGTTGAGGGGTAGGTCTCTAGGAATAACTTTGCATGTGGGAGGGACTCCAAGCTCAGCCTACAGCAAGGGATTGGGGTCCAGAAGCAGGCTCTAAGAGTGAGCTTGGTTGTGGGCTCTAGGCTGAAGCAGAAGGTTGGGATGCAGGGGGGATCAGAGGTCAGAGTTTACTTTGGCTGGCTCCAGAAATCAACCAGCCCGCCACTCTGGCATCATCTCCTAGCTGGGGGACAAAGAGGTTTCTGCACACTGTTGCCCACAGGCACCAGTCAATGGGAGTTGTAGTGTTGGCATCTGGAGTAAGGGCAATGTGCACAGACACTCCCAAGCCACAGGGATCAGCCATTTCCAGGATCAGTGCAACAGGAGGGCAGGCAGGAAGCCTTCCTTAGTCCTACTGTGCTGCTTCTGAAAGCAGCTGGGGATGGCGATTGTCGCCTTAGCTCTCCCCATCCTCTGCGGCAGCCAGGCTGAACACAGCACGAGGGAGGAGGCAGATGGAATGTAGGGCAAGAAGCTCTTCTACTGTGCTGATCATCTGGTGTCCACTCCTGCAGGAGAGCAACCATAGGGCACCACTGGCCTGAAACTGCCTTTGCAACCTGGGAAGAGGGTTAATTCTCATTACTCTATTACACCTGCCCATTGGCCAGGCCAACTACTAGGGGTGAGAATGCTGCTGAGATTTTGACTTTGGGTGTCCTACGTCTTCAAAGGGAACATGATACATACAAAGAGCGGAAACACTACTGCAGTAAACCCTCAATGTAATGGACCCTCAGTTACTGGACTTCAGAAATAACAGATGCCATCCACCAGCCCCCACCTCTTCCCCACCAAATGAATGCCAGCGACTCACCAGAGAAGCTGGAGCCGCCACCAGGGCCAGAGGAGCTGTCGAAGAGGCTGTGACTGCCGGGGCCAGAGGGCTGCAGGGAGAGGAGCTGGAAGGACCCAGGCCAGTGTGCACCTCCTCTCCCAGTAATTGGGAAAGGGAGATAGAGGTGTGAGAGGAAGAACTGGGCAGGAGGGAGAAAGGGTGGGGTGGGGGCAGAGGACAGGAGTCAGTGGTGGGCTGGGCAGGTCAGTGACTCGTCATACAGTATAACTATTTGGATTTAACAGACTTCCAGCAGTAATGACCACCCTTACCCCCATTAGTGTGTTAAATGGAGGGTTTACTGCATAGGGATATTATCAAGACAAAACCATATTCTACCTCTATGCAAGAAAATTTCATATTATGAAAACAAAGTTTTAAAAATCTTATTCAAATTTGTGCATTTGAATGAAGCTAAACATAACTCTTCAAAAATAAGGAAAGAAAATGACCTGATTTGAAATATCTCAGCTCCTTCAATGATAAAGGAGAGAAATATTTGCCCAAAAATTTATCATTGTGGTAAATGTGATGCTGTCCAGTTCACCGGACACGCTGAAATAAATATAAACCCAGCTACATGATTGATCAAAAAACATAGGATTTAAAATTCTCTAATACATGACTTATACATTTTTAAATGACAAGATCATAGACATAAAGTTTTGTACATAGCTTAAGTCCTTAGCCATTCACTATACTTCACTAATAGAGTAAATGGTTAAAAAGTCACCCACTTAAAAAAATTAAACTCAGACTACAGTAGTTCAGGAGATTACTGAGATGACAAAATATTTGACCAAAATCTGTGTAATTTTTACATGATTCAAGACCTATTCTTCTGAAAGGCAGCAAGAATTATTTGAAATGAATGGCCTGTGATTGTCACATGAATTCTGGTAATTTGGAGACCATCAATCAGCGAGCACCGGCAATGAATAACAGCTTTCTAAAGAAAGTTTTCCACAGTAAGACAAGCTCTAATGTAGAAACATTCAATTACTACTATATACCCTTAGATACCTTCTCTCCATAGCCCTACTTTTTATAATACACCTTAGTAAAATACTGTATCATATTCAGCACTACCAGGTCTACAAATAGTTAAAGCTTCCCAACACTTCACATTGTAACACCTTGTTTTCAGTAGTTTATAACTCCGCCAACCTTCAACTGCTCAAGCCGAAATTTCCAGTGCCAGGTACCTGACTGCCTCAGGCTAAATTATTATCTGGAAAGCTTTGGCAAAACTGTTTCAGTCATTTTGAAAACGAATTAAAGAAACAATAAATTGGTTTGTTCATGTTAAAAATGTTCTTACACCTTGTGATATTATGCCCCCCATATTTTTTTATGAATTGTAATATGAATATGCATAACTCAAACATGCATTTATGCAAAATGGGACAAGTGACCTGTGATTCAAAAATCTGTAACATCCTGAATGTGTATATTCTATTTTAGTGCATATATCATTCTTTTATGTAAAAATAGATATATACACAGTAAACCTATTTATTAACCTAGGTCTTCTAGTGAAAGCAAATAGTAGTATTTCAGGAACTTAATGGACCAGTGCTCAAGACAAGGATCTGAGAATAGTCTTGTTTTAACTGTAAGACTCAACTGTGCTGGAATCTATCTTGAATTTGGTATTTTCCTCAGAAGTGGGGGAAATGGGACAAACACTTCCCATCCAGGAGAAATTCTATCTAAGGAATGGGAAGCAAACAATGATTGTCTTCAGCTGGCTTCAGACTGCTCCCTATCACAAGAGGGCACATGAAGAGACTTGGAAACGAAGAATTCTGAAAAAAGGCAGGGGGAGAAGCAGCTCGACCTTGGTCAGAAAAGAGATTGGAGAACTTATTTACTCCCGTGTAATGAGTTATTAAATACTTTGTTTTAAATATGTACATGTTCCATTGCTGAGATTTAGTTTAAGTTTACATTTTCACAAGAAGAACAGTTAATTTTGGGAATTACTTGCCTTATTGCTAACTTCCCACTTAAATGTACCCAGCAGCATACAAACAACAGAAAACATGATGTTAAATTATGCTTAGTATACTTCTCCAAGACCTTAAAAGTCTAAAGACTGATACAATCTGTTTTAATAGTTGAAGCCCACATTTTGAAATCATGACATTTGGGACAAATACATACTGCTGAATGTGAGAAAATTGCTAAATGAATACAAGTTACGCCTCTCAAATCTGGAATTCTCTCATCCAGCAACATCGATCATCCGGCTGAGAGTCTGCAATGAGAAGAGTGGGCAGGAGCCCACTGACAAGGGGACTGGCAGCTCTGTCCAGGGGAAGCCAGGGGGCTGCTTGTATTCCTGGTGCCAGCTCCCCAGTGGGGGCATCTGCCTGCTCCCAAGCCAGCTCTCTAGGACTAGAACTGGTTGCCTGGCTCCTTGTGCTGGTTCCCTGCGTGTGGTTGGAGCTGAGTCCCCACCTTGAGCTGGCTGGCTGCCTGTCTCCCTGTCCTGGCTAGGGCTGGACCCTGGCAGCCTGGCTATGGCCAAAGCCAGATCCCCGGATCCCTGTGCAGGCTGCTCCCCATCCGGGGCTGAAGCCAGCAGCCTGCCTAGGGTTGGAGCTGACTCCCTGGCTGGAGCTTCTCAGAGGCCTTTTTAACTACAGCATGCAGCAGGGGAACCATTGCTGCTCTCCTGCACGGGATGCGGGACAAAATGCCAACTTCCTGGCTCTTGTGTACTATTGCCTTTAGATCTGGCTCTATCCCAATTCATTCAAACCAAGCTGTTTCCTCCTCCTCACTGCTGGGTCCCAGCAGGGTAAGAACTGAGAGCAGAGGAAAGAATCACACCCATTAGACCCTAAGGTACTAGATGAATTCAGAAAGATAACCCTCTAGTGTCATCTGATCCCAAGGAATCTCACCTATATTACAAAAACCCTGCACTCACTTGCCACAGGACTGAATTGATATTTAACCCATTTTTACTAAGTATTCAGGAGCACCTCTGGGGGTATGGAGTAAAATGGGGCCTACCAGGGCACATACCTCTCACCTCAGACTTCTAAAGCTATGTCTATATTAGACTCAGCAGTTGATCGCTAATATGTGATTTTAGCTATGCCAATTGTGTAGCTAAAATCGATTTATCTGCACACAACTTAAGTGGCTGCCTATATGGAAGAAGCACTTGTCCCATCAACCTTCCTTAATCCTCGCCACTCGCAAGGCCTTCCAGGGTTGACTTTGACCCCAGAAAGCACTGTTTCATGCATGCGCAAAACAATTCCCTGGAAGATCGAACCTGAGTGAATCGATCTTCCAGGGCAGTATAGGCATAGGCCAAGACTCAGAATTACGCAGGTAAACTCCTTCCTTGAGGGCACTAGGACCCACACATCTTCGCCCTTCCTACATCAAAGTGCTCTTGGGGGAAAAGGAACAGCCAGCCAGAGACTCGATCTGTCTCCTCTACTTGCTCTGTAACTTCTTTGAAGCCGGGACTGTCTTTTACTTTGTGATTGCACAGTGCCTTCCACGACAGAGTCCTGATGTTCACTGCACCATAGGCAGTGCCACAGCGAACACAGATTGATGATATATAATAATTTATATAAAGATACCCCGAAGTAGTGATTGTCAGCTACATGTGTTGTCATATCATTCACAACAAATGTGAACATGAGGTCATATACTATCCACATAGCCAACTTCTTACAATAAATGGTTGGACTGCAGAAAGCATTTGTTCAGCAAGCAATAAATAGTAATCCACTCTTTCACAGCCCAAGCACATGAACTCAGATACACAACTGAGCTCTAACAATCTGGGATCCAAACCTCTGAACCGGGATCCCCCACTTTGAAGCGCACTGATGCGTTCATTCAACTATCAGGTTGCTTCTGACCCTGGTTCTCCCACTCTGAAGTGCGCTGATTCTTTCATCCAGCTACCAGGCTAGCACACAATAAAGGCTGGATAAACAATTTAAAGTGTCCTTTCTAACATGGTCTGTGCTAAATCAGAGTTTATGTAATCTGAGCAATGATGTTTAAGGAACTAGAGGGTAGATGGTACTGAATGAAATGCAGAAGCATCCAGGTTGGTATAAAAAGACATGTTGCCATAGAGACCATCTTTGAGCCGAGAGTTGCAATTACAATTGTGCTGGGTGACTAGATATATCATCCCAAAGCCAAATTAAATGTAACCTTGCTCACAAAAGGCAAAAAAGGATTACTTCCCCAGCACAACATAACAGAACTAAACATTCTGTGCTAGGTTAGATACTAATGCTGAAAATACATATTTATATTTCAAGGAATTGTTCTATGCCTCAACTAGAGCTCAGCAGAATTTACTCAAGGACACATCATACAGTATGGAAAATAATGGTCCCTTTCCAGTAAATGTGATTGTTTCAACAGATTGTGAATATACATTCACAAGAATTCTCAGCACTGATGTGATGAGTCCCTCAGAGTCTTGTCTTCAAATTCTACCATCAATTTGAGAGAAGATGGGAATGACTATACTCTTCTCCTGGACTCACTGTCTCTGGATACTGCTAAATTTTCACTTCCATAGATATCGCACACTGGATCCATAATCATAAAATCATAGAATTTTAGAGCTGGAAGGGACCTCAAGAGGTCATCTAGTCCAGACCCCTGCCCAAAGCAGGATCAACCCCAACTAAATCTCTCCAGCCATGACTATGTCAAGCCAGGACTTAAAAACCTCTCGGGATAGAGATTCCACTCTCTCTCTCGGTAATGCTTTCCAGTGCTTCACCACCCTCCTGGGTGAATTAGGTTTTCCTGATATGCAACCTACACTTCTTCCTCTGTAACTTCAGACCATTACTTCTTGTTCTGCCATCTTTCAGGAAGTTGAAGTCTACTATGAAATTGCCCCTCAATCTTCTCTTCTGCAAACTAAGTAAGCCCAAATTTCTCAGCCTCTCCTCAAAGGTCATGTGCTCGAGACCCTTAATAATTTTCATTGCCCTCCACTGAACCCTCTCCAATGTGTCCACATCCGTTCTATAGTGGGGGGTCCAGAACTTGACGCAATACTCTAGATGTGGCCTAACCGGTGCTGAGTAGAAGGGAATAAACTTCTCTAGATCTGCTGAATATGCTTGTCCTAATGCACCCCAATGGGCCATTAGCCTTCTTGGCTACAAGGGCACACCGTTGACTCATATCCAGCCTCTCATCCACGGTAATTCCCCAGGTCCTTTTCTGCTGCACTGCTGCTTAACCAGTCAGTCCCCAGCCTGTAACAGTGCTTGGGATTCTTTCATCCCAAGTGCAGGACTCTGCACTTCTCCTTTTTGAACCTCATCAAATTTTTTTTGGCCCAATCCTTCAATTTTTCTAGGTCACTCTGCACCCTATCCCTACCCTCCAATGTATCTACCTGACCCCCTAGTTTAATGTCATCTGCAAATTTGCTGAAGGTGCAATCTATCCCCTCATCCAGGTCATTTATAAAGATGTTGAACAACACTGGCCCTAGAAACGATCCTTGGGGCTCTCCACTCAAAATCGACTGCCAACCAGAGATTGAGCCATTGACCACTACCCGTTACGTAGCTTGCTATCCATCTTACAGTCCATGTATCCAATCCATACTTCCTTAACTGATGGGCAAGAATGTTGTGGGGGGGATCTGTACCAAAAGCTTTCCTAAAATCAAGGTATATTACATACATTGACTTCCCCATGTCTACAGAGCCAGTTACCTCATCATTGAAGCTTATCAGATTGGTCATGCACGACTTACCCTTTGTGAATCCATGCTGACTACTCTTGATCACTTTCCCCTCTTCCAAGTGTTCCAAAATTGATTCCTTGAGGATCCCCTAAATGATTTGTCTGGGGACTGAGGTAAGGCTGACCGGTTTATAGTTCCCTGGATTGTCCTCCTTAAAAGATGGGCACTACATTTGCCTTTTTCCATAAGGTACAATAACTTTGAAGAGTAACCAGAGTACACTTCTTAGTGATGCATTTAGAGAAATCTCTGTAAAACTAGGATGCTTAGAGCTCCCTACCAGGTCTTCATCAGCACTAGTTCCAAACAGTTTTATACTGTGCCATGTTATCAATAAATTCAATATGTTCTTTCAGGAACAGAACAAAACAAATATCACCAGCAAATTTCAGTCAATTTCCTTGCTACTCTTGGTTACGGTTATAATTTTGTTATTTAAAAAGAAGATTTGCCAATACCTTAACTCTCCTCCCCGACCCATTCTGCAAGTATTAGAATCTCTGGAAAACGAAAGTTTTTACTTGCACACTGTTACCTGCTGGCAAAACTACCCCAGTATAGGCATCTTCAGGTTACTGCTATAAAACTTGTGGTGGATCTCTCTATTTTTTTATAATTCTTTATGGCAATTAGATGTACACTGGTGGAACTTACTTGGTGGTATACTTCCAAGCCTTGTTTCCAGGTTCGCCCGCCTCTCCTCGCTCACACTGATCTGTGCATAAAGACTTCCTGCCTCCCTGTCTATAGAGATAGTCAGCCTTATTTTAGGTGGAGCTCACTAGATTAAAGCGAATGGTATTTTCTTGTGCTCATTACTTGTTCTTCCTCTCTCACATACCCAGTTGTGTTCACCACTAGACTTGTGAATGTGAGGCCCAGCCTAGTATGACGGAGATTCAGGTTTCAAGCAGGATTACTGAGTTAGAGAAGACAGAGCCAGCAAAGGAAAGGGACATTATGGGAGCTAATCACCAGTCTCCAGCAAAGGCAGTGGAGTCTACATCACTTGCACATAACACCTGTTGTCAGACTCAGAGAACAGCATTACAACTTGTTTCAAACAGAAATGGCAGCCTGGAATTAAAGGGAAATAAAATTACCATTTTGGGTCAGGCCTATTAGCATGAGCCATGATCTTCAGGAGGTGGGTGGGAACTTCTTCCCTACCTACACAGCATTTGAGGCAGATCTCTTGCAGAAGAGAAATATTTACATGTCCATGGTCCAAAGGGCAAGCTTTTGAATAACTGGCCTGCCAGTCTACATCAGAACTGTACTCCTATCAAAGACTAGACTAGTTATTTCAGTGGGCAGCAACAATGCAGATTTATTTAGGAAGTGTTTTTGGGAACTCTGCTCGAGCCTCATCAGTATCTTTGACTTCTCTAGCTGAAGAGAAGCAGCTAAGTATGGTGGCCCAGATCAGCGTTTCTCAAGATGTGGCAAAGGGGTACACGAGAAAATTCCAGGGGGGTACGTGTGCTGTGCGGCTCTTTGAGCAATAAAATGCTCGGAGCTGCGAGAGCACTGTGTGCCGCTCTGCGCATGTCCCTCCCTTGGCCTCTGACAGAGGTGCATGTGGCAGCGGTGATGGTGGCGGCTGTTAAAGCAGGGAGCTGGGGGTACCTGGCTGTGGAGGAGGGGAGAGGGAACTGGGTGAAAGCAGGAAGCTGGCGGTGTCTGGCTTTCGGGGAGAGGTGGGGGATTAGGTTAAAGTGGGGAGCTGGGGGTGTCTAGCTCTGGAGTTGTGGCAGAAAATGAAAAGTGAATATAAAAAATTGAGTAACATGGCTCTCACAGAACTCCTCCCATTCGCATATTTATATGAGACAAGGTTTTTGGCTATGACTGAATTAAAAACCAAACTGAGAAATCGTATGTCTCCAGACAATGATTTAATTGTGGCTCTCAGTAGTTTGAAACTTGGGCTTGAGCATTTGATTTCATCCAAACGAACTCAAATTTCACATTAAATTAATTATAATTTTTCTTGTAATTTCATTGATCACTGTTAATTGATGTTTGAATAAAATATATGCATATATATGAGTAAAAATTGCATTTATTTTATGTTCATCTAATTTTTTTTATTTATCCTCTTTGCACAATCATAGAATGGCAAATTTATTGCCTATAGGCTATTTCTTCCAACCATCAATTACAATTAAGTTGTTTAAAAAAATGTGTTGCAATGGTAGAAAAAAATTACGTGTCTGAAAATTGGGGGTACTTATTTCTAAAGGGGTACTTTAGAACAAAAAAAAAAAAAGGTTGAGAAGCACTGGCCTAGATTAATGACTTCCAGTGAGAAGAAAAAGCAGCAGAGACAGATGAATATTTTTGCACACAAATATCCTTCATGCTGTGGAATAAAGGAAGGAAAACTTTGAAAATATTATATACAGACAGAATTGATTTTAAATAGAACATGGAACAAAGTTTTCCATTAAATATTAGCAGCTCTGTCTGGGAAGAATCAGTAAATATAAACATGGATTGCTATTTATAGTCAACACAAAAACATGCATCAAGAATACACCTGGGATCGCTCATTCTCAGAGGCTGCGTCATTCATCTCTACATGACAAATATCAGAAGGGAAAAAAGGCTTTCCGATCCAATATATTCACAGCTCCTTTTCTTGGAAATATGAAAAACCTTTTTTTTTAAATAACTGATTTATGTGTATCCAAGAGAACTTTATAAATCACCCTTTCATAATGAATACTATGTAGTTGTATACAGTTATAGTTAACAGTAGGCCCTTTTATGCCACCTTCCATATAAAAATCTCAAAGGCTGAGTCTACACTTGCCCTCAATCTCAAAGGGGGAATGTTAATCAGGGTGAAGGGAGATTACCAATGAAGTGCTGTGGTGAATATGCAGCACTTCATCATAGGCTAATTCTCCCCCACGGCAACTTTGAAGCGTCAAACCTTGAAGTGCCGGCATGCATGTAGCTACAAGCTACATGTGCTACAAGCTTGCCAGCACATCAAAGTTTGACACTTTGAAGCTGCCATGGGGGAGAATTAGCCTAATGAAGTGCTGCATATTCACCGCAGCACTTCAATGGTAATCTCCCATCACCCTGATTAACATGCCCCCTTTGAAGTTGGAGACAAGTGTAGACAAGTCCAAAGAGTTTCATAAATAGCGATTAAGCCAAACAATACCCCTGAAAGATCAGTATGCTATCTTCATTTTACAGGCAGGAAAACTTAGGCATACAGCACTGAAGTGACTTGTCCAAGGCCAAAAAGTCAATCAGCAGTAAATATGAGACTAAAACACAGGAGAATACACCCAGCTTGTGCTATACTCTAACCACAAGACCATACTTATAAGTTAATAGAGAATTGCATCCTTTTTTCCCTACAAACTCCTTTTATCATAATCTACTGACACCTTCTTTAACCTCTCCATATTGCTGCCATATAGCAAATGCCACTCAAGGGTGCGATATGTCTGATATCACTTTATAGTCAATACAAATGATACACGCTGGATAAATTAACCAATACTCTTTTTTCTAAATGGTAAAGATTATTATAACCTAAACAGGGTGAAAGAGTATTCTCACCTTTATATGATCCTGGATTCCTTCAGAATACCATATTATGAAACACCACATCTTCCAGGGGTTATCCCTTTCTTAATGACACTTAAAAAAATAAGTGAATAGAACCAAAAAACAACAATAAATATGTACACCATATTTCAGTACAGGGAGCTGTTACTTAGGGAAGGCGTTACCTAATTCATCAACGCCTGTTAAGTGACTGTGTATTTTGGTTTTCTTAAAAATATTCACTGTGACAGCAGCTCATTCAACAGTCACCCACACTTTGGTCTATTTTTAGTTCAATTTGCTTTTTATCATATTAAAAACTGACAGACCATAAAAGTTCAGCTTGAAAGAAGAGTTTAAAATTACTTTCACGGTTTTCTTGGAACAAAATTCAGAGCTTCCAAGCAAGCAGTAACAAAGGGAGATACAAGTGTTGGCTAACCTAGGGAGCTATGCTGACTATCAGGAAATTTCAAATGCTTGGCCATTTACTCCAAGAAAAAATGCTCCTAGAAGGAAATTCCAGATAGCACTAGAAATATCAGATATGGTATAAAATTCATGCACATTGTAAATTATTGGAGAACGATGCATACATGCTGCTGTTTCTTCAATTGATTCACAAGAAGAGCAGAGGAAAGGGGGGAAAAGATCACACCTCTAGCCTCAGTGATTTGTTCCCTAAGGGTGATTTCTCCCCAAGAGAGGGTTAGCATTGTTTGCATTAAAGACCATCCCTCTTAGGTTTTATTACCATCTCTTTCCGAGGGCAAAAGAAATGGTAATAAAACCCTAAGAAGATCCTGACTCTACCACCTTCCTCACCAAGGAAGGCAGTTGTTAGTTGTGGCTGATGTTTCACACATGCACACAAAATTACAGGTGACAATGCCCAGGAGACATGTTAGCTCAAGTACATTGCCCAGCTGCCCTAAGCACACTCTTTCCCATATCAAGTACTGTTCATTTTTGGGCCTGAAGGAGCAGCAGAATTTAGTTCCACGCAGTCATGATAGAAGCCATCTATCTATAAAGAAAAGATAGGTAATTGGATAGTCTAGTCTCTAATCCCAGGCCTGCCATATAATTAGTCAGCGTTCCAGATTTTAATTAAACTCTCCAGGGGGTTACAGTGGCCCTTGCACTGAAAGTAAATAGCAAATCTTCGTTTAAAAGGCAGAGAAGCCAGGCTGTCATAAAAATTGATTCTGTGTACTTGGTTTTCATAGAAGTATGATTTCTGGAAGATGATTATCATCCCTAACCAAACACTCAATTTACATTTTGCTGATCCATCCTCTGCTACTCACATAACACTGCTTGTTTGATTGAAAGCGGTACAAAAGAAAATGAAATAAAATGCCCGAGTGACAATATTTTTCTACTTGGGAATCACACGAGAATTTTTTTCCCATCATAGGTATCAATCATTCCTTACAGTTTCGTAGAAGAAACATACAGTATATATTACATTCCAAACAAAACAAATGGCATCTGCTTTGGAATTTTTCGTTCCCAACCCATCGTGCTAAGAAAAGGTAATAAAAAACATTACAAAATTAAAATACATCACATTTGAAGAGCTTTTTTTTCTGCCTTTGGAATTATTCACTATGAACAAATGGTCCAAGCGCACACCATATCAATTATTGATAAACTGATAGAAGAAGACTGGAAACAGAAAAAAAAATAAACAAAACAGTAGTTGCAGGTCTGGAGTGAAGTAAGGACACAAAATGCTTATGGAAACTATAGGACCACAGTGCAAGCTAATATTCTCTGATGTTATTATCACTTCAGTGGTCACATGGTAAAGCTGTGAGCTAGATGCATCCTTTCTGGGTCATAAAGAAGTCTGTGTTCATGAAACTATACAAAGTCTGATAATTGATTAAAAAACGCAAATACCACATTCTGAGTTCACTGAAAAAATTGCTCACGCTCAACACAGATGATGTTGAAAGAATCAAAAGGTACTGACAAAGTAATTTAAACAATATCCTCACTATATTTTAATCATTTTAGGATGTAGTTTTCACACTGTATTATTATCCAATTTATTCCAAATGCTGGGCTTGTGATGTGGGTTTATTTTTTATAGAGGTAATTTATTTTGGAAAATACAAAATCTGGTTCTTTGAGAACAAAAGTCGCAAATGCTGAACATTGTTAGCCTTTCCACAGTTAGCCCTTTAACACACACATTTCTTTAATGCTTTGCATTATGCTTATGTTTTATATTACTGCTGGCACCTGCGTGATCCCACAAGGTGAAACGGGCAACCGTCCATACCAAAGCAAGCCACATTTGCAGTTCTTGCACTTCTGAGACAGCTCAGCCTTGATGTTCAGAATTGCTGAGTACCCACAATCTCAACTGAAGTCAATAGTAGAAGCAGGCGCTCAGGATTTCTGTACGTCAACTCAAGGTTTACCAAAGTTGAGCTCCAAAAAACCCAAAAGTCATCAGCCACTTCTGAAAATTTAGTTGCTTAACTAGTCATAAAGTTCACATTCTACAAAACAAGTTCTCAACCTGGGGTCTATCGTCCACCAGAGGTCTGTAAGCCATTACAGGGATTCCATGAGCCTTCCAACTCTTCAGCACTAAAGCCAGGTGTCCCAAGCTCCAGCACCACATATGGACAAAGCCAAGAACTGTAGCCACAGAGCTCTGTGAGGCTTAAGCTGAGAGCCCACAACCCTGAACCTCTGTGGGGCTAAAGCTGAGAGCCCAGAGACCTGGAATTCTGTGAGGCTAAATTTGAGAGTCAACGGTCCCAGTGTCGAAAGGCAAAAAGCTCAGCACCCTGTGGGAAGAGAAGAGTCTGCGAGCTCATCTAGTCAATATGGGAAAAATATATACCCAAAGAGACAGCCTAAGGCAATGCCTATATTAGTAAACCTACAGCAGCACAGCTGTCCAAGTATTCTGTGACACTGTATGGTCACTCACGTAGTCACTCATGTAGTGAGCAGGAAAACAGCACTGTGTGCTGTACTGCTTCTGCCAGCAAAACTTGCATCACTCAGGGGCATAGGCTTTTTCATGACTCTGAGCGACATAAGTTGTGCTAACGTGGCCTAAGGGTATCACAGCTAAATACAAGATTGAATAGATAGTTTAGCATATGCAGCATTGCTGGCACATGATGGCATATATTATATTTGTAGATGTGCAGGTGAAAGAGCCCCTGAAGGTGTGGTTGATGTGGGTAGGTCCTGTGATGATATCGCTGGTGTAGATATGTGAGCAGAGTTGGCACCGAGGTTTGTTGCAGGGATTGGTTCCAGGTTTAGAGTTACTGTGGTGGGGTCTATAGCTGCTGGTGAGAATTTGTTTAAGGTTGGCAGGCTGTCTATAGGCGAGCACTGGCCTACTAAATCAGACATCAGGAACGGTAACGGACAAAAACCTGTAGAACACTTCAATCTCCCTGGACACTCAGTAACAGATTTTAAAGTAGCAGTCCTACAACAAAAAACTTCAAAAATAAAATCCAAAGAGAAACTTCAGAGGGGCAATTCATTTGCAAATTTGACACCATCTACCAAGGACTGAAAAGAGACTGGGAGTGGTTGGCCTATTACAAAAGCAGTTTCTCCACTCTTGATGTTCACACCTCCTCCATGTTAGCTACTGATAAGGGGCCACATCCTCCCTGACTGAACTGACTTGATGTCCTCAACTCCACATTAACTGCTGATAATGGGTCACGTCCTCCATGACTGAACTGACTTGTCAACTCTGGCCCTCCCCTTGACTGAGACTCCCTCTTTAAATCCTCCTATGAAACCCCCCTCCCCGACTTATGCATCTGACAAAGCAGGTCTTTGCCCACAAAAGCTTATGCTCTAAAATATCTGTTAGTCTATAAGGTGCCACAGGACTTTGTGTTGTTTTTGAGGGATAAAGTCGTGGCAGAATAATGAAGTATGATAATTTTTAAATTATATTAGTAATTGCTTTTTCTGCTTAATAATGAAGTTATGGAGAGGCATTTATAAAGCATAAACTCTTACAAGCAGCAGATAAAAAAGAACAGAAGCAACAATTTAGCAAGTCCACATACTTTCAAAAAATCAGCAGAGAATTAAACTCATCCACCCATTACCATGGTTGCCATTCTGGATAATCCACTTAATTTACATATATAACATTCAAGAAGGCAAAAAAGCAGTCCAGTAGCACTTTAAAGACTAACAAAATAATTTATTAGGTGATGAGCTTTTGTCGGACAGACCCACTTTTTCAGATCATAGCCTTATCAGAACAGACTCAATATTTAAGGCACAGAGAACCAAAAATAGTAATCAAGGTTGACATATCAGAAAAATATTATCAAGGTGAGCAAATCTGAGAGTAGAGGGGCAGAAGCGGGGGTGTGTGTCAAGAATTAGGTAAGCCAAGTATGTAGGAGAGAACAAGCCTGTCACCTAGGGCCTTCTAGAGTGTGGCATCCTGATTAAGGATAGGTTGTAGGTCTTTAATAATGAGAAAGGGGCTTTAGGGGATGCAGCTCAGAGCTCTGAACTAAGGGGAGACCCTCTTCATCCAAGGCTCTAGGCTATAGCCACTGGGAAGCTGTGTCTCAGTGCTGCCTAGCATAAAGGCTCCACCTCCCTGAGCTCCCATTGGTCACTAATCACAGCCCTCCCACATACCAAACAAGAACAGCTCCAAGTAAGTGCATGTGCCCCAAAATGCCTGCCTCTGCCCTATGCCTCTCCCATACCCTAACTCCCACCCAGATCCTGCACCTTCCACCCCATCCCACATCCTAAATCCCTAACTCCCTTCCACACTGCACATCCTCTTCCCCAACCCTCAAGCCCTCTCCCAAACCCAAACTCCAGCCTAAACCTCCCGCCCCCACCCCAACCTCCTGCCCTGAGCCCTCCCCCACACTCCACATCCCTTGACCACATCCTGGAGCTCCCTGCACATCAAACACCTCATTCCTAGCCCCATCCAAGAGCCCGCACCCCCAGTCAAAGCCCTCATCCCCTCCTGCACCACACACCCAGCCTCCTGCCTCAATCTGCAGCCCCCTCCTGCACGCTTATCCCCTAATTCTGGGTCCTAACCCGGAGCCTAGGAGACCCACAAAATCTAGTAGCCCCAGGCCCCCAGAAGACTTAATCCAGCCTTGCCTTCAATAAAATTTTGGTTTTTTCTTAAAGTAAAACAACAAATACACAAGAACAAAATAATTTAAATTACTAACAAGACAGGTGCAAGAAAACTGTTACTCACCTTTCTCTAACTGTTCTTCAGGAGATGTTACCCATATCCATTCCATTGTATGTGTACACACCTGAATTTTTATCTCTCAGTAGTTCCCACTGGTGCCTTTCACCACTGCACACATGTAGAAGGAGCTGTACTGTCCCAGCCAATGTTCCCTCTATTTTTAGTATCCATATGCAGAACAAATTTTGTTATGTGTAGCAAGGCACCAAATGTTGTTAAATGCATCACCAGTAGAAACATATGCTGCCGACTGTGGGTGGTGTGGGTGTGTTGTTAATCAGCCAAGTGGCATTTAAATCTCTCCTGGGTGGCTGCCCAAGTGTTCAGCTTATAGGGAACACAGCCCTAACTCCCCTCAGTTCCTTCCTATTAGAAAGATTCCAAAAGGGACAAGTGCTGGTGTGTCATGGAATGGACATGTGCAATGCGTCTCAAAGAACAACAGGTATGGTGAAGTAGTTGGCCTCTTTTTTTTTTTTTTTAATTGAGTGATTGAACATGTCCATTCCACTGCAGGCTTGAACTGGAGTGGGGTTCGACATTTACTTGAACAGGGATTGTAGGCTCACTCATCCATATGCAACATTGTCTCTATAATGATGAGAGACGGCATAGTGAAAGGGAATCACATGAACTGACAACCCCACAACTGTGGAAAAATTGATTTGACAAAAAAAAAAAAAAGACTGATTATCCATAGGAGGATGGAAAGCTGAGTCAAACAATAGCTGTCTTGCATACTGGACTGGTGGCAGGAACGGGGCAAGAGAAAACAGGGAGTTTCTTCTATATTTCTTACTGCACAGAAGGAGACTAGGAAATGGACTGACAATAGATGGGAAGCATGGGTAATCCACTTGGTATTGCTCCACAGTCTCACTGGGAAGCAGAATGGTGAGACAGAATAGGGATGTGGACATATGAATGGCTCCCTCTCATATGATACTACTGACATCACATATTGAAAGGGAACACGCACACATCCTTTCCAGGGAAGTAAGAAGTGCTTGTGAATCAGTTCTGCTTTCTTTCTTCTCCTTCCCAAGTTATTCTCCCAGGTGCACACACACAAAGGCGTGTAGATACTCCATTTAGCTCTTATTGCTCCATTTCCTTCCCTAGGTAAAGTTACATGCAGAAGCAGATTTTGCCCATACTTTCATAGGAATCTGTACTTTCAACAAGACAAATGTTTATATGAAACAAAAATATAGGGGGAAAATGAAGATAATGTACATGTGTTGGTATAATACCTAGATAATTAAAAAAATAATGATATCTGCTCTTTTTCACACAACTTATTGGCCCAGATTTTTAGAAATATATGCATCTGATAGCACATGTGCAACACCAGATGTGCATTACAACCAATTATTTCTGAGGGTGGTTCACCAACACAGTACTAGTTAGCCTTGAGACAGCATGAGGAGAGGAGAGCACATGTACAGATGGAAGCAACACAGCTATCAAAGTTCTCCCATCAGCAGCTCAGGGGGACACATATACCTGAAGTGGAGTGACCATGGGGATGCTTCTCAAACAAGACCTTAACTTGCACGTGCAAGCCAGAATTTGCACACTAAGAAAACTGTGTTCCAGATTTACATGGGTTTGAAAATCTAGGCCTAAGTTTTTATACGGAAACAACGTGTAGCAAGGTGGATATATGGATGACTCTTTACAACAGAACAATTAAAACTAAGAATGAAAAAATCTTGTCCCTCCAAACAAACAGGAGAGAAATATAGCCCAATGAAATCATCCTCAATACTATTTTTATTAGTTATTCTCATAAACCTACACAGTGCCTTGCAATTAAAATGCCATGTGCCTAAGTTGCTATGGCAGCTATACTTCTCCAGAACAATAAATTCCTCAAGCTCAGTCATAAATAGTGGTACAAAGCTGAAATGAAGTCTGCATTTGAAAGGTTTGTGGAGAACTGACAGGTGGAGGAACAAAGGGGAAAAAACATTGATTTTTCCAATTATGAAATGCATTATCAGTACTTTGAATTGCTTTCCCAATCTCCAGCAAAACTCCTGGGTTTCAGGATCCTTGGATTTTTATCTGTTTTCTTTTGCTTATCTCTTTAGTAGCTGAAAATATTCCTGATAACAGTTTCAGCATCACTCACCTCAGGCAGATTGGCTCAAGCTATAAATAGAACATTCTGCCTTCTGCCTTTCTATTCCTGTGCTGAATGCAGTGCTGGCATTGTGTTCACACTTCATTGATGCCAGGCCTGATACTGTATAGCCAGGAGCAACAGAAAAATAATCGCGCAAGACACAGCTAATGAGGTGAGGAACAGAAATGGTAATACTATAATTAACTGTGTTTTGATATTCGCTACTGTAAAGAATTCATACTGGTGCTAAGAGAACCTTAAAAACATAGTAATATTGTGTCTATCCTGTCAGTAAAACAGAGTGAAGAATTATTCTTTAGTGTAACAGTATTCATTCAAGCATTTTGGCTTTCATTATCACATAATCAGAAATAACTACAATAATGCAAACCTGAGCACAGATATAAACATTGCAATTTTATAGTCTTGCTAGCTTACATTAGCTGACATTGGCCAACTGCGGCTGTTTTACTACATAACCTGAGTTATGTAGACAAAACCTGAGTGCTTGCTTTCTAACACTATCTGAAGTTCAACACAGAGGATAGTCGATCAGGTAGCGTTAAAACCACAAAATATGCTACATAAACATAACAAAATTGGAAAATGTTTTGTTCAAAAGCAAAAAGAGTACCATCAGTTAAGTACAATGCTAAACTAATATGACCAAAACGAATTCGGTGAGAGAGACTTCCAGCAGCTAAATTCTAACATTGATAGACATCCCAGAAAGCTCCCAAACAGGGACCCACTGTGGTAGGCAGCGTGCAGTCATGAAGTAAGAAGATCGTCTCTGCCACAAAGAATCACACAACTCTAGCTGCTGACAATATGCAGCAGGTGGACAAAACAAACACCAGAGGAAATAAAAGGGAAAGATGAGAAAAGCGTAAAATGGGGATAAATTTTGCACGGTAGGTAGTAATCAGAGTTTGCCATCTGCCCAGCCATGGCTAGCCACCAGGGTTTTGTAGGCAACACAAAGGAACAAAAACTGGAGCACACTGGTCAATGTCAACAATAATTAAGTTGTTGTGTAATCATCAATATAGAAAATTACATAGAAACGACAGCAGGTTAAAAGTGAACAAACTTTTCATATACCTTGGTCATAACAACACTACATTATGTTTGCATCATACACAGTCACAGAAATACTTGAAAATCAATTTTGTATATCTCAGTTTTCTAAGTGGATTGCATGTATAAAGAACCACATAAAAAGACCAATTCTGTGGTCTCTTTATATGCTTAACTTTAGCTGGACACAAAGGAAATTCTGTACAAGTAGACTGGGATCAGGCTCACAGAATAAACATTACATTCCAGTTTTGGGGCTTGATTCTTTTATTATAGCAGGGGTAATCCCAACTGAAGTCAACAGAGTTATACTAATGTCGCACTGGTGAGAAAGGAGAATAAGGCTCCCTGTGAGATACACACCAACATGAGCAACACAAGTAGCACTAACAGATATCATACACATCCATCACAGTTCTGCAAATAACTGTGAATATGGACTGTTGCCCTGAGTGAAACTTCACTGGTTTAAATGGGACTCTGTACCAAGCCAGAGGTGGTCCTCATTAAGTCGCTTGTAGGACTGAGGCTTTATTACTCTATGTTTGGCACAGTAAATTTATCATCAAGTCTGCCATCTGCACAACACATATTTTGGGACTTCAATTACTATACCAATTAAAAACAGAGAGAAGAAAGAAGGGGATCTGTGCAGGAATAGAGTGCAAGGAATGAGCTGTTCCAGAACGGATCGCCTGGGCTCCTCAGAAAGTGCGAGTAGGGAAAAATGTAAGTACAGTAAACTCATATCTGACAAGTATCAGAGACGGAGTCGTGTTAGTTTGTAGCTTTGAGAACAACAAGAAGTCTTGTGGCACATTATAGACTAACAGATATTTTGGAGCATAAGCTTTTGTGGGCAAAGACCCACTTCATCAGATGCATGGGTGGGGGGGTGGTTTCAGAGGGGTATTTAAAGAGTGGGGTCCCAGTAAAGGGGGAGGGCCAGAGCTGACAAGGTCTATTCAGCAAGGTGGAAATGGCCCAATATCAACAGTACTTATCAAAAGAAGAAAAAAGTCAGCTCAGTCAGGGGGATGTGAGCCATTGTCAGCATCTAATGGGGAGCTATCAACACCCAAAGCAGAGAAACTGTCTTTGTAAACTGTGAGCCACTCCCAGTCTCTGTTTAATCCATGGTTAATGGAGTCAAATTTGCAAATAAATTGCAGCTCAGAGATTTCTCTCTCCATTTGACTTCTGAAATTTTTTTGTTTCAGAACTGTCACCCTTAAATCTGCCATTGAGCGTCCAGGGAAATTGAAATGTTCTCCCACAGGCTTCTGTACATTACCGTTCCTGATGTCTGATTTATGTCCATTTATTCGTTTACGGAGAGACTGTCCAGTTTGGCCAATGTAAATTGCAGTGGGGCATTGCTGGCACGTGATGGCATATATTATATTAGTACTAATATAGACTTACTATGACCCATATGAGAGTGTTTACTGCACAATGCTTGCAAAGATAGTCTTGTTTTAAAAATAAAAGTGTTTTTTCTTTGTTAGCAAGTATTGTGTGATCCTTTGTGTCCTACAGGGGCCTAAAACTACATGTCTGGTCGCAGAAACATTACCAGAGGGCCCAGAGGTTCCCTTCGTGGTCTTTTTTTTTGGCTTGTTATTTCTTTCCAGCTCCTTGCTTTCAAGAGAGAGATTCCAAGTGATTTCTTTTCTAAACAGGGGATTTTGTACATTTGGTAGTGGCAGCTTCCGACGGACCTGAAATCAAGGAAACTGTTCTGCCCCTGCAAACTATAAAGACAGTGTCTAGCAGTGTTTTACTTGACAAGCCAGCCCCATTACCTGAACTCAAAGCTTAAAGGTAAATTTAAAAGTTATTTTTTTGCTTTAAAAAAAAAAAAGAACATCAATACTTTCACAAAGCACAAGGAATAACAGCATATGTTTTGAGCTTGTCTCTTCTCTCATTAAATTACTTGACTCTGAGTCCTCTGGGTAATTTCTCTCCCAAGTGGTCCAATAAACAGCACTGTACTTTTCTTCACTTCTAATAATACTGCAACAATAACGCATCCAGATTTTTCTACTGCACAATAAGTTAACTTTAAATAGAATGTAAGGGGGGAAAAAACGAGATCAGTTTATAAAAAATCACGCAGAAATTTATCTCAAGAGCACTTTTATGAGAACCCAGAATTTGTCATATCAGGTCCACTTAGTCCAGCAGTACACATATGGCAGTGAACACCAAAGGCACCAACCAACCCCCAGCAGACAGCCCCAATATAATGCACCTATACAAATACAAGGTGTTTTGTTCAGCATGAGAGAAAAACAAATTTCTTAAAAACAATGAGAAGTCCTTTGGCACCTTATAGACTAACAGATTTATTGGAGCATAAACCTTCACGGGCAAAGACCCCCTTCGTCAGATGTATGTCATGTGCATACATACCTTTTTCAAGTAACACCAGTAAATTGCTCATGACATTCTAGCCAGGATGCTCGATCATGATTCTAATTATTTTAATTTGAATAACTACAAATGTTAACAGTCATT
The DNA here is from genome assembly GCF_033958435.1 of Carettochelys insculpta. Classification (NCBI taxonomy): domain Eukaryota; kingdom Metazoa; phylum Chordata; order Testudines; family Carettochelyidae; genus Carettochelys; species Carettochelys insculpta. The sequence continues at coordinate 59,331,766 of NC_134145.1, read as the reverse complement.
AAATTATGCAGTCTTTGGGACTTTTGTTCACTGATTTTTTTTTAAACCCAGTCACTCTATTTGTCTTGACTTCCTGGAGCTTACACTGGTACAGGCTGAGTTCGCTATATGCTGCCAGAAAAAGCATTCATTTCCCTTTACTTATTCGAAAGGTATTGCACTTTAATTTCATTTTTCTCAGTAAGCAACAGGGCAAAAAGCTATATCCTGATCCTGAAAAACACTTGTGCATTTTGATAACTTTACTCTATCAGCAAACCCACTGTAGTTAGTGTGACTACTCATGTGAATACTCTTAAGCAAGGTCATAAATATTTGCAGGGTCACAGCCTTTTAAATTACTTCTCACTTTACCTTTCATCAATTTGAACATCTCAGCCAAGACTCTCAAGTCCTTTATGTCCCAATATTATGATCTCAGTTTTTTGCAATACCCCTGCACAACATAGCTCAAAGATTTTTACCACTTCTCCTTCTTAATCTCTGCTACAGCTTTCTGGAGAGTGACAGAGAGATAGCCATGTTTGTCTGTATTCTGTCAAAACTAAAAAGCAGTCATGTAGCACTTTAAAGACTAACAAAATAATTTTTAGGTGATGAGCTTTCACCACACTCCAGAAGGCATGAGGTGATGGAAATTTTGGGAGTAAAGGGACTTTGAAGTAGCGTGGGCACTTCAAAGTACCCGTGGCTACACAGCAAGCTGGCACTTCGAAGTTTGACACTTCGAAGTTGCCGCAGGGAGAATTAGCCTAATAAAGTGCTGCATATTCATTGCAGCACTTCATAAGTATTCTCCGATCAGGATGATTACCATGCCCCCCTTGAAGAAGGGGGCTAGTATAGACACAGACATAGTGATGCTTCCAGGGCTAAAAGCTAATTTTGATTGTAAAACACTATGCCTGAAGAAGTAAAGTAGAGCAGCAGTGCAAAAAGGTACATATCATTAGTCTTTATGCTTTAATTACCTTTCTCAGCCACCTGAGACTGCCTATTTTTAAAAGATTGCTTCTCAATGGTGAAGCTGTAATTACCTTCCCTTGAAATAAATTTGCTCAGGCCTACTTATAGTTCTCTGCATATTTAAAAAATTACAAATACTTTTCAGTAGAGAGTTCATTATGATTTTTATCCCACTGAATTTAATTGAAAACACCATTTTTTTTTCAATTTCAGAAACAATGTTGGGGGCCAGAATAACAGACACACAAGAAGAGTAAAAAGAAAATATATGTTAGTAAAATGATTTAGCATTACAGCACAGCAAATGATATTCATTTATAAAGCTTACTCAGTATCATTAAAGACATATGGTCAACTTAAAAATCTTATTTTTACAATAGCATTACATATGCTACAAATAAACCTTGGTATTACAATTAGATGTCATTAAAACTAATGTAACAGTACACTGCTCATATTAGGGGATAGCTTAGTGGTTTGAGCATTGGCCTACTAAACAGAGGGCTGTGGGTTCAGCCCTTGGAGAGGCTATTTTGGAATTGGGGCAAATAGACATCAGGGATGGAGCCTGGTCCTGCCAAGAGGGCAGGGGACTGGACTAGATGACCTCCTGAAGTCACATCCAGCTCCAGGAGATGTGTTTTTAAAAAAAAGTCTCACTCTATACAGTGAAAACTTCTGTTTAGTTTTTTATTTTAATTTGTTTTTAAAAGCAGGATTTTTTTTTGTTTAAACAAAATCTAAATTTTTGCACAGAGTTAATCTTTAATAAATTATTTCAAGACAACATAATAAAAAGGCATCCTGCATTTTAGTTAAGTTTAATGATGAATTTTTACATTAGTTTATACTTATGATGTACCTAAAAAGGAAAATATCTTTATGAAGAACTGTATTTTAATAATTATACTCATCTAATATTTCTGATATAGGAATAACCACTTTGTATAAAGCTGGATACAATTCTCCACAGTAGAAACCAAGGCCAAAATATAAGAGCATTTATCGGACAAGTTACACAATTCAAATAATGTGTTAATTTATCGTGTACCATCAGATTTTAAAAAATCCCGTGGCACCTTATAGACTAACAGATAAGGTGCCACGGGACTTCTTGTTGTTTTTGAAGACACAGACTAACATGGCTACCTCTCTGACACTCATCAGATTTTAAGCAATTTTTCCTTGTGTGTAGGTCCCTTTAATTACAATGGTCAAAAACATCAAGAAAAGTAGCAGGAAGAAATTATGAGGGCTATATGGCAAGATGAAAAACTAATCAAGTAGATGGAACAAAGTAATTGGTTAATTGAGACAGAAGAGTGGAAATAGGATGCCAGAAAAACATAGGACAGTAAATTCTACAACAGAGAATGAATACCCAACTGAGAGGCAAGTACAGGGCCCACTCTGCATAGAAGATGAACACTAAGGGCAGCAAAAGCTGACAAGCACAATTTTAATTTACAACAAATAGTTTGCTAAATTAGATCATAACAGACTGGGTAACAACACTTTGTGCTTCCTTCTGCCCATGCATGCACAAGTCATGCTCATTCCAGTGGAGCTGAGTACTTGTAAATGAGGGCAGGAAGGATGGGTCAGCAGTTCGCCTGGGATTCTGGGAACTCGGGCTCATTTCTCTGCTGTCACAGACTTCCTATATAACCTTGGGTAAGACTCTTTGTGTCTCCATTTGCCATCTTTAAAGTGGGAACAATCACATTTCCTGCCTCATACAGGTGTTGTGACAGAAAGGCTGTGTCTACACTAAGAGATAATATAAATTTTAAGTAATTTAGCCTGATTTTACCAAATGCCTGTCTTCACTATAAATTTCATTAGCTTGATTTATGGTGCACTAAAATTGACATACTATTGATATAATATCGTGGTAACCTGAGAGGTGTAGCGTTCCAATCAAATTTCAAATTCCAAATGAATGGTAGAGAGGAAGCATCATGTCTTTAAATTGAATTCATTAGCCTCCAGCGATGTCCTGTACATGCCCCACAGTTCTCTGCTCTGGCCTCTTCCATCTCCACTGCTCTCAGGTTTAGAGGAATTAGGCAACAGGAATACCATTTCAATTCGGCACCTGGGAGTCCATGGCTGTAGGATTATGAGAGGTTGAAAAATCTTTCTTCTTTCTTTTCTATTAGAATGGCTCTAGGGTCTGTGGTTCTGTGTCTACCTCTGCTAGCTGTCTTTTTTTAATGCACTGCCTGGTACCAGCCACTGCCCCCCAACCCTCCCTGCACCACATAGCAACTAGGCTGTGGGTGGGGGCCGTGCTTGTATGACAGGATGAGAAACTTCTTTTCAGTTGTTTACATGTTGTCCTGCCCCCCATGTCCTCTCCGTTCCCTCCCCGAGAGGCGCCATGCACTCTGGAACTTTCCCTCGCCCACATCATGTGGCAGCTAGTCAGTGGGTGGTGGCCATGCTTGGATGAGAAACTTCTTTTCAGCCATTTACCTTTTGTCCTGATCCCGACATCCCCTCCTTTCCCTCCCCACAGAGGCACCACACAGTCTGGAACTTTCTTGCACCCAGCTGTACCACACAGCTTGACTTCAAACCAACAAAAGGACATGCTGCAAAGGGTGCCAGGCAGCTTGCATGTGGTGAGGGTCCTGTAGCCAGCCAGGGGAAGTCTCCCTCAGTGGCTAGGATATTGGGGGTTGCCTGCTATTTGGGGGTCTTTTATCTGTCTTGGGGAAATCTCCCTCTGCAGAAACTATTTTTGGGGCTGGCTATAGTTGGGGGTCTTTTAGCTGCCTGGGTGAAGTCTCCCTGAGAGGATACAATTTTCAGAGCTGGCTATTGTCAAGGGTCTTTTACTTAAACATACATTTCAGTTGCAAATTCTTGATCTGAGGGTCTTCTCTGCCAGATCTAAACCTAGATCCAAGCGTGGGCCTGCTGGTAATAGGAGCAGGTGTAGGTCCTGCCCCAGAGTATCAGACATCATACTGGGCCCAGATGTAACCCTGCTGGAGCTCCTTCCCACCTTCAACTGGACTTCCTCCATGCTACAGCAGGGTGTGACCATCCAGCACAGACTTGGGCATTACAGCGCTTCACCTTGGGGTCTTGGAGGCCCTGCAGGTCCAGGAGAGACCCACCTCTTGGTGCTCCGCACTGGCTCTTGGGCCTTCAAGACAAAATTATTGATCTGAGGGTCGTCTTTGCCAGGAGGTCTAAATCCAGATCCAAGCCTCCAAAGATCCAGTGCTTTTGCATCCTGTTTTGAAAACCCTTCAGCTGGAAACCAAAAATCTTTTTCTAAACTTTCCTTAGCACATTACTACCCCTTCCCTTCCTTCCCCTGAATTATAGAAAGCACATCTCTTCTCCAGGCAAGCCAAATCCCACCTGGAAACAGGAAACTTGGTTAACACGGTAGGGGAATGAGGGAAATGGAATGTGGGAAGATGTCTTCAGATACCCACAGCCACTTGCGGGGCATTTTTTCTTCCATGCTACATCAGTCAAAATAGCCAGAATGCTACGGGGCTCCAGGAACAATGGGTCAGGTTCCCACAATATGCTGGTGCAACAGTCAATTTCGGCGACTCGTGTGTGACAGCAATAAGTTGATTTTGTGGGGAGTATGTAGGAAGGTGAGGATGCTCAAAATTGAGCTGATAAAACCCAGCATTAATAAATCTATTTTAATAAAATTGATTTTAGTTCATAGTGTAGATGCAGCCAAAGACATTTAAAAATGTGAGGTACTCAAATTCTTCAGAAAGAGGGAGCATATGATTGATAGATTAGAAAGCATCTGACCATCTCTATGAATTAACATGAAGAAAATATATACCTTGGAAACCAGTAGAGGACATTACTCCCTGGAATTAATTGTTAGTCTTCAGAAGTGAACTCTTACCAAAGACAAGAATATATTATACAATCTGAACTGCCTTTCAAATTTTGCTAATTATTGTGCTTACGTAGAGCAAGACAAGGTGAGTGAGATAATATCTTTTATGGAACCAACTTCTGTGGGTGGAAGGGACAAGCTTTTATCTTGGAGCTTGTTTCAAGCTTGGGGAAAATAATCAGAGTGGCTGAGCTAAATAAAAGTTAGCACAGATTCTTAGGAATAAGGGGTTCCCACATGGTTAAGAAGACCAGTTAAAATGCAGTGGGAAATTGTAATCAGAGAGAAGGGAATGTTACAAATTGTTGTAGTCTCCTGCATGTATCCTCCTTATGTTTAACAATCTGTCCCAGAACAAGAAGTCCTGTGGCACGTACCTCTCTAATCTGTCCCACACTGTATTTAGCTGAGACACTTGTGTTACCTTCCCCACATCTGAAGAGCAGCTCTGTGAACCTTGAAAGCTTGTCCGTTCCATCAATACACACTTGTCCAATAAAATATATTATCTTCTCTCTTTCATATCCTGAGATCAGTGTGGCCAGGCCAACACTGCAAACTTACTAGAATGTAATATTAGACTAAATAAATCTTATATACTTGAAAAAGTTAAAGATTCATGACTGTGCCTTCTAAACTGTGTAAGTAAGAGTAGAATTTATGTCTATTTCAGCTGCTTACATTTGTTCCCCTCTGAATATTTTAATCTATTGTTTAGTTTAGCTCATAGTAAACACAAAAACTAAGTTAAAAACATTATGGCTGCGTCTACACGTGCACGCTACTTCGAAGTAGCGGCAGTAACTTCGAAATAGCGCCCGTCACGTCTACACGTGTTGGGCGCTATTTCGAAGTTGAAATCGACGTTAGGCGGCGAGACGTCGAAGTCGCTAACCCCATGAGCGGATGGGAATAGCGCCCTACTTCGACGTTCAACATCGAAGTAGGGACGTGTAGACGATCCGCGTCCCGCAACATCGAAATAGCGGGGTCCTCCATGGCGGCCATCAGCTGGGGGGTTGAGAGATACTCTCTCTCCAGCCCTTGCGGGGCTCTGTGGTCACCGTGGGCAGCAGCCCTTAGCCCAGGGCTTCTGGCTGCTGCTGCTGCAGCTGGGGGTCCGTGCTGCATATACAGGGTCTGCAACTAGTTGTTGGCTCTGTGTATCTTGCACTGTTTAATGAAAGTGTGTCTGGGAGGGGCCCTTTAAGGGAGCGACTTGCTGTTGAGTCCGCCCCGTGACCCTGTCTGCAGCTGTGCCTGGCTCCCTTATTTCGATGTGTGCTACTTTGGCGTGTAGACGTTCCCTCGCTGTGCCTATTTCGATGTTGGGCTGAGCAACGTCGAAGTTGAACATCGACGTTGCCGGCCCTGGAGGACGTGTAGACGTTATTCATCGAAATAGACTATTTCGATGTCGCAACATCGAAATAAGCTATTTCGAAGTTGGGTGCACGTGTAGACGTAGCCTATGGGTGCAGTTTCAAGCTTTCAAAAGTTAGCAAATACCAAAATTAAGATTGCCTGCACAACTTTAATTTGATTACTTTGTGCTTACGCATTGTGACAATCTTCAATTGCACCGCTTTTCCCCTATAGTGGCCATAGGAGAGACAGTTCTAATACCTAACCCTATCCTGACCTGAATCAGCCAGCCCTGGAAAAGTCCAGCTTTACCCGTTTACCCTTAGACTGGGGAGAGCATGCTAAGCCACTCTGTGAAGATGGAACATGTGCAATCTGGTGAGCCTGAGGCAAATCCTTGACATGGAAGACTTTAGCCTAAACAGCTAAATTTTGCAAAATTAAAGGTAACTTAAAACAGAGTTTTATAATGTGAAGTGTTGGGCATCTTAAATTGGGCCCTACCTTAAGATAGCTATAAATCAGTAGCTCCAAATCCAATTAATGAGACCTAATAAAACACTACGTGAAGTTTGTATCTAACCTGAAAACGTGTAAATTTAATGGAAAGCAATGAAATAAAAAATAACTGTAATGAGGTTGAGTCCATGAAACTAAAACGACCAGGAACAAATCAAGTTGTTAAGGTAATGACTTTGCAGACCTTTTGTCTTCCCTTCTGGGAGAGACTGCTGTAATTACTGTATTGTCATGGTTTTCAAGAGGAGAATAAGACAGGATTGAATTAATTTCTAAGTAATCAATGTCAGGGTAGCTAATATCACAGCATTCATCTCCCTGACATTAATGGAGACTCACAGCCACAAATAATGTGGACATGGCTGCTAAACAGCTTATATTTTCAGTGAAGAATATAGTTTGTGAAACAGAAGGCTTCTTGGGACCTTTATTCCGGATGCAACCCTTTGTTTTTTGACAATTACAATGAAAATAAAAATAAAACAGACAACAGTGTCTGATTATTTCTCCAGTGAAAATAAGGACAGTATCTGTCCTTTTAAGGAAGGATCCCCACAGCTAAACATCAAATCCCATTTAGGCTATACACTTATTGGTAAAGCAGCCAAATAACTGTTCACTCTTTTGAATTCCAGTAATGTAAATCCAGCAATATCAAAGCCTTGTAAATAAAAGAATTCCAAAGGCTGATCACATCCTGGGAGTGAAAGCCCTCAGCTATATAATCTGAATCTTATTTTTTAAATTTCCAGGACTGGCCTTTCATGCACCTGGGGCAGATGAATTAAATTTACGTTGGTATCTAAGTTAATTTAACCCACTTGGTTAGCCCTTAAAGAAATTTCTAATTTTCCCCTTTTCTAGCAAGAAGGTTCCTATCATATGCCAGAAGCTGTCACCTGTTCATACATCATCACCAGACACAGTGTCAGGAAGAGCACCCAAGGCAGCCACAGCTCCGACAAAAGTAGATTGCAGCTGCTATTGTGGCTTTAAAGAAAGCAGCAAGAAAAAAGAACACCTCCAAAAAAGGAGGGCTCCTCACAGCGAACTCGGGTTGGGGAAAGGAAAAGCAATCTCGTTCACAAGCTGCACAAAACAAGGAACAGGTAAGAATGGCAAGAGAGGCTCTCATGAGAAAAGAGAGGTGTGGTGAACTGTACCAGAAGAAACCACAGATAGTAAGTAGACTACAGATGGATTCTAGAGTATCAGAGTAACAGGCCGTGAAGTTGGACCAGTTATTTAGCTTTACTCCAGCAGTAGGTACAGAGTAATTATTGCCCGCTATAATCCTCTCCGGTGATCTTTCTACGTAGTAGTAGACCTTGTTTCTCCACCCACTCCCATGGAGTTCTGAGACCCATGCTCTGAGAGTGGACACAAGGAAAAAAGACAAGATAGAGGGTCCTCTCCAGAGATCAAAGGGCCACCAAGTGGGGGATAAGAGGAGGATGGACCTGGGACTACTCTGCAAAAAGATCCTTGAGAGCTCAGTGACCTTGCTAGTCTCACTCATGGCTAGGCTTCCAAAAATCAATACTCTAAGCACCCTCTATAAAGCAGCTTCCACCACTGCCACTTTACTGCAGAGCTGTTCTCTAAACAGCTCCCACTTTTCCTCCACATGTATTGAAGGGGCAGTAGTGCTTTTTTCCAAACCCCCAACAATGGAAAGTGTTCACCTTCCCTTAGAGCAGGAACAGCCACCTGAGCTGTCTGTGGTGCTGCTGGCTGTAACCCGAGATAACTATTAGCAAATCCCTGCAAGAAGTGTGGTTTTCTCTAGAAATGGGGAACTGACCTTTGGGGCATCACATGTAGGTTAAAAGATTGATTTAGGGTGGTCTGCTACTTCTCCACAAACTTCACTTTGCTAAAGTGTATAAACAGCCAAACCATTAGTCTTTCACTATCAAAACAAAAAGCAGTCAAGTAGCACTTTAAAGACTAGCAAAATAGTTTATTAGGTGAGCTTTCGTGGGACAGACCAACTTCTTCAGTCTGAAGAATACTGCAATATTAATTACTTGAAATAATTACTTCTTCAGTCTGAAGAAGTTGGTCTGTCCCACGAAAGCTCACCTAATAAACTATTTTGCTAGTCTTTAAAGTGCTACTTGACTGCTTTTTGTTTTGATAGTGTATAGACTAGCACAGCTTCCTCTCTGTTACTATTCATTAGTCTTTCACTATTAGTAAGTCTGTGAAATCTTTGTTCAATTGAAAGCAGTCACTAAAATAATTCTATGGTTATTCTTTTCAAGTAATTAATATTGCCACCATATTCTCACTATTTCCTGTTAATATCATAGATATATTAATAAGGAAAAAGGCAAAATTATAAAGATTCACGTCATGAACACTATTAGCTTTCTTCTGGATTTCTTTAGAATTCACACCTGCTGTTGGAATAGGGGATAAAAAAATAAACACAGCAGCAGCAGCAGCAGCAGCAACCTCACCATGTCATTGCACAATGACATATGTCCCTGCCCTTGCTGGTCATTCTCATTTTGACACAGCTCGGAATCCTGTAGGCCTTTTTTGCAGCAATTCAAAAGTTAATGTTTCTCTTATCTTTCTTCTAATGTAAATCCTTATATATTTTCAGTTACTTTTTAGAACGAGTATGCTTTAATAAAAGTAATAGTAGCAAGAAACACATAATTACTTTTATTGTCTTTTACAACTGCCTGATGGGAAAAAAAACTAATTTGCAGAGTCCTAGATACAGGAACCACAACCATCTCTGTCTTCTGAAGCTCCTTTTTCTAACCTGGTAAAGTTGTGAGCAATTTTAAAATTCTAAATCTTAAGGAATCCCTACCTGCTCTTTGCCAGAAAGTAAACAGCAAGTGGGAGGGCTGGTAAAAAAATTCACTAATTACAGTTTATTAATCATCTAACAAAACCCAACTTCGAATCCAAGCAGGCAGGAAAAACAGTAAATGTATCACCACCTCTCAGAGCTTATATATACAATGACTCCTGAGCACCAATTCAATTCAACTTTAATTTTAAAAATTACAAAATGGTTGAGACTGTCTAACAAATCTTAGGACTTGAAAAGTAATGTTGTGGCCCATGAGAGGGAAACAATCCAGCAGCTGGGATTCGCCTTCCAGACAATGTCATAGTAAAAACAGGTACCAATGGCATACAACAAGGTAGGAAGGAAGCCCTAGAGGCCAAATTTAGGCTATAAGGTAAGAAATTGAAGTCCACTATTGAAATGCTCCCAGTTCCACCTATGGAGTCAGAAAGATTGGTAGAACTTAAAGTCTGAATTAATGGTGCAGGGAAGAGGGCTTTAGGTTTACTAGGAACTGGGAAACCTTTTAGAAAAGGAGGCAGCTACAATGGAAGGATGGGCTTCACCTAAATCAAAACAGAACCAGACTGCTGCTATGTAAATAAACAATCCTCCACAATATTATTAGTAAGTAATATCTGGGAGAAAGCCGCAAGTGTGTAGAAGCAGACAGCTCAGGCGGAGTCCTTGGTTAGAGATTAATTCATGAAATGGGGAACTCTATATTCTAAGTAAAGAGGACAGGAAACAATTTACTAAAGTACAGATAGAGAGGAACAGTGTCCCACTTAAATACAGCAGGTAAAGTCACAGGAGTATTGAGGAATGGTGCCTTCTATGAAAATACTGAAGTCTGAATACTAAGATTACTGAATTAGATTGCTAGCATTAGATGCAGACAACGATACAACAGGTACTATGGAAATCTGATAGAATGAAAATAATCAATAAAGCATGACATTATCAATATACAAAATACATAGGAATGACAGAGAAATTTGGCACTATATGTGAAAACAAGCACAGAGTCAAATAAACTAAAAATCTTCATGAAATAAACTGTACCATAAAACCTTTATGGGTAGAAATTCCATACACAGTCAGAGTATAGCAACTGGAATCTACTGTTGACCACCTGACCAGGATAGCGATGGAGACAGTGAAATACTTGAGGAGATTAATGAGGCTACAGAGGCAGAAAACACAATTTCAATTATCTTCATATTGACTGGGTTTACATCGTCTCAGCATTGGATACAGAGATAAGTTTATGGAGACTAGTCTTAGAGCAGCTTATCCTGAAATCCAGAAAGGAAAAGGCAATTCCTGATTTGGTCCTAAATGTACTACAGGATCTGGTTCTGAGGGTGCAGAAAGCCAAACCACTTGCTACCAGTGATGATGATGTAATTAAATTTAATTTCCTTGTAGGGTGGAATATACCAAAAGCAATCTACCACGCTAGTATTTAACTTCAGAAATATGAACACCACAAAAATATGGAAGCTAATTAAATGGATATTAAAAGGAAGAGGCATCAGGGTGAAGAGCCTGCAAACTACATAGAAGCAATTGAAAAACACACGAAGTACATTAGAAGCAGGAAGCCTGCCAAAAAGTTACTGGGACCAAGGTGCTAAAGGAGCACTTAAGGAAGCCAAAGCCATTGCAGAGAAACTAAATGAATTCTTGGCACTGCAGAACATGACAAGCAATCTCTACAATGCAGCCATCTTTTTAAGGAAAAAAATCTGAAGAACTATGTTAGTCTATAAGGTGCCACAAGACTTCTTGTTGTTCTTGAAGCTACAGACTAACACGGCTACCTCTCTGATACTTGTCTCACATTGAGGTATCAGTAAAGGAGATTTTGGAACAAATGGATCAATTAAACAGTAGTCACCACAGCTACATGGTATTCACTCAAAAGCGCAGAAGGAATTCAAATATGAAAGTGTGGAACTACTAACTACGGTATTTAAACCATCCTATAAATTAGCCTCTCTACCAGATGACTGGAGGGCAGTTAATGTAACAATTTTTAAAGAGCTTTCAGAGGTAAAAATAAATCATGCCTCCCCATTAAATTCTTGAGGATGTCAACAAGGATGTGACCAAGGTTGTTGAAAACATCTGCTCAATGGGCAGCTCCATTCAAAAAAATCTTAACAATGTTACGCACCATTATGAAAGGGATAGATAAGACAGGAAGTACCATAATGCCTCTATATAAATCCACAATGCAACCACGTCTTGCATAATGCATGCAGTTCTGGTTGTTCCATGTGAAAAAACATATATTAGAATTGGTAAAGATAAAGAGAAAGGCAAGGAAAATGTTTAGGGGATCTGGAAAAGCTTCTGCATAAGCAAAAATTAAAAAGACTAGAAATTTTGAGGTTTGAAAATAGATGGCTAAAGGGTTGGAGATGCGACAGACGTCTATAAAATCTTGACAGGTGTGGAGAAAGTGAATAAGGAAATGTTATTTACTCTTCATATAACAAAACAACTAAGGGTCACCACATGAAACTATTAGTCAGCAGATTTAAAACAAACAAAAGGAAGTATTTCTTCATAACTTGCGTAGGCAATCTGTATAACTCACTGCCTTGGGATGTTGCAAAGGACGAACCTGTAACAGGGTTAAAAGAAGAACTAGATAAGTTCATGGAGGATAGGTCTATCAATGGCTCTTAACCAAGGTAAAAAGTTAGAAAGACACAAAGATAGAAAAATATAGTATAAGACTGCATTGGTTCAGCCAGATCTTGCATGATCTCAAAATCAAAAAGGAGTCATATAAAAAGAGGAAATTAGGAGAAATTACAAAGGATGAATGTAAGCAAACAATACATGCCTGCAGGGGCAAGATTAGAAAGACAAAGGCACAAAACAAGCTCAAACTAGCTAGAGGCATAATGGGTAACAAAGAAGACATTCTATAAATATATCAAAAGCAAGAGGAAGACCAACGTATAGTGTAAGTCCACTACTCAGTGAGGAGGGAGAAATAATATCAGGAAACTTGGAAATGACAGAGGTGCTTAGTGACTTCTTCTTCACCAAGAAGTCTGATGCAGAAATGCCTAACGTGGTGAATGCTAATGGAAAGGCGGTTGATTTAGGGGATAAAATAAAAAATAAAGAACAAGTTCAAAATTAGTCAGAAAAAATAGATGTCTTCAAGTCACCAGGGCCTGATGAAATGCATCCTAGAATACTCAAGTAGCTGATAGAAGAGGAATCAGAACCTTTAGCTACCATCTTTGAAAAGTCCTGGAATTCAGGAGAGATTCCAGAGGGCTGGAAAAGGGCAAATATAGTGCCCACCTATAAAAAGGGAAAAAAGAACAACCCAGGAAACTACAGACTAGTCAGTTTAACTTTTGTGCCGGGAAAGATAATGGGGCAAGTAATTAAGGAATTCATCTGCAAACATCTGGAAGAAAATAAGGTGATAGGTAACAGCATGAATTTCTGAAGAACAAATCATACCAGACCAATCTGATAGCTTTCTTTGACAGGATAGCAAGTCTTGTGGATAAGAGAGAAGCGGTGGATGTAGTAACCTAGATTTTAGTAAGGCCTTTGATATGGTCACTCATGATCTTCTCATTAATAAACTAGGCAAATGCAATTTTGATGGGTCTACTATAAGGTGGATGCATAACTGGCTGGATAACTGTTCTCACAGAGTAGTTATTAATGGTTCACAGTTACATTGGAAGGGCATACCAAGTGGGAATCCACAGAGGTCTGTTTTGGGACCAGTTCTATTCTGGGAGGGGTCGCTACTGCTTTGGAGGCTAAGGTCAGAATTCAAAATGATCTGGACAAACTGAAGAAATGGTCTGAGGTAAACAGTATGAAGTTTAATAAGGAGAAATGCAAAGTGCTCCACTTGGGAAGGAACAATCAGCTTCATACATACAAAATGGGAAGCAACTGTCTAGGAAGGAGCTCCGCAGAAAGGGATTTAGATGGTCATAGTGGGCCACACAAGCTAAACACGAGCCAACAGTGCAATGCTGCTGCAAAAAAAAAACAAACAAACCATGATTCTGGGATGCATTAACAGGAGTGCTGAGAGTAAGACATCGGAAGTCATTCTCACACTCTAGTCAGTACTCATTAGGCCTCAGTTGAAGTACTGTGTCCAGTTCTGGGCACCACATTTCAAGAAAGATGTGGAGAAATTGGAGAAGGTCCAGAGAAGAGCAACAAGAATGATTAAAGGTCTAGAGAACATGAGCTATGAGGGCAGACCGAAAGAACTGGGTTTGTTTTGTTTAGAAAAGAGAAGATTTAAAGGGGACTTGACAGCGGTTTTCAAGTACTTCAAAAAGGGTTACAAGGAGGGAGGGAAAAAAAAATTGCTCTCCTTGGCCTCTGAGGATAGGACAAGCAGCAATGTGCTTAACCTGGAGCAAGGGAGGTTTAGATTGGACATTGGGAAAAGCTTCCTGTCAGGATGGTTAAACACTGGAATAAACTACCTAGGGAGCTTGTGGAACCTCCATCACTGGAGATATTTAAGAGCAGTTTAGACAGACATCTATGGGGATGGGCTAGCCAGTGCTTGGTCCAGCCGTGAGGGCAAGAGACTGGACTCAATGACCTCTCGAGATCCCTTCCATTTCTAGTGTTCTATGAGTCTATGACGATTAGGGATACAACTTCATTGTCCTACTTCTCTAAACTTCCACCTACCAGAAGCAGGGACTGGACAACATGGGTAAGATCACTCAATAATTGTTCATTCCCTCTGAAGCCCCTGGAATTGACCACTGTCAGATGTAGGAGTACGTGAACCACTGATCTGACCCACTATGGCTGTGCTTAGTTTCTTACGCTATGTCCACACAAGAAGCCTCTGTTGACAGAAGTCACTGTCCAAAGGGATTTCCCAGAAAAGCTTCTGTCAACAGATTGCATCTACCCATAAAAGCAGATTGAAGGAGCAATTTGCTGTTGACAGAAAGCAACTAGACTGACTGGCCCTCTCTCAACAGAACGGCTGACTGGGAAGCTCTGCAAACAAGACTGTCCAGTGAACCAGAAGCCCTGTCTGTCAACAAAAGGGCCACAGAGCATCTACATGGCTGCTCTGTCACCAGAACGCTGTCGAGAGAGGCCTTATACCTGAACGGGCAGAGATACAAAACTGCCAGCAGATGTGCCAGGTTTTGTCGACAAACTGTTGACAAAGCACATTTTGCTTGTAGAAACGCCACAGTGACAGAAGCCCAGTTTTGCAGAGTAAAGCCTCTCATGTAGACATAGCCTTACAGTTCTTATGCTAAATCTATACACAAACAGTTGTGTGAGTATATTAGTCTACTCTTGAAATTTTTTACTCCATTTAAATATGATGTTTGATTGTGAAATAACGTTAATTCTAAAAAAGCTCACTTATTCTGATATATTGTAATATCCAATACAATGTTTGAGCTAAGTCATTACGGTCAGCAAGTAGATGCATTTTTAAAATTTCTCTTGGTCCAGGGATTTAGGTATCCAAATCCCACTGAAATTCAATAGAGGCTGGATGCCAATTCCTTCTTTTGCCACTTTGAAAACAATTATTACTAAATTCCATGGAGAGTGACAATGCAGTGTTTGCACTGAAATATTAAAATACAGATAAACCCTCAAGCCAAACATGTATTTCACTAAAGAGTAATGTGGGTGTCTTCTCATCATACTAACTAATACAACATACTCTATGCCCCAAACCATGATTGAACTTGTACAGTATTACGAAAAGGCCAAGAGACACGTCAGTCTTCTTTGACTCAACTCTGGTTAGCAAAAGCTTAGTTATGATCCTGGGCTATTGCAATGCAACTTATAACTGATAGGAGACAGTAGGACAGGCAAAGATGCTGAGAAAGATGTGAACTGGTCCTTCACAAACACAAAACTTAGAAGGGGTAAACGCAATAGAGGTTGTGAATGTCCCAATATGAGTAACACTGTGAACAACCTTAACACCTTGGTTATATGTTTTGGAAATTCCTTAGAGCTTTCACAGAAGCCAGGCTGCAGTGTGATTGCAAATGTGATTCTTTGGTACGGAGATAAATGTCAGCCTCTCAGTGGTGACCACTTGCATTTGAACTTCTTAATCTGTCTCTCTGCTTCCACAGGAGATCATCTGAAATGATGACAGAAGGGGCAAGCAAGTATGGTAGCACCAAATATTCTGACAGCATCACTGGGAGCAGCAACTTCCAAAATCTGCCATTAAAACACCAGCGTTTACCAACAATTGCAACATCTTCTTGACATTTAAATTTACAGGAAACATTGCCATTTCATAATGGTTAATAAATGCTGTTTTTAATGATAACCACTGTGCTAGTGGAGATAATAGCTGGAAGAGGACTGATAAAGTAGCAATAACTAGACTGACGCCCTGTTTTTTTGATATATGAAGCATAACAGACCACAGAGTAAGGAAGGCAGGCGTGAGAAAAACAGAACTATTTCTTTTTCTATCACATCTTTTATGTATGCAGTATCCCCAAATGATTTCCAGCCTTTGATGTGTCTAAATACCAAAATAATGAGACCACATCCTATATATTACTATCTATGAAACTCAATCAGTAAATCTGACCTCTACATGGCCATCTGTGAAGTGGATGCACAGTAAAGACAGCCATGTTACATCATCATCATCATCATCATCATCATAGAAAGGGGATTTGGAAAAGTTAATAGATAAAAAAGAAATTGTGAATATGAAAGATTTGACTAAGATCCTAAAATAAGTTTGTACAGCATAAAAATAATAAAACACTTAGAAATCAAATGCCATTCATCCTTTAGAGAAGAATGACTTTTTACTTATAATTATAGCAATTGACTTCAATTTATACTACACATTAGATAACGTATTCAGAATATTAGAAAGTGTTACAGGATTTTCAACATTTAAAATGAATAATCCTTCTTAATAGCAGATCAATGTCATTTCCAGTTGACTGCTACTAATTCTCTTTTTGAAACAACCTGAAAACATTAATGATGATAGATATTCCTTGGAGCATACATTTTTTTAAAAAAAGATAGATGCAGATGTAGGCAAGTAACTTCTTTTATTCCACTTTTATCTGCTAGAGATCTGCATTGCTAAAGACTACAAAGTTAAAGCAATGTCTTCGCAACATAACAGCACGTCAGGGAAGATGCACTTATTCCTGCAACAAAACAAATTACTAAAACAGCAGCAAGTTCAAAAGGAATTTGTGAGCCAGCTACTGGAGACCTCCATCCATCCCTGCTGTGGGACAAAAGAATATGCCCACAAACTTTCTATGAAAAAAATAAGATTAGATGAGATACAAAAAAAATTTGTAAAAACCAAGGGAAATATTTACAACTTTATGTATTCAAGATGGCAGTTGCAGTGCTGCTCAAGCCCTCAGATGGGATGAATATCAGCATAACCCACTGGAGAAAATTCAGTCCTACTATAAACTGGTACAACTCCACTGATTACAATAGAATTGCATCTACTCACATTAGAGCTTAATTTGACTCACTGAAACAAAAGCATCAGAAGGTAACCAGTGGCAGCATACATAAAAGCAAGGAACATTTTATAAGGAAATAAGAAAAATTCCTTATGTAGACTGGAGTTTAAGCTTACAGAGAAAATTACTGTCCTACAGTCAAGAAAGTGACCACCAGTATGGAATAATACCCTAACCCTGTGGCTTTACACTTACCTACCAGGTACATATTTTTACTATAAACACCAAATCCATTCTTTACACTACATTTTTACTTGCATTCTGACATTTTCATTCTTTTTATTTTCCTAAGTATTATTTTCTTGACTCAGAATACAGCCAAATGTTTCTTGAATACTTTAGAAATATATTTCATTTCCATAATTTTAATATTCTTCGCTAAGTTTTAGCTCTTTTGACGTCCATATACAGTACAAGCTTTATTAGCTGGCATCCCCAGTTCCCTAGAAGGGCCCCCAAAGTCAACTATCCCCATGTCCACCCAAAGAGTTTAATCTGGCCCTGGGGGAAAGCTTTGAGCCTCAGTACCCCCACCCTCATGGGGCTGGAGTGCAAGGGGAGTGAGGTGAAAGTCTCTCTCTCTCTCTTTTTTTTTTGCTTCTGAGCTGGAGCTGGGGGGGCATATTTTCATCCTCACTTAGGGGCCAGGTCAGTATAGTGGGTATTTTGGTTGTTTTTTGGTGTTGCATCTCACTAATATTTGGCCCCCAAATGATTTTTCTGTTGGTCGATGACCATGACTCAAAGAAGGATCCCCACCCCTACTCTAAATGCTGCCGTTAGTGTAAACCTGTCCTGCGTGGAGAACTTCTCATGCACATTTCCTCACCCATTTTCACTTTCTCCTCCCTTCCCAGGGCCACCTGCCCTTTAAAGAGTTTTCATAACATGCTTACTTTTAGGAAAGCACCTTCTGCTTTTTAAAGCTTTTAATGTGATTTTGCAACTAGAGACAATGCAACCAAAACCATGTGACCAGTCAGCTCTACTCAAGATCATCATCAAATTCCCTGCAGAGAAATTCAGAAATTACTATTCACAACAAGTAATTTTTACCTTTCTTTCTGGGTAAAATTTACAGAGAGATAGCTTTAATGAGTTCCACCTAACCGAAATGAGAGCAAGGTCATTAATGATAGGACAAACCAGATAGTTTAGAACTATTCTCATTCAGGGCTTTGATAAAGCAACAGCTACACTATTCTGTCCATTAGAGTGCATGCAGGGAAGTTACTGCAACTACAGAAAATCAGCACCACAAATTTTTAGACTTCCTATACTCTCCTATACTATATTTCACTGCCCTACAATGCCTTGTCGCCAAACACTAAGCTCATACTTTCAACCCACATTCAAAAGTTATTTCACATCTCTGCTCATCTCCAATCCCTGCCCGTTCACCTAGGTAGAAGAGTTTACTTTTAATTTTGATCACTGGAGATAAAGACTCATCTCATTTTGGTGTCACAATTTATATGCTGGCATGTTGTGAGACGGATAAAATTTTTTCTAGACAGTCGGGATCTCATTATAAAGTTTGGAAGCCATCCAAGAAGTCCAGCTACTCTGACCCCATTTCACATTTTTTTCTTCTTCTATAAACAGTGAACAGTGAAGCCAAGGCACTTCAGCTCAGGGTGCACGTTGAACAGTAGGATCGGCAGATGGGCAGATAACAGACAACAGTTAGAAACCCTTGCATGATTACTTAGCACAGATATCATCTGACAATTTGAGAGACAGGAGGAGAGACATAGTAAAGGAGAAAAGCAAGGTAGGAAGAATTTAGAAAAAGTAAAAAGGGGAGAGTGGGGGAGAAACAAGTTAGAAAACAAAAAAGTTTACCAACAAGAACAGAAATCCATCCTTCCACAAACAGAACCTCTTAGAAATCAAAGACAGAAAAGCAATGGATTCAGAAAAACCATTTCACTCATCAGGAAGTAGCAAGGAATTATACTAAAAGCGCCAGTAACCTGGCTTAGGTATGAATTAATTTACAATAAAAGACGGAAGGCTAGAAGAAAAAAGTCTCACATTACTATGCCATCAAGCTGTTCACAGATTGCATTTTCCCCCAAATATGTAACAGGGTGGATCCTCGGTTGCTGAGTGCTTACACCTCTCTCGACTTCAGTGGGAAACTGGGTTGCTCAGCAACAGTGAAAAATCAGGCCACCTCTACCTAGATGCCTAAATACAGAATTAGTATGTTAACTTTAGGTACCAAAGTTTGAAAATGTTGCCCTTCAAAATTAACACCACACCAATTACAACCACAGAGAACCTTCTGATGTCATTTCTTTTCCCTAAAACTCCCTGATCATGCACAGAAGTGTCCACACCAAAGAGCAGGAAGCCTGTGGCTCTCTATTTCCTATACCTCCTAACTTTTTTGAGCACTGGAAAGGGAAACTCTGACCAATTTGCATTTGAAGGAAAGCTGTGTTATGGCTTCTGTGAATAAGCTCCCAGCTGCTAACAGGGTGCTTGCAAGCAAGTGTGCTCTTCTTCTGAACATGAACACAGTATCGGGGGCTTAAAAGGTCAACATAACTGAGGCTCCTAGAAGGGCAAAGGGAATAAAATTGATTGGACACTACCTATTTCCTCCCCACTAAAACAGTATTGGTTAAGTTCTTGCTCTTATCTGAATAATAATAAAACTAGCATTTCAGAGAATATACAATATCTTCATAGGACAGTCAAAATTAAATATTGGCATACAACCTATTCCTAGCCACTAAAAGAATGAAAAATATGCAAAATAAAGAGATATCTTAGAAAAGCTTTTATTTTCAATATAAGCCAGACAACCAAATGGTAAACCCCATAAAGATTTCTTAAAAAGCCAATACCAAATTACAATTACATCAACTGTCAGTTTAAAGCCATCCAAGATACTAATAAGAAAAACACTTTGGCTCTTATGAGTAACCTTTCAGTTAACAAAGCCAAGAGAATGATTTTTTTCCTAAAAAAACACAGTATTGAGAGATGATCGGATGGAGAGAGACAGGAAATGCAAGGCTGGTTGTGTAAATCACTCTCCTGTTTCATGTTGAGCTCTGCTGTGAGAAATCAATTAATCAGCCAAAAGCATAAAAAGAGCAACGCTGCACAAGAACAGCTGACAACAACTCCCAAAGACATGTTCTCAAAAATAAGGCACAAGCTTTTAGCTGACATGCTGCTTATGTATCATAACTGAAACCTCCCTATATAACAATCCACAACTGAGAGACGCTTAGTCTGAGGACTTGATACTTTACATCACATAAATCATGGACATGGAAAAGAACCATTAAGTCATTTAGTGTGTCTTTCTGCCAGTGAAAGATTTCCTGTGGCCAGGGGGGCTCACAGCCACGACAAGTCCCAAGGCAAGGTGTGGGGGGCAGCTCTGCACTCCAGAAGGGGCAGGGCCAAGCACAGAAGGGGAGGGGCCTATGACAGTCAACCTTCAATGCCACCCAGACAGTGGCCCTGCCCACTCAGTTCCTCACAGTAGCACGCAGCCGTGGAGCAGCACTACCTTGGCACTTCAAAGAGTCCCAGAGCTCTGGTCGCTACTGTTGCCAAAGTAGTGTTGGCAGGCCTGCCTCTGGTACATTCCCTTGTAATTTGTCCTGCCTGCCTCAAGGATTTGTGAACTTTACTGGATTAGCACGTAATCCAGTCTGCAGCACACCCTGGCTACCCCAGAAAGTACCTGTGCTTGGGAGAGTGGAGAGGAAAACTGCTTACTCCACCAACTAGAGAGGTGCTGAAGTAGTCAGCAAGGCCCTTATCATGACAGGACTATGAGGCCAGGAAGCTCAACAATAGAGTAGTGCCAGAAAATTCACTCAACTGCTCCACTTGTCAGCCAACCAGAACCCCAGATTTTTGAACTACAGAGCTCTTTGTCCAGTTATTTAAAGTGCAGTTAACAACAATTTCATTGCTAGCCCCAGTTCATTCGTTCTTCAAATGCCAAAGGAGTTTTTTAAATATCTTAAACTTGCCACATAGTACATTTTTGAAAACTTATATTTAAGGCAGCAAAAATTGATTGATCGATAGATATAAGATTCACCGTGAATAAATTTTTTCTAAGACAGGACAAGCTCCTTTTGGTTTCAAAAGAATTCATTTTATGAAGAATGAAAAATAGTTTACAAGTTCCCAGGATATTGCTCGTACCTGTCTAATCATGTGAATCATTCCTACAAGAAAAGGAACAGGATGTTTTAAGTCATAGGATAAGTTAAACATGGAAGCTTAACTGTTTTAAGCAGTGATTTCTTCTGACATTTTTCCATCATTTCAACATCTTGAATTCATAAACAACAGCAAAAGTTTGGCAAGCCAGAAGGTCCAAGGGCACTCTAAACTGGAACACAGGAAATAAGAATTCAGAGGAGATCTTCATGATTTAACCATTTATGGAGTGGACACTGAGCAGGTCAGACAATCTAGAGAAGAAAAGACTGAATGCAGGCCTTTTAAACACTCCATCCTATCAGCAGTTACACTGCAGACAGAAAGAGAATGATACAAAGACAAAGCCACCTCCCAGCCATGGCTAATCCAATTATTTATAACAACCAATCAAATCAATGTCAAACAACAGATTACCACCCCTCCCTTGAGCCCCTGAAAAGAGAAGATTACTGTGGAAGTCACTTTTTAACCTCAAGGATAGAAGTTCAAAGAGATATGCCAAGTATGTTAAATATGGTACAAAAGGAAAACTTAATTTCCAAATACTAACCGAATTGGAGCCTGACTTCTGAATACTACAAGATTATTGACAATAAAGAGAAAAAGAGGTGGAAAATTTCCAGCTGCTTTAAAAAAAAATAGAAGAAGGGTAAATAATTGGCTGGGAAATCCCAAAATACAAGGTAATAAACTCTCTATGAAATCATTGATTAGAAATTAAAGAGAAAAGAGGGGAGAATTCAAAATTACAATTCACAGGAGAGATTTTTAAAACTTGAGAATTCATTAACTGCAATAAAAAGAACAGAGAACTATTCATATTTATTAAACTTCATGTTTCTGTGTGTCATTTCCAGGAGCTCCCACATGGCTACCACTATGAATGGAACAGACGTGAGCAGAGATCTCATAACCACAACTGAGACAGAAATATCCTAGGACATGCATCTATTATTCTGTGGGAAGGGCATTTATTTTAATTATACAGCATATATTATAAACATTACTTCAATGGTCTTACAAAATGGCTCCTGAAGCTCACAGTAAACAAAAAACTACTGCTGAAAATTTAGCCATTATAATGCTATCTTGATTTCTCCAAGACATATTAAATATTGATTATACAAAAAACTCTGAATATATAAAGCACACCTGATTATACATTCCTTTATGAAGGTAAAAAAATAGTGCAATCTTAATGATTCATCAATTAAAGACAGAATCATTCAGTTCAAGAGTAGTCCCCATTTCATTTAATTTAACTAATAATCAATTCAGTAATTCCAGTAAGAAGACTTGCATTGGGATCATATTTATACATTTCTAGATTTTATAAATTGCTCTGGGAATTCATCTGACTGAAACACAGAAGAGAACCAAACCAAAGATATGATACTGTCAACTATATTAACACAAAATAAAAAATTATACGATTTTCCTGCCCCAGAGGGTTTGGTCAGAAGAAGCCAATAATTGGTCCAACACCTTATTCCACTGAATTCTTTCAAATACAAAAACTGTTTGATGAAATAAATTAATGGGAGAGATTAAGAGCAGCTCAGCTGTAGACTTGTTACTTTTTTGCCTTAATACACAAATTCTATTACTTATTCTCTTACAATAAAATAGCTAACAGGAAAATTAAAAATTTAATTGGTTAATAAAAGCATTCCAAGCCCAGTGGGTAAGCTACAGGCCTTTCACGGGTCAGAACAAATCTGCCTAACCATTGAAAATATCATTTGTCCATTTAAAAGTCTAAACTTAGACGTCAAGCCAGGAGAACTGCCAGGAGCAACATCTGAAAAAACACCATCAAATTAAATATAAATACACAAATGAGATAATACTCAAAGAGGTCACGCACACACATGTATAACAAATAACTCTCATAGCTGGGTGTAGGCAGTGCTTTTTTTGTGCCAGTACTTGCTGGTACTGAGTACCAGCACTTTGGCAGTTCTAGCCATGGGACTGGTTAGGGGTGAGGGGCGGGCTAAGCACCAGCTCCTCTTTTATTTTATTTTTTTAAACAAATAAAGCTCTGGGTGCAGGCATCTGAAGAGGTTCATGTCTGCAGTGTATGAGAATTCAAGACAGTTACAGATCTAGGAATCAATGTGCCGTCCCTTTTTCAATTCAATATCCAACACACGGAACATAATACTCCACTTCTTTAAATGTCTCCTGAAAACTTACCTCTTCCATGATGCCCATGATAATTCATTAGTTATTTGTACCATTTCAGTAATGCTCACTCATCTCTACCTTCCTTTTCAAATTAAGTGTTCATAGAAGGGAACACAAATAAAGGGGAGAAAAGAAAAATAACTACAATCAAAATGTGGACATGTCTTTACTTGTAACCATATCAGCATCACATTCTTCCCAAGTGGATGAGACTTGGTACTGCAGAGAGAGGCCCATTTCTCCTGAGATCCGAAAAAACCCACACTGATCTCATGGCATCCATAAAGGCCGGGGCATTTGTTGCCCCTGAAAACCTTCTGCCTACCCTCCATGCCAACCTGGATGAAAAACCTGCATTGTCCTTACATCCCAACTTGGCAACAAACCACGCTTTGAGGCAAGTTTGAAGTTCTAGAGCGCCTATGGGAATAAACTGTGAAATAGTCAGCATTAATTCATGCCTGAATTTTCCCATGGCATTGCCAAAGAATAAGGCTATGTTGCGTACAGTGCTTTTGTCCCTTTTTTCCTCAACACCCAAAAATGCCAGAAGCCTTGATCACAACCTGCAGAAAGATGTCTGCAGTGTCAGAGGACAGGAAGGGAGGATGTGATGTTACTTAAACCACAACACACTTCTAACCCTCTGCCCCACTAATGATTTGAGAGAACCTTCTACTCCACTTGCCTCTGAGGCTCAAATTTGAGGGGATGAGCTGACCTTTAATTATCAAAATGTTTTTAAGGGCTGGAAAGTCTATAGCATTTACAATGTAAATAAAATACTGAATCCAAATATTTTTCATTGAAGGAACCTTTTCGTAAAGATCCAAAGTGAAATAGAAATGTGCTGCTTGTCCTTTGGCTGAACACAGTTTATGATTACGCACCCATTAATACATGAAATATCACCTTTAAGAAATGCTCCTGGAGATACTGTGCATTACAACAGAATCCAGTCTCAACACTGATGTTGTTCCTGATCTTTTCTTTCCTGAAGAAACTGACCAAAAATGAATCATAACGCCTTGTTAAACATTTAGTAGTTTAATGTCTAATTTCTCTTTGCAAACTCACAAGAATAATAAGAAATACAAAAAAGCCATAGTGATTTTTAAATAACTAACTTTGTTTCCAAAACCACCTTCCCACAGAAAACCCCTGGAAGGTAGAAAGTGGTAATGGGATTTTTTAATTTATCATCCTGTTGATGGTATTGGGGTGGCAGGCTTTGTCACTGCCTCATCTCCCAAGGTTAGGAAGACAAACTTCATATATCTTCAGTAGGATCCAGCATCTTCATGGAAGTTTTGTCTCCACAGCATCTTTGGCTCCATAGGTCACTGGTGCTTCTCCTCAGTAGATCAGCTCCAATGGTGTCAAATTACTAGGCATTCTGCAAGTGTTATAGGCCTGGGTGGCCAATGACCTGGCCCTTGGGGGGACCCAGCCCCTGGCTCCTCCTCTTGTGCCAGGTGCCCTACACCTCCCTTTCTGCCCCCTCTTCCTCTAGATCCCAGAGCACCCCCACTGTATTTCCCTGTCAAGGCTATTCCCCACTCTGACACTCTGAGTGGAGAAGATGAAGGCTTTACAAATACCTTGCCTCTATAGGCTGCTGCTTAAAGCTTCCCAAGGTCACAGATTCCCTGGATTTGGCGGGTAGCTGCCACCAGCCAAGTGAGAAACCCTCTATTTAGAATCTAAGAAGACACAGTCAGGATGTCTTCTGCGGGATAACCCCAAGCTCTTAACTGTCCCTTAGGAGAGAGCTTGAAAACAACAAGTTTAACAAACCAAAACACCCACTGCAGTCTTTGATAGGTGACCTTTCAGTTTTAGGCACACATACAGATAAAACCTTCTCTAGGACACAAGAATCAAATCATTCCCTTGAAAAGGTGATTTATTAATAAAACTAAAATAGATACTTGATAAAGCATGCTTGGTTGCTAGCTGTTACAGAGCAACTAAAGAAAATGGGTATATTAAAACAGATAATTACTTCCCTGGGATTCAGTTTAAAAGTTACAGTGTACAGGAAAATATATCAATCAGCCTGAGAAGTCCTGCACCAAACCCAAAATAAAAAAAAGGAATCTGATCACATCCCACTAAACATTTTCCCTCTGCTTATATATTTATTATTCCAAGACTGTTCTTGATATTACTGAAAATTCCAAGCCTGGTTCAGACAATCCATTTCTGCCTCTCTCCTCTGGCCACACAAGGGACTCTTTCAGCAGGTAACTGCTTCAATTAAAAATCTCTCTCTCTCTCTCTCTCTCTCTCCCTTGCCATTGGCTCACCTGGCTGCTTGCCAACACAGAACCTACTCCTTTTGGGTTTAACCCTTTATAGGTATTTATTCGTAATACCCCCCACCCCAGGCCCAGTATGCTGCAGCCAGGAAGCATAGTTGCAGCACCCCCTAGCACCAAAATATAATGTGGCACAATCCAAGTGCCAGGCAGGCAGGCCAGCCCCAGCCCAGCTGCCATAAATCCCTATTCCTGAATTCTTGGGAACAGCAGCAAAGGGCCCGGGGTCAAACCGTAGATGAAACCACACCAGGGTGTTGGGCAAGGCACTGCCTCCCCCAGTCTATGATACCCACCGACCACAGCTATAGGACCCATGAGACAGTCATTCCCATTGTGGCTGGGAACATGGATCCTGGGTACAGCAAGGCCCTCATACACTTAGTAGTCTAATAAAACCATACACTTTTATTTGCTTGCCTACAACTTCAATAATAAGAAAAGAGAATACAGTAATTTCACACTGGAGAAAGTACACTGAAATAATGTAATATCTGATGTGTTGCCAGGCAATCCTGATGTACTGTTATAACCACTATAATTTGTTTATACATAAACTGCATTCGTTGTACCGATGATAATAGACTGGAGCAATATCTAATCAACACAATAATGTATTTCCCTCCGTAGCTACTCTGTGATATTAAGCAGTTTGATGGGTGTTTACTTTTAAAAGTTATTCTAATTAGATTTTTGCTTAGAGTGAAATCTGAAAGTGATCAAGGGAAATTCAGTAGGGAAATACCACCGGACATTAAAGTTATTCACCGAAACAGACCAGCAAATACAATTTTAAAATGATCTTTAATGGACGTCACAGAGAAAAAAAATAAATTAAAAAAAAACTAGATATGTAAAGGGGAAAAAAATCACCTTGTTTTGGGAGTCGGGATGAGGAGAGCATGGACTTGGTACAAAAGCTAAGAAGGGTATGTCATTCTTCCCACACTACTGCCACATAACAGCATTCTAGCTTTTTCAGGAAACTTGAAAGCTCTTCCTACAAGAAAGCACATTTAAATGTGGCATTGGGTCTCTCACTGTTTATAGTTTTCTCTGAGAGACCTGTTAGAAAGAGATTAAATTTGGCAATTCAAGAAAGTTAAGAAAGCACATTTCTCTGAAAAAACTGCTTTACGGATAACGCATTTACCATTACAAAATGTCTGCTAATTTTTTTCCATTACAAAAGTATTCAGTCCTTTTCACCCTCAAAGGCATGCAATTACACCTAAGTAGAACCATTCATATATTATATTCACATAGCCTCTGCTAAATATAATGCCATGTTCAAGGTACCAAGACTAATAGCCAAGAGAAACAAAACAGCAAACACCATAGCACAATATATGCAATCTACACATATTTGCACAAGGGGACTCTCAGACATAAATGTAAGCAAATTCGCTTTGCTTGACCTACAGTAAAGGACATATCCTCATTTCAACATTTTCAGTCTAATTTTTTGCTTTCGCAGCTAATTTTTTATTAGTGTCAGCCATTTCCTAAAATGTTGTTTTATTAACCACATTGATTTGATGACTTGGTTGGAGATGTTGATTCATTTGGTTAATATCTGTACTGTTATCTCCTGCATTTTGTTTTTATTTTAAAAGGTTTATAGGCACATAGAAGTAAGGAAGATGCCATTAACAGCATATTATGTAACTTATGATTACCAAAGAAATAAAAAATCGCAACAATGGAATAAGTTTGTGAAGCAAAAAATATCAGAGCATTCTCCTTCATCTGGTTTTCATACACAAGAACTCAGAGATCATCACACTTCACGGAAAATTAGGACACGAAAAATTGGGCAATTTATAATGACAAGAAATATCCACTGTACATTCTTTGACCAGCAAAAGGAGTTAAGCCTCCTATGGAATTCTCTAATGCATGTTAAGGAAATGAAAAACATATATGCAAATCTTACAGAGAACTTTTCTGTGTTGGACACTCCCTTTTTCAGAGGAGTGAACTTAAAAAAAATGAATAAAAAGTATAGGTAGTCATGCTTGCTTTACAGGCCAGATCCAAATCAATATTCAATAATCAATATCAACACACAGCAGTAAGGGACACGTTGTTTTTTAACTCAGGAGTTAGAAGGTTTAGCAACCAGTCTGACCACGACCTAGTGGATGAGAAAATATCTTCAGCCACTGATCAAGGACGCTCATAAGCAAATGAATGCCCCCCTGCCATCCAGAATTCAGAATATTCACCCCTTTCCACTCCAGCGCAACTTGGACATTCCTAGAGCCTAGGACTGTAGTTAACTCATGCAACTGTTACAGGAGAGAAAGAGCAGGGACCAGAAAACAGGAAACAATGTGGTCTGTTGAGTAGGTGCATGCATGGATTCAGAAGGCATCCTGATCTTCCCCTCCCCTCCAAATGCCTTGAGGCTGAGGAGAATCTTTCCCACATACGATCTCTCCAACGGCCGAGAAGCAGATAGGGAGGTAAGTATCTTAGATTCTACGCACTGGACAAGACAGGTCACACTCTTCTTCAGCATCTATAAGGTGGAGCACCATCTCAGAATTCTAACTATCAGTGTTCCAGCCAGCTCTCCAAATACAATATAGCCAGGTTTTTCCTTTATATGATAGAAGACTAGCTTCATACACAAAAGAACTTCTCCACTGCTAATCATTTGAACTGATGTGGCCTGCTGCCAGCAGAAATGAAGTAGTCCCTAGGTCGGAAAACCACCATATACACCAATGGTAATACAATAAAAATGTATTATATAATTATTATTTTTGAAAAATAAAAGATTTGTTCAATTTCAGGATATTTTTGGGTCTTGCTGAATAATTGTTAACTTTTACTACCTTCTTAAATATACCCACATCTATTTATCAGATGTACAGAGTCAATTAAACACCTTTTATCAGTTAATGTGTAATTCCTCACAGATCACATATAAGGTTTTTTGACTCAGTTGACCAGGAAGGTCAGAGAGGTGTATGAAGGAGAAGGATATCCAACTGAAGAGCTGCTACGGGTGACATAAAGTAGCTTTTTTTTTTTTTTTTTCCTTGGCTGCCTATATAACTGACCATTTCTTGCAGGTCTAGGATATGCTGGGCAGGCTCCAGGAATCCCCTACCTTTATTTTTATATAGAATAATTAGGCTGCATTGGGTCCAGGTTCTCTTCCGGGGCTAGGGTATGATGAGGCAGCCATAACAAGCTGAAATCAGCTAGAAGAAATTCTCGGAACTAAAAGAAGCTATTGCGGCTGCGATACCCTAGAGGCTCATAGAACATATGCAGGCTACTCACCCATGGAAATAATTATAAAGAGCTGGATAAGCATTATAATCAAACCCCCAAAGCCTCAAATGCATGATTCACATTGCTAGCACACTTTGCATACTAAAATGCTGGCAGATAGAAGGCAAAGTAGTAGTAAATCTGAAGCAGAACCTTACTTTGGTCCTAATCTAGAAAGCCATATATAGTTGTCCTATGGATTAGGCACTTCTCCCATAGCAATGACTCATAAAAATAGATATAGTGAAAATCAAAAGGATATTAAAAATGCTAGGAAGCATTCTGAGCCAAACTAGTGACTTAGAAGTTTGTTAAGTTGTTACAGGTGACTTATTAAGGAAAGCAGGTTCATCTTTGATATTCTTACATCTTTATGTTGCAATAAAAAATGCCAGAAAGGACTTTTTTCCTATTTATTTAAATTTTACATTCAGGTTGTCTATCATTTTTCATTTAGCAAACTTTGCAAATGAATCAAAACATAACTTGCTTTTCATGTCAAAAAATACAAAACCAGTAACATCTTTTCAATCCAAAGGGAGTGATTTTTACTCATACTGCTTTCTTGTTTGTTCTTCTTAGCACCTATTGAACTCAGACACTTAGCAAAAGAGGGTGAGGAGAAAGCTTTTTTGCCACACATTTACCCCTCCTTTTCAAGTAGGTGCCACAAAATCTCCAACCACAACTTTGGGTCCCCAAAAGGAAGACTGATATCTGAAAGGTTGGAAACCCGAAAATATTCTTTTATTGCAGAAATGAAACCCTTCCGAACTATCTTTATACCCTGCTGCAAGTGAATAAGAACAAAGAGGCACAAGCCTTATTTTCCTCCCTTCACATAGCCTTTAAGACTTGAACCACTGTGGTATATATCAAAAGGAGTAACTTGAGACTTTGATGAACGGTACTCTAGTTTTTCCTCTTCTTACCTCAAAAATTCACTTCTTCCATTCGAGATTGGCATACTGTTATTTCACCATTCAACAGGCAACTTTCACTACAAACTGAATTAGGAATATATGGGCACAGACTGGTTTTAGGCAAAAAAAAGGTAACG
The DNA here is from genome assembly GCF_033958435.1 of Carettochelys insculpta. Classification (NCBI taxonomy): domain Eukaryota; kingdom Metazoa; phylum Chordata; order Testudines; family Carettochelyidae; genus Carettochelys; species Carettochelys insculpta. The sequence goes on along the minus strand of NC_134145.1, from coordinate 59,301,603 downwards.
CTTGTCCACAAAAATCAAAGAATCGCTATGCAGAGTTTTGCAAAACCAGCTAACACCTACAGGCTTCAGCTTGATTCCCTGCACTACAGAACAGTTGGGGATATCTATGAAGTATCCATTGGGTAAAATTTTCAAAAGGACTTTACTCCCATTTTCAAATACAATTCAGGCATTTACAAGGCAGATTGATTTAAATCACCAATTGAATCATTATTTACACTAGCAAGATTTATATTCATATTTTTAATTATTACGTTTTTAGAAAATGGTTGAAGATACTTTTTTTATTTATTAAATTATAATTTTTATACCAGATGTGTGTTGAGTTACATTTGGGTGGCAATTAATTGAAAATTCCCAAGAAAAACATTTAAAAATTGTTCTGCAATAAAATAAAATTACCTTAATGTGATGGTACCTAAGTTTATCAACTGGTTTTGCATTTAAAACTAACATATTTATTGAACCAAAAAAGTATAAATTGTAGTTTGTAAACAGACAGATTGGATATCTGGCCTAAGATGATCAAGAAATAAAAATGGTTTTTGGGGGTCCCACAGTGCTGATATGCCCTTAAAATACTATGGTACTTTTTAATATCCCATTAGGAGTCTCTCTGTATATATAGGCACCGAGCCAAAAAAAAGTAGTCCTGTAGCACCATAAAGACTAATGATATTTTTTATTAGGCGATGAGCTTTCACAAACCGACCACTTCTTCAGATCTGGAGAAGTGGGTCTGTCCCACGAAAGCTCATCATCTAATGAACAATATTGTTAGTCTGTAAGATGCTACAGGACTGCTTTTTTGTTTTGTGAAGATACGACTAACATAGCTACCTCTCTGGGACTATTTAGATGCCATTATACCTTTGGAAATCTGGCCTCAAGACCTCCTACTTTCAAATGTCAAAATCCAGGTTTTATTCACAGATTGGATGAAAACGTGGTTTCCTGCTTTTTCACCGCATGGTTGGTTTCTCAATTTTGAACAAATTAGTTCAAATAAAGAATGTATTTTCTCTTCGTGGGCTAGCTAAACTGAAAACAAAACTAATTAAAGAAAAAGCTTTTTTCTAGCATTAACTCAATTGCACAGATTAAAAACGTAGATACTTAATGAGGTATTGTGACATTTATAAAGCTTAAACTGACTGCAAAAGTTAGAGATTTTTTAGATTTAGAGATGACTCTCTGTATCATTAAAAAGAAGAACCCACTAACTCATTAAAATTTGAGGAGAGCTAATTAAAGCAGCTTTTTTCTTTTATTTAAATTATTTGAATAAATTATAGTAAATTTAGGTCTTAACATAGGCCATTTTTAAAGTTTATTTTTAGAAAGGAAAAAATAATAAAAATCAATCCTTATTTTGACTTTTTTTAAATAGATCTGTAGGAGCCTGAATTTCACTCTTTCAATGAGATGTAGGCACCAAAATGCCTAGAACTTTTTTTTAAAATGGAACTGAATCAGTTACGCACTTTTGAAAATTACATCCTTTGTCTTCAGAACAGAAGGAATAGGTTCAAATGTCTAGAAAGGAACAACTGAACAACTATGAGATATGGGCTGAAGACACAGGTAGCCAGGAATTCCTCACAATCTGCGCCTGGAGTATCAATTTGATGTAATTATCAACACCAAAAGCTTAGCTAGAGGAAAGTTCCAAATAGCACTTAAATCTTCCTCAGCAATGCACTGTGTATTAGAAACAATTACACAGACACAAGATGTAGGTAAAGCAAAAACAAGAATTAAAGATTTTTTAAAAACATTCTAAATCCTTAGTTATCACCCATTTGGACTTTCAGAGCGTGTAGAACAACATCAGGGAACTAAAACCAACTCTTGTTTTGATACACATAATACTACTTTATTCTTTTTATTCTTTCTTACCTTTCTTACAGTTTTAAAAATGTACAGGGGTTCAGAACCACCTCAATAAAACAACACGTACATTTTTATTTTTAAAGGGACTACCATAGTCAAACCACTGATGTGCAAAAAGGGTTGACTTCCATTATGAAAAGTCATAGGCACAATTTCATTATATGCATTTTGGTAAAATAAGAAACTACAGCGCAGCAATAATTAGGCCTTTTTAAAAAAAAAACAAAACAACAAAGCACCATCTGTGAAAATGATACTTTGGGTCAAAAATAATATTTAAAATATTTCACTACTTGCCATACTACATCTGAACCCCAGACAATTTATTACATATATAGTGCCCTTGCAAAATATTTTATGTAAGCAGTGAACCTGAAAGGTAGTTGATTATAAAAGGCAATACTGAGGCTCTTATCTATACTTTATACTAAATTGTCTCCTCACTACCTCCTCTAATAAATATCCATATAACAACGGCACAAAAGTATTTCTCATAGAGCAAGTAATTGTTTTTTAAAATCCTGTAGACTTAAAATTAACCTACTCCATGTGCTATGAAAACATTAGGCACAGACCACATACTTTACGTTTTCTTTTTAAAAAATACAATATGTGCAAGCTAGATTCACACGAAGGAATGGCAGCTACAACAGTAAACTATTCAGACCTCACAAAAAAGTTATTTTTCATTAAAAATTGTTTCTAAATTCACTGAGCAGTGAAATTACACTGCTGTGTGGTTATCATATTTGCATTAGAATTATTTATGTAACTGTTAAAGGAAAAGCTTTAGTATACCCTAAAGGACATTACATCAATACTGTTTGCTAATTCAGCAGGATCCAGAGAACAGAAGTTCGTAAAAGTCATTAAAATATGGTGAATACAATCATCCAACTAGTCGAAAATAGCCGCTATTTTCTGAAGGAAGAAGTTAGTTGAAATTAAGTTTATTTGACAAGCTCCTTCATTTTACAAAGTCCCATCTGACTGATGGAATCCAGAGTGCAGGGCATGAAAAAAACAGAAATGTGGGGGAAAGGGGGAAGCAGGCTTTACTGAAGATGCACCAAAAATGCAAAAAAACAAAAATTTAATTTGATCCAAAAAGTGTACCCGTTTTGTAATTTGTATGGATATTTTTGGAGAGAAGAAAGAGTTAGCAGACGTTTGTACAACAGAAAATGGTACAAGATGCAAGCAAAGACTATGTGCAGCTGATTGTTAAATTGCAATATTTAGCATGCATCCTCCATCGATTCTGTTTATGGACAGCCACTTGCTGTTTTTTTAAAAGTGTATTTTAATGCTAGAGGCTGCTGTATATCCTGCCACATTTGTAATATATGACAATTTCTCTACAAGGAAAAATGTTAGTGTGTCACAAATTTATCCTAATGGGTGGACCTGCTTTGAAGTGACAGTTATTTCATGCCCTGTGGAAGATACGACATACTGATATATTTCATCTTCTGTTAAATTTCTGTCATAACCCCCCCGCACCTTCCTGTTTCATAAAACCCACATTCACAATAATCTGTATACCCTTTCAGTACCCTTTAATAGCAACTTTTTCCTTTACTACAAATGACTTTCAAACCCACATCTCATGTCAGAGGAACTATTCAAGTAAATAATTCTGTTGTGGCAAATTTCCAGGTGTATTAAATGCTACCCAAACCCAATGTCAGACTGTATTTCCTTAGTTGTCCCAGTTGTCTTTAAATGGAGCAGGAATTAGCCCGTTTTCTAGGTTTGGGATCCCGCACATCCTTGTCTTTCAAACACATACAAGATGAACATATTGTCTCTGACAGTCTCCGGAGTCCCAGCCTGAAAACACTGTTGGAGAGGCTATATATCACACAGTTGCAGAAACTATTGCTTATAGCAAGCCATGTTGTTAGGAAAGAAAGTGCTGGACTTTCCAGCACCCTAGAGCTCTCCAGGAGAAAGTATATGATGTAGGGGAGCCAAAGCATGTAAAACACACTGGTTATCCGAAATAAAACAGTGGCGTAGCGGCGGTCAGGGCCATGCCCTGTCTCTCCAGCAGCATCCACTTCATGGCTAGGAAAACGAGCTCTCCGGTCATTTATCTCTTTGGTGTGCTGCCGGCAAATTTTGAAGATGTGGAAATAAGTGAAGCAGATTACCAGGGCAGCTGGAGCATACAATAAGCAAACAATAAAGCCAGTAAAATAGGCTTTGGTGAGCCAGGAAGTAGCACACCATTCAAAAATATCACCATGATAACCAGGTTTCCCCCAACCAAAAAAGGAAGGCAAGAAGATCAAACAAGAGTATATCCAGATCAAAATGATACAGAGTCTCAAGCGACAAGGCGTGACCAATTGATTATAGGAGAGTGGTTTTGTTATAGCAAGATATCGGTCGACACTGATGCAAGCAAGACATGCCATGGATACACTCTTCAGCACAGAGATGATATATCCAAAAACCTGACAAGTCAAGGACTCATGGACACCTGTAGAGTAGTGAAGCAAAGATAATGTAGGAACCAGGCAGCTAACTCCAACAAAAAGATCAGCATATGCCATGGTCTGAATAAAATAGCTGGTGGTATAATGATGTAACAGTGGAGCACAGTGAAAGACAAATATTACAGTTAAATTACCAGCAATAATTAAAAACGTTAGCAAAACAATAATGGCCATCTCGAGGATGCAGATGTCGACAGCATTGTAGTGGCCAAATCCTAGTGGGCAGGAGAGATGCCCAGACACATTCACAATGCTACTGCTCATGTTCAGAGTCCTCCATTCAATCCATCTGGAGTGGTTCATGGTTTGGGGTTAGAGAACACTGCAGTCAGAGCTACAGTGAGCAGGTGACCTGCCCGACATCAGCTAACCTCTGCTTCAGAGTCTCATGATCTCTCTTGGTAGACAACGCCAGTGCTCCTATCAGGGAGATTAAAGTCTCACGTCAGCATCAGTGCAAAACTCTGACACACCTTAGTTTTGAGGAAAGGGGGAAAAAAAGCCATAAAGAAGAAAAAAGGCCACTGACCAGTTTCCTCCTGTGCTCTTGATCCATCTTTATCAAACACAAGGCACTTCTAAAGAAAACAGGTACTTTTTACTATATTTGTGGAAGATGAAAATTTTAAAAAGGGAACAGGAAAAAGTCAACTGCCTCAAAAAAAAATCCTACGGATTTTTTTTTTCCTGAGAAAGGTAGTTTCTTTGGAATTAGCTAAAAAAATACAAATAAAAAAAGGGGAAGATGTCTCAATACATTACAGGTTTCCTGAATCAGATAGCAATAGAAACAATTTAATGTTTCATGTTCGTTTAAATAATTAAACCACAGACTGTCTGGAAAACCAAATAAAAGTTCACTGTTTCATGCTGTGTCTCTGGGCTCCATTCTGGAGATATTTGCCTCATCTATCCTATTCGTCAAAGAGGTAAGAAAAACATTTTTATCAAGGTTAACTCCAATAGACTCACCACAGTTTGTATATGAATAATTAATTTTATTTGGAGGGAGAAGGGTATGGGGAGAGCCAGGTTTGTCCTCTGAGTTCCAAGAAGGACAGCATACATCTACTTGTACAGTGAGGAAGATCATGTGTAATCACTTAAAAATCAGAAAAAATGTACGAATATATTTTGGAGCTTTTAGTCAGTATTCAAAACTCTTCTAAACAGTCACTGTCCACTACAACTATCAATGTGAGCAGCACAATCCAAGGTCCTCACGGATAAAATAAATCCTCCTTGCATTTAATTTCACCAGTGATAATCAAAAATAATTTTCTTCCGAAATAATGTCATCTCTGCTACAGTGGATCAGTACACTGAAGTTCTTAAGTATATCCATGATATTTCTCACCTCTGTAGCAACACCTGAATCCTTTCATAAGCTCCATACAAAAAGAACAGAAACTTCCATCTGCATTCTGCTGTGAAGCTAATGAAATGCTGATCTGACTAGAAAAGCTGCCATTGTTTACTCCATTATTCTGTCACTCAGCTTCATCTTCTAGGCTGCCACAGACATTCTGTTTTTACTACATGATTAGCATGAGAAATCACAGCTTCAAAAAAACAGATTTTCTATTAGCTGGACATTACCTGTTAATTGCATTTGCAGTTATGGAGCAGTCATACATTTAAAAAAAGCCACTTCTGCATTCATTTTGAGTAAACGCTTGATTAGTGCAAGGACCATTGGCTGGGTTTCTAAACGTGCAGAGTCTTGTTTTTAAAAGCCCCCAGAAATACTAAAAATATCTTTAATCCTAGAATTCCTGAGATTAGGAACAGGCAGACAAGAATGGAACAATCCAAATAAAAAGAATTCCAAGGTCATTCAGCTATTATATTAGCATTCGCTTTAAGTCCCTTTAAAAGTACAGACATTTCACTGATGCTTGTGATAGTCTTCACTGCTCCTTCTGAAGGAATTTCATTCACTAGAAAAGAAGCATCTTCTCCACTTGTGATGCAGTAGTTTGATAGAAAGCATTCTTTTGAAGTTAATTTTCCAAGGTGCATAATCATGCTGTATAGAAGGTTGTTTTTCATTTCATACATTCCCAAGACACTTGCCAGTTGTCCATTCTCTTTGTCTATAAAGTAATTTAATCTGTTATAAAATTACTACTTTTTAAAAAAAAATCTCTTGCTACAGCAATAAACTAATGTTTCTCACCTATATTCATTCTTATCAGCTGCCACAGTGAACTGCTTGATACAGAAGTCCTATTTACTGTGAGGCAGTTACAAGGATGCTGTCACTATTTCTCACTTTCTCTCTCGAAATTATTGCTTGCACCTGAGCCCGCTCCTCCTCTTTATCCTTAGCTGATGCAGAAGAACTCACCATCAGAAAGGTGACTCGGTCCTTCTGCCCCAATCAACAGCACAGCCAATGGCTAAAGCAGCTGAAATTGTCACTAGGTAACAGTTGCCAGGCACAATGCAGGCTTACACAGCAAGCAGCAAATAAGAATGACAAATGAAGACAATGGAACTGACCATTCCCTATATTAATGGCATTTGGAAACTCCTGAAAGAGGCTTCCTTTCCAGGACTTCCATAGGATTATATCCCAAAGATTAGCAAAACATGAAATTATTCATAGATGTACCTTCGTACATCATATACAAGCTACCATAATATTAGTACAACAATCACCAGCTAAAGCATGTCAGCAGTAATTTAATCCTTATTGGCAGGAAAGATCTATTAATTATTAAACAAATAAGTACTAACCTTCATAAAGCCAATCTGTTTTAAAATCAAAAGCATGGTGTTCTATTTTGATCTGTAAAAATTTGAAATCATCTTCTACTGCCTTGTCAAATGAAATGACTAAATTGTTTAAGTAAGACAAATGTAGACAGGTTAATGTAACTTTAAAATCATAAAAAAACATGTAAAGCAATGTTTAAAAACCCAAATAAACACACAAATACAAAAACATTTAAAATTAAGCTGAAAATACCTGATCAACTCATTCTATTATGTCCAGATATGGAATACCTATATACAATGGGGAGAAAGTTACTCTTACAATATTTCTTGGGAATGCATCTAACATTTGTTGCTTCTAAAAGTTTAAGTGATTTAACATTGAACAATTATTTGTTTTAATTTAATCTAAAAATAAGATGAGTTACCAATAGATTTTAAAGGGGTAAATTAAAATAAGTCCCTAAAACAATTCAAAATTTCTAATTGTACATTTAGGAAGCTATTAAAAAGATTTTTTTTGTCAGAACAATTTTCTTCTAGTAGGTCAGTCTGAGACAATATAATAGACCATTGTAGTGTTAAAGTCTAGTAGCTTTTTTAAAAACTTAACTGACTTCTGCAATACCAATACATAGTCATGATATTATTCCTTTTCTGATTATGGATCCATTACATCTACGTTTTGTGATTCCATGATATGGAGTATAAAATATGATTACCTGCATGCTGTACACTTTTTAGCACAAAATTGAAACATTTAGTACATTCCAAAACTACCCAGTCATGCACTAATATATATGTTGGGCTAAGGACCAGCAAAATGCATTCATCACCAGGTTTGGTTTTATAGAGTGAATAAACCAGATAAGTGTCTAATTACTGATTCTTATAGTTCTGTTACATCAAACCACAGACCAAATTTGGCAAAAGTTGCTCCTCAGTTAACACCCTGTATTTCACATTTAGCCCGGAGCAGATTTTTAAGGCTGACTGACAAATCTCTGAAACCACATAACTGCATCACTACGGATATACTGGTAGTAATTTGACAGTGATACTGTATTCTTCCAGTCCAGAGACTTAAGAAAAAAATAAAGCAATACTTTCCTATTACACTGAAGATATTCTAATCCCTTGCTATTGTAAACTGCTGCAACAAAATGCTTTAGAACTAGATGGAGCCTTTAGGCTCAGCTTTGAGGAACACCTAGATGCATCACAAGGAGAGGAAAAGAAAGGAATTTTGACCCTGCTTCTTTATTACTTGCTTGCAGCCAAACATGTGAGTGAAGAGAAAGCTTTGGAGAGGAAAAGTGGATGAGGCCCCTCCCTTACTTCTGCAGGATTCCAGACATGATCCAAGCAAAAAGTGAATTTTTTTTAACCTTTTAAAACGCTGAAAATTAGATACTTCATATTTAACAGCTGTTAAGCCTAGCATTAAGGGCAACAAAAATAAAGCTTACATGATAAGTTTTGAAACTTCCTGATTTCTAAATAACAACTGCCATAATGAAGGAGATCGATGGTCCATCTAGTCCCATATTCTAACTCTGATAGGGGCCAGCGCCATATGCTTTAGAGGGTCCGAACAGAAAAAGGCAATAATTAAGGGTACAACTGATTAATAAAAATCATGGAAGTCACAGATTCTGTGACTTTACCCAACCTCCATGACTTCTTCAGATGTCAGTGACTGCAGCCGGGGCCAGAGCTGTATGCCCTCCTACCTGCCCTGGGCAGCTAGGTCAGAGAAGGGGTATTGTGCTCCATGTTCCATGGCAGTGACTAAGATGTCCAAGAGTCTCGTTTTCAGCTGGAAAGCTTGGTCATAAGGTTACCCAGTAACTCTGCTTGGCACAGCTGTCAGAGACATTAAAAGTCTGGTCAGTGGAGCAGTGGGGGCCCAGAACTAACGCAGACTCCCTACCTGCCCTAGCTCCGAGCCAATCCCAGAAGTGGCCACCAGATCCCTTCACCGCTAGGAACATTGACCAGCAAGAGACTGTCAGGTACTAAGTGCCGGGTCTGCTCCAAGTGCCAGCTCTGCAGCTACCAGTGGCAGGGAATAGCAACCAATAGGAACTGTGGTGGGTGGTGATTGTGGGTATTATACAGCACTCCCTGGCCACCCATGCACCTTGGGGGTGCAGGGACCAGAGGAATGCAAGGACCTGGGGTCGCTTCCTGGGAGCCATGGTAAGTGCTGCCAGGACCCTGCATCCCAGTCCACCCCAGAGTCCCCTCCCCTACCACAAATCCTTTATTCCCAACTCATCCCAGAGTCCTCAACCACCCACTTTTCCCCCACCATAAGCCATTGCTCTGGTCTCTCCTGAACCCTTCATTTGTGGCCTGACCAGGAGCACATTCCCCCCCAACCCAGGGCCCATATCCCTGCCTGCATCCCAACCTCCTGCCCTAGACCAGTGAAAGGGGGTGAGGTGGGGAAGAGTGATCAATGGAGAGAGACAGGGGATGGCATGATGACAGGACAGGGCCTCAGAGAAGAAATGGGACACTGATGGGACCTCCAATCGGGGCAGGCCAGGGGAGTTTGGTTTTGTGGAGTGGGGCTCAGGCTGTCAGTGTTTCTTGCATGAGGGTCCACCTTTGTCCATGTGCACTTCCCCCCATCTTATTTTTAGTAAAAGTCACAGGCAGGTCACAGGCTCACTCCAATTTTTTTCTGTTGCCCGCAGCCTGTCCATGACTTTTACTCAAAATAGCTGCAACAAACTCTTAGCTTTAGCAATTATCAAGTGATCTATCCCCTCTCCAGTCCCAGCTTGTGGTACTCTAGGCTTAGGGACACCCAAAGCAGAGAAACTCTCAGAGGCACAGAGAGGCCTGGGCCAATTGCAGTTTTTGAGCTCCCAGACATAATAAAAATAAAATATGATGACCCATGAAAACAAAATAAGGCATCCCCCACCCCCACCCCCCAAAAAAAAGAGAGAGACATAATTCGATTTTTTTTTAAACAAATTCTTTTCTGGCCTTTTTCTAGGCAAATGTACTAACTAATGAAGGATCTGATTAAAAACAAGTAGCAAAATTTATCAAATGCCAAAAAATTACCATGTGTCTAAATCTGAGTCCCCCTTTGTGCTTCGGGCCAAGGCCAAATGGCCTGGCTGGCCCCCTCTCTGATTGTCCCTGGCATAGGGTTATGTGACTGCAAATACTGGTAAATAGTCATTGATGGACCTATCTTTACTGGACTTTTCTAATTTTCTCTTCTTGTGTGAAGAAATACAAATTGTTTTAAATGTGTGGCCTATTAATATCATTAGGGGACCTCTAGTCCCCCTTTTAGAAGCTGGGGTGAGTAACTCTTCTCCTGTTCACTTTCTACACATCAGTCATGATTTTATAGATCTCTATCACAGCCCTCTTTTGTTGGCTCTCTTCTTGATGAAGATTCCATCTTTTTAATAGCTCTTCATACAGAAGTGCTTCCATACTCTAATCTATTTCCTTGCCCTCCTTTGCACCTTTTCCAATTCTAATCTATCTTTTTTGAGATGGTGCAACCGGACCTGCATGCAGTATTCAAGATGCGGGCATAACATGGATTCATATAGTAGGATTATGATATTTTCAGATTTATTTATAATTTCTCAGACCCTGACCTTTTTTGACTGCCACTACACAATGAGTTAATGGCTGTGTCTACACTGGCACAAATATCGAAATAGCCACTGAAAAATCTTTGTAATGCATGTTGAAAAACATTCCCAACTATACACACATATAATGAGGCCTAACTTAACTATTCCCACTCAAGAAAGCAATGTTTGAGTAGTTGTGAAATGTTCTTTGGCAACATTGGCTGTGTCTACATGGGCACATATCTTCAAAATAGCCATGCTAACAGCTATTTCGATGATTACTAATGAGGCACTGAACTGAATATTCAGCACCTCATTAGCATTAGGATGCTTCTGGCCACAGCACTTCAAAAGCGCTGCTTTTGAATGCCCGTGGCTTGGCACGGCTACACAAGGGTCCTTTTTGAAAAGACCCCGCCCATTTCGAAATCCCCTTATTCCGTTCAGCTGAGCGGAATAAGGGGATATCGAAATGCGTGGGGTCCTTTCGAAAAGGACCCCTGTGTAGCCGCGGGCGTTCAAAACCCGTGCCTTTGAAGTCTTGAGGCCGAAAGTGTCCTAATGCTAATTAGGCACTGAACATTCAATTCAGCGCCTCATTAGTAATCTTCGAAAGGGCTACTAGCATGGCTATTTTGAAGATTTGTGCCCACGTAGACACAGCCAATGTTGCCAAAGAACTTCCCACAACCACTCTAACGTTGCTTTCTTGAGTGGTAATAGCTAATTTAGGTCTCATTATAAATATATATAGTTGGTTTTTCAATGCGCATTACTTTACAACTGATACTGAATTTCACCTACCATCACACAGTTTTAAAAGGTCCCTTGTAACTCTTCAGAGTCAGCCTGGGAATTAACAATAGCAAGTAATCTTGCCTCATTTCCAAATTTTAACACCTCTGTATTCACCTATTTTCCAGCTCATGTATTCATATGTTGTACAACACAGGTCCCAGTACAGATCCCTGGGAACCCCACTCTTTACTTCCCTCCATAGTGAAAACTGATTATTTATTCCTGCCCTTTGTTTTCTGTCTTTACTCCATGAAAGGACCTTCCTTCTTATCCCAGGATTGCTTAGGTTGCTTAAAAGCCTTTGGTAGGGATTTTGTCAAAGGCTTTCTGGATGTCCAAGTACACTATATGCATTGGACCATCCTCTTCTACATGCTTGACAACATCCTTAAAAGAATTCTAATGGATTGGTGATGCACGATTTCCCTTTGAGAAAGCCATGTTGATTCTTCTCCCCCCAGCATATTTTATTTCTCTTTGGCTACGTCTACACGAGCCCCAAACTTCGAAATGGCCACGCAAATGGCCATTTCGAAGTTTACTAATGAAGCGCTGAAATGCATATTCAGCGCTTCATTAGCATGCGGGTGGCCGCGGCACTTCGAAATTGACGCGGCTTGCTGCCACGCGTCTCGTCCAGATGGGGCTCCTTTTCGAAAGGACCCCGCCTACTTCGAAGTCCCCTAATTCGCGTCTCGTCCAGATGGGGCTCCTTTTCGAAAGGACCCCGCCTACTTCGAAGTCCCCTAATTCCCCATGTATTAGGTGGCTCAATCATCTGAAGAAGTGGGTTTTACCCACAAAAGCTCAAGACCTAATAAATATGTTGGTCTCTAAGGTGCCACAGGACTGCTTGTTATTTACACTAAAGTAAGGGAATTTGAATTCTTCTATTCAGAGAGTGAAGTCAGACTTTACTCCCCTTCCTGTAACAAGAAGCAAAGTGGCAAGTTGCCAGTGGCTCCGCAGACTTCTGCTGCTCCTAGAATCCAACTTGTTATGGATTTTCTCAAACAGCTGAGGGGGAAATAGTGCAAGTTACAAAAAACTGTCTCCAGTAATATATACTGTCTTCTTACATGCCGGGGGATGGGCATGAAAATTAAGCAGAAACCAGCTAATCCTGCCAAACCTAGGGAGTCTGCAACACCTTGTAGGCAGTATTACCCCATTTCTGCATGGGCACGGAAAAAATCCTCCACATCCACCACAGGGAGATCATAAGGAGATAATCTATCCCATAATTATATTTTTAAACAAAATTTGTCCTTTTTTATTGCTTCATTATGTCTCCTTTGTATACAGTGATATGCTAGAAGGTGTCAGTTACCACCATCAAGCAATTATTTGATCTACAACCCCAGACCGGGTTCAAACTATAGCATGTGCTAAATAGCCTTCTTTCATATGCTACATGGACAGAACAATTAAAAGTCCCTTACGTAGAGAAGTAGCTGGAAACAACAGAAACTACCACCCAAGGCAAGAGGTCACCTGTCAAGGTCTCAGCAAAACTATCCCAAGAAGGGCTTCCCCACACACAGGTTCTTGGATGCAAAAATCAGGAGAGAGGTAGACTTGGAAATTGTGAGCAAGGAAGTACGCTGCTGTTTGTGTGTGTGTTTGCTTGCTTTTTTAATGTCCTGGGAAATGTAAGTTTGTATACATTCACTGTACGTAAAGAGAACTGCACCAAAGAAATACGTAACTCACAACATCAGTTTCTCCTAATGGAAACAACTCTGTAAGGCCCACAATAGTGGATACTATCTCAAGCCAATGGGGCAAAAATATTGTATATTTTTCTAAAATATTTAGCTTTTTAATAATTTAGTTCATTTCCACCTATCTCTAGCCTTTTTTTAAATCTTTTCTTTGTTTCTTACTCTAGTTCCCCTCCTGAGTTTGTTTACCCTGGTTCCCCTTTCATCCCAGATGTCTATTTCCCTTTCAGATCTATTTTTTCTGAACATATATTTTTGTATTTTTATTTCATGTCCCCTCCTCCTGAGTTCACTGTTCTCCATCCCTTCCACTGCAGCTGTGGCCTGATCCCCTAATGCCTCTCCCTTCTGCTCTCCTCGATCCTGTCTCTGTCATCTTTCCTGTTCTGCAAAAGTCCCGCTGCCTCCTTCGTTTTCCTCCACCTCTACATTTAAATAAATACGTATGGTGTGTCCCTCTTCTCACTTATATTGCAAATCCAGCTATGAGTCCCTTCCCTACTTCCAGGTTGCACCCAAGTTACTTCACCTGTCAGCTGCTAGCAGAAAATCATTTCATCATGTCAAATACTTCCCACCCACTGCTGTTCATCCTGTTTTTATTCCACACACTAGTGCTAAAAAAAATTGGCATTAAAAAGCTACTTCTACCATGGTGGTGGTCATAATCAGACCTGCAGGGATCTATGCAGAATTCGTCACCCAGACTGAATCAGCTAGGCAGATAGAGCTAACCATTTGCTGGACGCTCATATCTTTGCTGAGCAGTTTTCGAGAATTTGGGAAGCAACAAGAAAACAAATTCCAGGGTGTGCTATGAAATCATACAGATGTAAACTACAGGTTTGAACTCATAAGATTCCCTTCCTGGGATGTAAACCCTCCTCCCAGACCCACCCACAGGAAAAACCCTGTAATTATATATTTAGGAGCCTGCTTTAAATAACTCTAGGGTGCCTAACTTATATGGGGACCTAAACCTGAGAGTTCAGTTCCTTAAATTGTGAGATATAACATACTTGTGTACATTGTACAAATGCATTACATCTCCCCAAAAGACTTATCTGGAGTAAATGCATGCAGGCATGTGGTAAAGAAACCAGTGAATTATCAAACCACTAAATTATCTTTTATGGAATCTAGCTTGTGAAATATCCCCATGTGAGATCCAATTCGCCTTACACCCTTCTTCCTCTGCCTTAGACCAGTGATTGTCAATCTTTTTTTCCCCATGATCTTAACAGCTCTCTCTCAATGCACCTTCCCCCACAATCTTCTGAGGCTCCAGTGAATTGTGGGATTTGGGTCACAGGACAATTTGTCAGTTATTCATGGAGAAGAAAGTGCACTAGTGCTGCTGGAGAGGTGCTTATGGAAGGGGGACATTTACCCAGTTGATTCTTGGGGCAGAGGTTACAGGTTGGGGGCTTATATAGTAATAAGCATGGGATGGGCAGGAGGTAAGCCACTGCTGCACATGCTGCAGTACGCTGTACGCACCCTGGCAATGCCGTGCAAGTTCTCTACTACAGGGAATGCACAAGGAGTAGCTCTGCTTATCCCAAGTAATGGAAGTAATGAAATAGCAACTGTTTTGAAGAGTTGCTGCGATAGACAATTAACTCTATAATTTTTTGTATCTTAAAGGCCAGAAAAAATAATTTATTCACATTAAGAACATAAGGACATAACAACAGCCACACTGGGTCTGAACAAAGGTCCATCTAGCCCAGTATCCTGTCTGCTGACAGTAGCCAGTACCAGGTGCCCCAGAGGAGGTGAACCGAAGACAATGATCAAGCGCTTTGTCTCCTGCCATCCATCTCCCGCCTTCGACAAAAGGCTGGTCACCATACCTTACCCCTTGCTAATAGCCATCTATGGACCTAACCTCCAAATATTTATCGAGCTCTTTTTTAAATTCTTTTAGAATCCTGGCCTTCACAGCATCCTCTGGCAAGGAGTTCCACAGGTTGACTGTGCGCTGTGTAAGAAAAACTTTGTTTTATTAGTTTTGAACCAGCTACCTATTAATTTCATTTGGTGTCCTCTAGTTCTTATATTATGGGAACAAGTAAATAACTTTTCTGTATTTACTTTCTCCACACCATTCATGATTTTATATACCTCTATCATATTGCCCCTCAGTCTCCTCTTTTCTAAACTGAAAAGTCCCAGTCTCTCTAGCCTTTCTTTATATGGGACCCGTTCCAAACCCTTTATCATATTAGTTGCCCTTTTCTGAACCTTTTCTAACGCCAATATATCTTTTTTGAGGTGAGGAGACCACATCTGCACTCAGTACTCAAGATGTGGGCGTACCATAGTTTTATATAGGGGAAGTAAGATATTCTTTGTCTTCTTTTCTATCCCTTTTTTAATTATTCCTAACATCCTATTTGCTTTACTGACTGCTGCTGCACACTGCGTGGATGTTTTCAGAGAACTATAATTCCAAGATCCCTTTCCTGATCTGTTGTAGCTAAATTTGCCCCTATCATATTATATGTATAATTAGGCTTATTTTTCCCAATGTGCATTACCTTACACTTACCCACATTAGATTTCATTTGCCATTTTGCTGCCCAATCACTCAGTTTGCCGAGAACTTTTTGAAGTTCTTCACAGTCTGCTTTGGTTTTGACTATCCTGAACAGTTTGGTGTCATCTGCAAACTTTGCCACCTCACTGCTTACCCATTAACTCAGCTTCATATTAGCCCCTCTCAACTGGCCACATCTTGCTGAATGCATTGTCAGCCCCTACAGTCCATCTCAGCTGCGCAACATTCCACTGCAATCAAATTAGGGCAGCCAAAAGAGACGCTGTTACTTGTTGTTTCTAATGTGAATACCGTTACCTAACAATTTAATTTGTAAATTGTTAGTGATATGGTTTATTTGCCTGCTTCTAGTTTACCTTACTGTGCATAACTGGATCAGTGAAGGGAATTGGCCTGCATAATGTTCAAGTTCTCTGGTTGTTTTATACCCATGTGTATTATACAATCACCTTTTACAATTAATAAAACCATGGTGTAAATGGTCAACACAGAAATTGCACTTATACATATTTTTATTAGTAGACAACAAGCTAGGTTCTTAAAACTCATCAATATAGTTTTCCTTTAAAATGTTTGGAAGCTCAAGGGTTAAGTGGCTGCACTTTTGAATTTTATGTTGACAAAAGTACTTGAGGGGAGCAGTATTACAATTTTATTTGAGATTACGCTGGTAACAAATGGAATTCAAACTTCAAACTCAAATTAGAGCTGTAAATACACCTGACTCCAAAACTCTGGACATTTGTGCAATGTTTTCACTCCTCAAGTAAATTAAAATGAAAAGACCTACGGAAAAATAGCTCCCAGACAATTTGTACAAAGAGAGTGCTGTGGAAAACGTAAAGGATACTGTCCTCTTCCATCACTTTCTAAGCAGCTATAATACCTGGCAGCAAAAGTGGCTCTACAAGTGTCAGGTTAGATAAGCACACTTTCTTTGAGCACCTAGTGAGCGGAAAGAGCATATAAAGCAAGAAAATAGGTGACCTAGAATGAACGAAAGAATGGTCTGGGACTCAGTTTAGTTGGGTAACCATCTCAAAGAAGGGGAAAACAGCAACAATAGTGTATATGCCCTCAGGCGGGGTCATGTTCCTGCAGACATGGCCACTAAAAATGACCACTGGCCTCTGAGAAGGATACTAAAATTATATGCTAGTAAATAGAGACAATGGCACTAAACTGCCTCTGTCCCAGGCATCTTGGTCAAGGGCACTGTTATTCACAGTGCCTTCTCCTTTAACCTCTGCTTCTGGTTATGTGACTAACATTAATTTAATGGGCTGTGAAAGTATATTTACGGTCTATAAACATGCATTACATTTGACACTGCCTTGTTTCCATTCAAAATACCACAACATATCCATCCACTGTACAGCTACCTGAATGTCAATACATAGACTCAGCACATGAAAATTATACTCCAGTTAACTGAAATAAATTAGCTATTAAAATGCTCTAAATACTTTCAAAGTGCTACATAAAAGCTTTAATTGCTACATACGTTACTGTACAAATGAGCAGCAAAAAGCACGCAAAATATTTAGCATCCTGCTAGTACCTCGTGCATTGCCTGCATGTCACATATCTCCTGCACTTGTTGACAAGATCCAAGCAGAAATATAGCTCATGAAAGCTAATGGTATCATCTGGGCAGAGAAGGACTTATAGACAGCAGAGAAGAAGAATGGTGATATTCAACTGAACACCAATTTTAGGGCACTTGAAACATATGAGATGAGATGCAAGCAGTTTCAACTGTCATCTGCTGCAAAAGTGACTCGCTGGGTATGTGGATCCCTGATTTTCTCTGTAGGATTACTGAGCCAGTTATTGGAAAATACCATGTCTTCCAATTATTTATTTTCAGCATGTCAATTCAGAGGCACAGCTATCAGTGATTCCCCTTTGGCTTTGTCTCTGCTCCTGGATATTTCAGAGAGTGGTCTCACCACTCCTTCATAAAATCCAGGGTGCATATTGCTATTTGAATGATATTCTCCTCTTTGCTATTGCCTTTCCTGAGCATAATGCTCTTCTAACCCAACTCCAACAAGTTGGCATTCAGTTAAATGCAGTTTTGCTAAAGATGCTTCAGAGTTTTAGTGTGGTATCTGTCAGTCAGGCGTGCACAGCCAATGCTACAAATGCTACAAATTTTCACTTCGCTACCATAACCCACTGATTTGGGGTTTACCTGAATACATAAGCCTGATTTTAGTACCCTTCCTGGGCCGCTGATGGATTTAATCAAGGGCCAGCAAAAGTTTGAACTAAAGAAACAAAGCAGACATTTGAAACTGTGAATCAGGCCTTCTGATGGATCAAAAAGTCCACAGTGATTCAAAATGATGCTTGTAATTGGAGTGTGAGTGAAGTTCTCCAGGAGCAACGGTTACATTTGTATCCTTTACTCTCATCCTGACAGAAGCCAAGTATTTTGGGATTGAGTTAGAGATCCTGTTATTGTATGCTTCAAGGTCCATTTAGTGGGAAGACATTCACTTTAGAAACCAACCATCTGCATGTTCTGGAACTTTATCATGAGGCCATTGAACTGCTGAATGTGAGGCTGCAATGATGGATTATTCAGTTGCAGCAATAGGACTTTGATTTCATAGAATCCTAGTTTTGGTACATAAAGGAAGACAATTTGCCAACAATCTTTCAAGAAATTCTTCAGAGTTGGCAACCGCATCCTCAGAAACAGCAGAGTACACTATGCTTTTTATTGAACATATGCAGTGGACTACTGATGCCACATTTCAAGATGTAGAGCTGTGAAAGGATGTATGTGCTGCAGAACTGTTTTGGATGGATTACTTCTTTAGCAAACTTTATGTACAGTCTACAAAATTCATTCCAACATCACAGTGAAGACGTGTTATTTCTTAAGAGGAGGAGCTTGGATGGCTGTCCCAGAAACGTTGTGACATGCTGTCCTGGATGTGTAACATTTAGAAGTTACAAAGGAACATCTGCTTAGTTATGCTTGATAGCCAAGGCTGCACTCAAACATGGAGCATAAAGAGAAGCAGGGCCACATTAAGAAAGGGTCTTAGAGGTTGCAGCCCAGGACCTCTGGCTAAGGGAAGTCCCCAGGCTGCATCCATTAAAACCCCTGCGTGCTACATTCCAGGTCAGCTCTGCCTGGGGGTTGGGTGGGGGTGTGTGCTCCCCAAGGAGTTGCACTGCCATGATGAGCAGTCCATTGGACAGGCCACGCTTGGAGGCTCAGTCCTCCACAGCTCCTATTGGTCATGATACCCCACCAATGGCAGTTTCTAGGGATGGCGCCTGCAAATGAATGTAGGTGTGCAGAGCTACCTGTTCCCTCCTCCCCTCCCCACACCAAACAGGAGCTGCCCCAGCTGCATCTCAATCTCTTGCACCAGTTGCATCCTGCACCCCCTATCTCCTGCCCCAGTAGTCTCCCATACGCTAACCCCCTCCCAAAACCTGCACTCTGGCCCGTCCCACATCTTAAGTCCTTACATCCCTTCCAGACTCCACACCTCACCTCTAAGTCCCCCTCCTGCACTTAAACTCCTGCCATGACCCAGCATCCCCACCCCACCTTCCTGCCCTAAGTCCTCTTGGTGCCAGCCTGGAGTTTCTTGCACCCCAAATGCCTCATTCCAAGTTCAATCCCAGATCTGGAGCCCCCCGGTTGGAGCCTCCACTCCCTCTCGCACCACACCCACACTCCTGCTTTAACCCACAGCCCCCCTCCCACACACTGATTACTTAATTTGTGGCCCCACAGCAGAGTCTAAATTGGCCAACAAAATCTAATAGCCCCAGTACCCAGGAGAGTTAATCTGGTCCAGAGGAAAAGGCATGCTCAGCCACACAATGCACAAAGCTACTGTTCCTCTTGCCCTTTTGAAACTGGGAGTCAGACAGATCACAGAAGAGAATTATGGTAAATGTTTGGCTCTCAACTTATTGCATCCAGTCAAGCTCAGAGTACACCTCATGAAAGTACTGGAGAAACCCAAATTTATCAGTTTTTCAGCCAACTCATGAGACTCATATTGTCTATGCTGACAGAAAAGGTTCATCCCATCCTAGAAGCCAAGTGATGCAATTAAGAAATACATGATTTTCAACAAGCACACCTGATGGAAGACACCCTGAACTCAACATTCTGGACCTGCTCTTGGGTGGGGGAAAACCTGTGTGCATAGTGTTAGTAGGTGCAGTTACTCAGGGCTTGCCCCTACATGTTTGTTATTTGCACTGTACTGTTAAACTGTCCTGTTCAAATTGTTGCTGACAACTTACCTGTGCGTCTTGCTTTTCCATTTAAGTTTTGTGATTGATGTTATGGTGTACATTTGTAAATATTATATCAGGGTTTGATTCAAATAATTCAAGCAATTCAGAACACAGCACACCCTAAGTACAAACACATGGCACAAGGCAGCCAGTAAGTGGCTAATACAGTGATCCAACCCACAACCTTCGTGTTAGCACTTCATTCTAAACAAATGAACAAGACACAGTAATCAGTGGTCACAAAGCACAGGCAAACACAAGTGTTCAAAAATCTTGAGTCAGAGTCTGAGAATCATAATATGGACTGAAAACTCATTAGGTTTCAAATACTAAAAGGTCTGAAATTCTTTGTATGCCTTCCACTTTTGAGCTGTTAGGGTTCACATTTCTAAGCCTTTTTTCTGCCTACATGAAGGGTAGAAATTGACTTTTTAAAAAACAAGTGTCTCACAGTCACATGACCATTAGGTAAGCAGTCTTCCAAGAAACGCAAAGATTTGCAAGTATTTATTAAAAGAAAAAAGTTTACAAGAGCCACTGATAAAAAGCTTGGTTAAATGTAGAGTTAAGGTAGCCAAGTGACATCTTGTGCCCTTTCCAGAATATCAAGTTCAACATAACTCATACCTCTGAAAATCAGGAATTACAGGAGTAAGGTACACATCTGCTCAAATTTAACTGTGCATGCTGCAGCTGTCGGTACTTTCGAAGAATTTTGTGCATGCACTGCTGCTGCACTGATTGTGTTAGATGTAGCTGTATTGAATGGTGAAGAAACAAGCTGCAGAAATTTGGAAGACCCATAAGTATGCTATGAGGCCATCTGGGGTTCTGAGCACTTTTCCCTGCCCCTTACCCTGTGTGTATGATGAAAGGAAATGGGTGTATGTGTACCCAGTGGAATACAGTTTGACTCATTCCAGCAGCAAGCTGTGTACAGAGCATTAGCAGCAGTGCCCAGGTGCCTTCTTCCCCTCAGGTTCATCACAAGCTCCATCAGACTCCTCTCACAAATTTCCCAGATTCCTCTACCAGTTCTCTGGCTGCTCCAACATTCATTCCATCATGCCCCACTGCTAAGAGCCCTCCCCTGCAGACCAAATGACGATGGGAATTTAGGGAAGATGATGCATCCAAATATTAAAACTATTAAACTGAGATGTGCACAAGCCCAGTTGGTTCCCTAAGGCTAATTTAGGCCCCATGTTACCTGTGCCTGCTTTTCCTCTAAAAAAGTATCAGAGAGACAGGCCTAGGAAGAGATATAAGAGGCATCAGTCCCCAACCTAAGGAAAAAGATACCTGGAGCGCTAGCAGGCTGGGCAACACCAGCATCTTGGGGAAGGGTCAACAGTAGGTTTCTGCTGAGAAGCAGCTATGGTTAGATTTAG
Organism: Carettochelys insculpta; assembly: GCF_033958435.1. Taxonomy (NCBI): domain Eukaryota; kingdom Metazoa; phylum Chordata; order Testudines; family Carettochelyidae; genus Carettochelys; species Carettochelys insculpta. The sequence continues at coordinate 59,280,111 of NC_134145.1, read as the reverse complement.
GGAAACACAGCAGATCTCCAAGGGGATTTCAGTGATGGTTTTCAATGAAGAAGGAGCCAAGGTTTGAGCTTGGATGTATCTCAGAAGATGACCCTTCAAACAAAGTGCTTCCAATTTGCACACAAGAATCAAAATGGAACATTAAGCTAAAATGCAGAAAGATCAATTGTAACACTCTGCAACTATTTTGATTGTTTTTACTTTTTTTAACATTTGCTCTTTAATTATCTTTAACTTCCAATAATTAATTTTTTTTGGTCTCAACTTCAGTATGGCCTTACTGCTCAATGAGGAAAATTCTCTGTTCATAGAACTAAAGTGACATGTGCTATAAATATCGTGTGGGCTAATGAACAAGTTTAAGCTTTTCCTTGGTACTCAGAAACTGCCACTTTTCCCATAAAGATCCTCCCACCTATCCAGGAAAAAAAATGTATCTTATTGGCATACAAGAACAGGTTAAATATCTGCTTGTTAAAAATAAATTTCCTTAGCACTGTTACCAACATGAACTTAGTTAATTAAAGCAGAATTGTAAGAATTTACTTTCCAGTATTCATACTCGTTGCTTACAGATTTCACTTGTCACTACTGGATCAAACAAACTAAATGCTCAGTTTTCCTTTTGAATATACTACATTTCATGATAGAAATCTTACACACTGGTAGAATGCAGTCATAAATCCTACTGGGAAAATAAGCACCCTGGAGGTCAAGGGCTGAGAATCACTCCCCCTTGTCTAGTGCTGGAATGATACTTCATAATGAATTTTGTGTTGAGAATGAAACTGTTCAATTCCCTGAGATCTAAGACAGGCCTCCATCCCTGATTTCTTGGTTGTTAGGAAATAGTTGGAATAGAACCCCTTGCCATGGTGTTTGTCAGGGACAGGTTCTATTGCCCCTAAGGTAAGAAGCTTCCGTACTTCTGTCCATAGGAGGGGTTCATGAGATAGGTCCCTGAAGAGGGATGGGTAAGGGGGATGTTTGTGACAGGAATTGTGTAGCCTTCTCTAATAATCTTTGAGACCCATTTGTCAGATGTAATCTGGGTCCACTGATGGTAAAAGAGCCTCAGCCAACTGTGGAATGTGAGCCCAGGATGCACTAGACTTAAAGGGGGGTCACTCAGACCCTTGATGAAGCCATCAAATTTGATGCTTTTGGGAGATAGGGCAGGCTGCAGATGACTGGCCCTGTTGTGCCCTCCTCCTGTTAGATCTATTTTTAGGCAATATTTTTAGGCTTATTATCATATTGCCTATGCTGTTGTCTCCAGCAGGAATAGTTATGCTCTCTAGATCCCAGCGTGCACAATGGTGCCCTGGAGTCTTTCATGGAATGCAAAATATCATCAGTGGTGCTGGAGAACAGCTACTTCCCATCAAAGGGGAGGTCTTCCACTTTTGACTGGATTTCATGTGGAATTCCTGAAGACAAAAGCCATGCCACCCTATGCATGACTATCTCAGCGGTCAGGGCTGTGGCCCTAGCAGCTGTGTCAGCCACGCCCATTGATTCCTGAATGGCAGTTTTAGCAACTGAGAAGCCCTCTTTAATGATAGATTGTGAGACAGGGTGTTTGGTGGCCAGCAAGTCTTGTACCAGGTCTTGTAACTTATTATAGTTTGTATGGTCATAGTTGGGTAAAGGGCAGAATAGTTTGCAATTCAGTACTGTAGTGTAGCTGAGGAGTATACCTTACAACCAAAGGAATCTAATTGCTTATGTGCTCCATCAGTGGGAGTAGATCTGAACTGAAGATTCTTGGATTTCTGGTTTATGGAATCCACAAAGAAGGAATCGGGTTGTGAATGTGAAAAAAGAAAATCCATGTCCTCAGGTGGAACTTCCTATCTGCCCTGCAATTAGTGGGCAAGACAGAAGCTGGAGTTTCCCAAAGGGCTTTGGAAGGTTCGAGGATTGCCTCATTAACAGGTAGGGCTATTTTGGCGGAAGCAGATGGCCGCAGAACTGTGAGCAGCCTATACCGTTATCTTGCACCTCCTGCAGGGTCATGCCCTTTCTTGTCCGCACCATGCCTCCACTTTGTACTGCAAGTGTAAAGAAAGCCCAGAATTTTCCACCATCCTTGGGGGGGTGCGGGGAGGCATAGTTCAGTGGTTTGAGCACTGGCCTGCTAAACCCAGGGTTGCGAGCTCAGTCCTTGAGAAGGTTAAGAGTTTGGGGCAAATAAATGAAAAAAATATATATGTATGTATCTCTAAGGGATGGTGCTTGGCCTTGCCAAGAGGGCAGGGGACTGGACTCAATGACCTCCCAAGGCCCCTTCCAGCTCTATGAGAGGTGTATCTTATAATGAAAACAAAATGGCCAGCTATTTTGGAACACTCAGGGTGCATCTACACTAGGAACTAACTTCAAAGTTAGGCACTATTTCAAAGTAGCCAGCAAAGAGTCTGCACACATTTTCCCTCACTCCAAAGTTAACTTCAAAGTAGGAAGCCCAACTTCAAATTCCTTACTCCATTCCTGGAAATGGAGTAGTGCCCTGCTTCGAAGTACGGTGTGTGTAGATGCTCAACTTTGAAGTTATTTTTGTTGCGCAGACACAGCCTAAGTTTAAAAGATTTAGATGGAAGATCTCCGACTCCATCAAAATGTCCTCCTTGGGACATCTACTAGCAACCGAAAATTTAATTACTGTATTGGTTTTAATATGGACTAATACAGTGTCAAAAATTATTGTGTATTCTTTCTGTATGCATGTTATTTCTAACCTTCTGTAGTTTACAGAAACAGATGAATGTTAAACGTCAGGTCTATGCAGTCAACAGCAAAAATCTTTGCATCCAACTCTCTAAGGCAACCTTTAGAGAATTTAAAAACAAAACAAAAAAAATCAGGTTTCTTTCTATGGTAGATATCTATTATTGCTTAAAGATAACCACTCAATAAAAACAAGCACGATTTGTGGAGGGCTAGATTTTGTTTGAATCTAGAAGAATTAAACTCTTTGCAAGAACATTGTGTGTCAGATTTGAAACAAATCCATCATTAATTTACTATCTAACTGACGATTTGACACTTGTATTGCTTTTGATTTTCCTAAGACACCCTGTGCACAAACTCTATTCAAATTCATGGAAATAAAAGATCAGCCTTCGAAGACCTCACGTGAAAACCTATTAAAATTGAATGAAAACATTTACTTTGGCAACATGCATATTCTAGCTAAAGTATTCATATTATAAGGGAAATTTTGGTATGCATTTCACCACCACCACCCCCATCCTACCCCACCCTGCTCACAGAAAAAGTTTATCTATAAAACAAAAAGGACAAAAAAGTTGGGGTGGGGGAGGGGAAGGTTACATTCAAAAACCTGTATTTTATTGTTATGGCAACTGTTGTGCTAAAAATAAAGAAATATCAAAGTTGTTATAGCAACTGGAAATTTAAAAGCAGTCAAGAGTAGAATTAATCAAACCTTCAGCTGCCTTAAAATGTAACATCTATGACTCAATTTTCAGAAGAGCTTTCAGATACAAGTTCTTTTGCTTTTGTGAATCTCCTTTAGAAATGAGAATTACAGTATAACTTATTAAAAAACCTACAGGGTAATAGAAAAATAAAAGTGATAAAAATATTCTTATTTTGTTATCTCACTTGTATCCTTGAAGCCTTATTTAGGCCAGGAACTAAACCAGTGCAAGTCAGGCATAAGTGACAATTATGGCATTCATTCAAGTGGTGGGAAAAAAATTTATAAAATTCACATTAAGAAACTCTTAAAAGCTAACAAAACAAAACAGCAGTCATGTAGCACTTTAAGACTAACAAAATAGTTTATTAGTCTTTAAATTGCCACATGACTGCTGTTTGGTTTTGTTAGAATACAGACTAACATGTCTACCTCTCTGTTACTCTTTAAAAGTATGCAGCCAAGTCAGGCAATACCTGAATAAAGGTTGACTTCCCAAAGTTAACTCTTTATGTGTATGAATCAGAAAACAAACTATATAATGGATTATAATTTTTCTCAAATACCACAGTATATTTACATTCTAACATAATACAATTTTAGAAATGCTAGCTGGATGTGCACTTTTACTATGAAATGCCTTCTTCCCTAAGTACTAGCAGATGATTGTTATCACTTTTTTAAAAATTTAACAGATATGTTGAAAGTGCACTTTCAAAGCCTTACTACTGAGCCAAATGCTAACCAAGCTCTGACCAAAACCTTTCAAGTCTCTTCTTAGTACAAGCTCATTTAAAAAACAAAAATCAAATTTCTAATTAGTTTGGATCTATTAAAGTTCTTTTTTTAATTTTTTATTTAAATGGAGGAACCAATGTTGCATAAATTGAAAACCTGACTTGAAGCAGAATCAAAGAACAGAAAATTTCAGCTGAATGGATGAAACAAAGTTATGTATAACTGAAAATAGTTTCAGGGAGTTAGCCATGTTAGTCTGTATCTTAACAAAACAAAAAAGCAAGTCATGTAGCACTTTAAAGACTAACAGAATAATGTATTAGGTGATGAGCTTTTGTGGGGCAGATCCACTTCTTCAGATCTGGAGATAGTGCTGTAACAAACAACAATATGGAACCTCCTTCTGAACAAAATTCCATGCTCCATCCTGTCATTTGGAAGAAATTTCATCTAGGGGCAGCCCTCAAGAAATACATTTCAAACAAACCGTGAAGGGATGAATTGACTATAAACGTGAGGGATTAAAATATTGCAAGAGTGAGTTTCTTTCACTCTCTTCTCTGTTTTTCATGTAAGATGAAAAAGGAACTAGCCCTCTGACATTTTGTGCGGGGGAGGGAGGGAGATTTGAGAATGATCAGCCCTGTCATGGGGAACATGTAAGGACTGAACCAAGCCTACTTAAGTTTTAGCTACTAGGGAGTGTTTTATATTTACTTCTCTTATAACCATTTCTGATTTTAATACCTGATACTTGCACTCATTTGAAGTCTCTTCTCTTTGTAGTTAAATAAACTTGTTTTATTCTTTAATCAAAACTTAATTAGTGTTGTGTTTAACCGTGAACTGTTTGGCAACTCCCATTAAAAAGCAGAGTTGAAAACTGACCCTTTACAAGGACAACCAACCTCTAATACCTGAACTCTCCAAGGAAAGGTCTGGACTGTGCATAATCCAAGTTGTTGGGAAAATTTGAGACTAGGAGTGTGTTGGGGTCACCCAGCAAGGGGCAACCAAGGCTGGTGGAAACAAGAGTGTGCTTGGCGTGTTGCTTTCAGTCTGTAACTATACACAGGCACTCAGGATGTGACCTGCATGCTGCTTGACTACACTTGAACAGGACAAGTTGGGAGCTACTGCAGCAAAGCATTATGAGGTATGCAAAGTTAAGAGACATAACACCCCTCACTGGTGGAATGGAATCTCCACTGGCTGGAAGATAGATATCCCCAGCCTGGAAAGTTCGAGCAAAAGGAAACATCAGATAAGTCAAAGCATGAATGCCTACTGCAGCTAGTAAAGTGGCAGACTCTGCTTTACTTAAAAATAAAGCAAAAAATAAAATGGGAGTATACTTCCCCTGCTTATTTCTTTATTCAGCTTGTTGCAAAAGGTCATCATGTCTTTATTCAAAAAGAGAAAGACCACAAATGTTGCACATTTCAAGAGAAAAAGAACATTTATTTATTTATTTGTTTATTTTGTGGACATGAATGGGAAGCCATGTGCCTGGATTTGTACAATCCAGTCATCATTGGGCACCTGTCCACCCGGTCACAGAGGCATCAATACTTTTTTGGACATCACCAAAATTCTTTGAGAAAAAATACTAAAGGTAAAGTACAAAGGTTTGTGTATTTATTGACTCAGTTTTACAATTTTGCTGTCTTCTTGTTTTAGTATTTAAGTGTCTGTATGCCAGGCAGAGCTTTGCTACAAAGCTACTTTATGGCACCTGGATGAACATATTTTACAAATTCATAGAATTGGAACTAGAAGAAAGTTGCTGTACAGCTTTGCTTCACTCACAAGACAATTTTGAAAATGAATAAACACATGATAGGCAGAACTACAGGAGATTAAGTTAAAAAAGTAAACAGAACAAGTTTTTGTTTTTGTTTTAACTGTCACAGTCTAATTTTGCATACAATCACTGTACTTGGGCATACAAATTTGCATTGTCACATGCAAATGTGGTAATTCAGCTTTCAACCACCTGATCTACATTACCAAATATGTTTGCCATTCTAGAAAGCAGGTGCAGGCTAGCTGAAGTTTTCCCCAATGAGAAACGTTGACATTTCCATTACAATCAGCATGTAATAGGAAGAAATTAATTAGTGCTAAAACCAAAAGTACATGTTAACTTTTAATTCTCTGAATTTCAGTGGTGCCAGATATAAGATTTCAAGAATGGAAAAATATTAAAATACAGAAGTTGATCTTACCCATGAAAGACCATGACTTCTCTAAGGTGCTACAAGATTGCTTGTTATTTTTGAAGCTACAGACTAAGGACATTGCTACGCTAGCCCCTCCTTTTGGAAGGGGCATAGTAATGAGCCACTTTGGCAGGTAGTAATGAGGCGCTACCATGAATACGCAGCACCTCATTAGCATAATGGGGGCAGCACGCATTTCGAAAGCGCTGTTTTCAAAATGCACGCCACCCATGTAAACAGGGGCTTTTCAAAAGGACCCCCGCACTTCAAAAGCCCCTTCTTCCCAAAACTAAATGGGAAGAAGCTTTCGAAGTCCAGGGGGTCCTTTCGAAAGGCCCCTGTCTACATGCGTAGTATGCATGTTGAAAGCGGCACTTTCAAAATGCATACAGCTGCCATTAAGCTAATGAGACGCTGCATATTCATGGCAGCGCCTCATTACCATGCCCCTTCTGAAAGGAGGGGACTAGTGTAGCTACGGCCTAAAGCTATGTCTACACTAGAGAGTTTTGTCAACAAGAAACCCCACAGACCATCTCCATTCCCAAGGTGTTCTGTTGACAGTAAATCAACAGAACGTGGCATTTATGTTGACAGAGTTCTGCCTCTCCCCCATGATGCAGAATACCTCTGTCAACAGATTCTGTTGACAGAAATGTAGTCTGGACGTTTGGGGGGGCCCTCTGTCGACAGACAGGGCATCCAAGTCATGGGCAGACATGCCTGCTGTGCTTCCAGTTGGTCGTTTTGCTGAGAGAGCAGCTGGGCAGTCTGGACATGATCTGTCAACAGAAGCGTGTTGGAAAACATATTCCGACAAACTTCTGTCAACAGATCGCTATAGTGTAGATATAGCCTAACAGGGCTATCCCTCTGAGACTAATATAGAAAGGTTAGTGCTTGCTTTTTCACTCTCTCTCGCCTTCAAACAAACCTAGTGCTTCAGTAATGCAGAGTTCTGAATGGCAGGTATGTAACCCTTTGCAGATGGGGGACCGTTAGGAAGCAGGCAACATGCATTCAATTCCAAATGAGTCTGTAGTAGTCACAAGACCTTATTTTTAATGGTATTTTTCTCAGAAGTTACAGTGATGTCGATAGTCTACATACGCAATAATTCTTTACAGAGTTCACTTGGTTGTGGCAGCTAGTTGCTGATATACAAAGAGAACACAAATTACATACAACAGCTCACAATGGGGAGGTGCCTAAGAACAATTATTCTTGCCTTCTGAAAAGTTAGCAAATACTTTTACAATATGGTATAGAACAGCAGTTCTCAAACTGAGGGTCAGGTCATGAAAGTGAGTCATGGCCCTGCTGTAATGGGGCTGGCATAGACTTCCTTGGGCCCAGGAGCGATGCTGGAACCCAAGCCCCACAACCTGCAGCAAGGATGAAAACTGAGGCTAGGTCTGTAGTAGGATATAAAATTGTTTTTTTACGTACAAATTCAGCTATTAGAATTGTGCAGCTGGAGTCGATTTTTCTAAAATCAATTTATACCACCATCCACACAGTGGGCAGTCGACAAGAGAAACTCTCCCATTGATTTCCCTTACTCTTCATGACTGCCAGGAATACCAGAGTTGATGCTATGACAGTTCGATTTAGCACATCTCCATTAGACATGTTAAATCGAACTCCAGAAATCAACAGCCAACGCATCAATCTTCCCATAAGTGAAGATATACCCTAAGTCCCATCACTCAGCTTCAGCCCTAGATAGCAGGGCTTGGATTACAGGCCTTGCACCTAGAACTGAAGCCCTTGGGCTTTGACTTTGGCCCACCCTCCACCTCAGGCAGACGGGGCTCAGGCAGGCTCAGGCTTTGGTCCCCTCACTCAGCCCTGGAGCAGTATAATATGTTAATTTTTTACATCAGAAGGGATTTGCAACACAATGAACACTATAGAAAACACCTACTTGTAATTGTTTTCATTCTGATTGCTGTATGAACAATGATGTGGCCATGCCAGGACACAAAACATACCACTAAATATTTAGTGGTAAGGAAGAAACCAATATATTCTGTATTATTCTTCTTGCTAATTGTCCCAGTTTAGCCTAGATTTTTAAATAGACCTGATGAGTGTCAAGCATCTGACAGATCTATCATTCAAAAATGTTTATGGGAAGAGGAAGGAGACCTTCCACTACAAAATTCCCTGAAACCTAGAGGAATGCGTACAGAACTGCAAAAACCAAGAGAGAATAAATTTTACCCCCTTCCAATCAATGCTATTAATACAGCTGCACATTTCAAAGTCCTTAGTATTTAAGACTTCACCTCCATACCTTACAAGTGAGGCAATCATCATTCACTTTTTAGGTATACGAATGGAGTCCAGGGCTCTCAAATGACAGATCCAAGTCTCATTCACTAACCTTCAAAGAAAATATCTCAAACATGTACTTCGATATGCTGTCTTTAGCTAATAAGCCAGATAACGCTCCCAGAACCAGGAATTGTATACTAACAACAATACAATGATGTCTCAAGTCACAAATGAAGGAATTAAATATACAGAATTATTTATTATTACTGGGTACTCACCAAGTGCAGTTGTTGACATGATTTTATATTGCAAAATATTGTACAGTAAACCCTCAAAATGCATGATTTCAAGTTACGCTTAACACACATTAAGGCAAGTTAAGCGCAACTCAAAATCCTGCTCCCCACCAGCCCTGGTTCACCCCACCCTGCTCACAGTTCTGGCTCAACCCCGCCGGCTCACCTCCACCCACCCGCCCTGATTCAAATCCCTAATGCACAGCTCCGGATCAGCCCCTCTGCCCTGGTTCAAACTCCACGCAGCGCGGCTCACCACCCCTTGCATGGCTCTAGCTCAATCCTCCCAGCCTCAGTTCAACACCCCCCACCCCCCCACGCACACGCAGCTCCAGCTCAACTCCACCCACCTGCAGCCCTAACCCACTCCAGGCTTAACCCCCCTTCCCCCACTCCCATGGCGCCAACCCACTGCCAGGCTTAACCCTCCCCAACTGCCCCCCCAAATCTTAAGACTTATCTTTCTGCTGCCTCCCCAGCTGCAGAACGTGCATTCCACCGGGGAAAAAAGCCGCCCCCGACTTTTGTGAAATTCAAGTTACGCAAAAGTGCAATACAATACAACCCTCACATAAATCAAGGCACTACTGTACTTCGAATGAATGTGGACATCTTAATATTTGTTTTATTGCTCTATTACTGTTTGTATTTTGCTAAGTGGAAGCTGTTCCTTTAATTGTAGGCTGTGTAGGAAGATGACAAAGAGATATGAGGAAAATTTTGCCTCTGTTTCCAGACACAGAGCAAAGGCAAAGTGACAACTCATAAAATGTCAGAACTTGATTTATTAAACTTATTTTCCAGAAAGTTTGCCCAGTATTTATTGTGGGACTGGATACTTCAGAGAATTATTAAAAACTACATGAACTTCTATCTATAGGTCTCTGGCTAGAATCTTTGCCTATATCAGTAAAGATCTAAAGCTTGGGGCACTGAAAGGATGTTTGGTTGGCCCCAAACAGGAGATAGTTTGGTCGGTCTCAGTTCCAGATCCTCCATCACAAATTCATAATATTTTACATTAGTTGGTAGACGCAGCAGAGACTCCAAAACTGAATGAGTCATGGACACTGAACTACCTCTAGAGAAAGCTTCCTTTGCCCTTGTATCTGAGCTGACACATATTGGATAAACTGAGCCAATACCCTTCATCCGCTTTAGAGACACACAGTAGTTTGAATCTGAGATTTGTGGCTATTTGCAAATTTTTAAATTAAATAATCTGCCTGTCACGCATGAAGTTCCACAAAACTTGACAGCTATTTTTAAGCCTTTTCCTGGGCGCTTTAAATCCAAGCCAAAATCCCAAAGTATATGTTGTAGTCAGTAGGATGCAATGGGGAGCTAAACCCTATCCCGGAGTCTGCAGCAAGTAGATGCTGAGCAGCAGAGACTGGGAGAGGTCAGAAAGGCAGCACTGCCAACCTGCTAGTTTGGTGCCTTAAAGATGGTGAGACACCATTCTCTACATACATAGTCTGTTCTCTCCCACACAGACTCCTACTTTAGAGCTGACAGAGAAAGAAATTGGAAAAATGATAGGAGACTTGCAGGAAGCTTCAAATACCATCCCACTACCAAAAGACTGCAAATGAGAAAGCTCCCTTTAGGTTCTCTTATTCATTGAAGGGAAAAGTCCTACACTCCTCCATTTCCCAGAGTGGTGGGTACAGGGAAGAAAACACCAGAAGTGGGTAGGCAGGAACAGCTGTTCTCCATTAGACGTATCAGAGATATGAAGGTCTGCTCATGTCCATACATCCTCAAGACAACTGCAGGCAGAGAGTGCCCATTGCAAGAAGAGGCTCACGTGGAGAACAAAGAATGAGGTATTAGTTTGGGCCCCCACTGATGTGAATAAGCATCTAAATTTTGGGATGTTATTTGATCCGCAAATTCCTAAAACTTAAATAAAACTAAAGCTCACCAAAATATACACACAACTGTCAAGACATAGCTGCTTTTGATCCCAGATCCCTGGGTTATTTAAAAAAAAATTGCTCCTGGAAAAATGCATCAGTTATCAGCAACTACTTCTACTGCACAATTTTACATTAAGGTGAAAAAGTGTCCTATGTAGGTCTGTTACTGGCCACTCATACAAGATAATGCACTAGATATACATTGCATTTCAATTCCTACTTCTCTTACAAAGCTGCTAATAGAAGCAATGTGAGCATTTATGAGAGCATTGTTTTTGGCCACATTTTGCTTAATCTCACTGGAGACAGTAGACAGCTGCCTTTCCCCCTGTATCAGGGTGGGAACCTTTTTCTCTCCATTTGACCACATACTTTGAAGCACAATATCATTCAGTATCCATACTTCCATACAGAGCGCTGAAACACAGATTTCACAACAATATTAATCACCTGTGTATTATCAGCTTTCAGAAAAACCATACTCTATACCAGGAGTGGCCAACCCGACGCTCTCAAGCCACCTGTGGCTCTTTGAACCTTTAAATGCGGCTCCTCCTCAGAGCCGTGCGCAGTGAGTGCTGCCCACCATTCTGGACATGCACCCCACCACTTGGTGTAAGAAGCACGTGGTAGCGGTAGTGGTGGGGGGCTGGGAGTGCCTGGCTCTGGGGGAGGGTTATATATTTATTTTTATCTGTCTATATAGTATAGAGGAATGGGTAAAAATAAGTATATAATGTGGCTCTTTGCACTCTACACACATGGCTCCCTGCAGTCCACCTGGCTCTTCATCCCTAACTGGTTGGCCATCCAAGCTCTATGCTATATAAAACAGTACTATTTACAAAGTTGCTTGATTCAATTGCTGGTCACTTGAACTTTAGGCCCCCAGCACTGCCTCTGTTTTTAGAGACCAGTACATCTTTGTAATGTATTCTTTGAAAACTAAAACCCAGGCCAACTTTCTTTCTACTGATGGTGCAGAAATGCCAGGCTGTCTCCTCCCCAACGTGTTGGCTGGATACTTCTCTTTACCTAATATATGAAAATGGAGCTTGTCGTTCCCTGACGACCAGGCTAGTCAGAGAATAAGGCCTTTGGCTACGGTAGACAGTGCTTGTGCATTGCTTGCCAAACACATTTCTGCTGCTCGGTCAGAATTTTTCTTCCATTTTCTATATTCAAGCAGGCCAAACAAAAGGCAGCAGCATAGAAATGATGATAATTACCAAACAAAAATGGTAAGCATATTAGAAACCCCATGATATCGGAGCAGCTGACCTTGCAATATACTGCATCTCCACGCCAAGGTGCCAAGTAACCTCAATTTTTAGAAAAGTCAAAGAAAGTTAAGGGAAGAACAAGTCACATGATCAAGCTCGAAGCATAAAAAAGGTTTTAAAGCTGAATAAAACTAATTTCTTGCAGGAGCACACTTTAGGGAAAGTATTCTAATAAATACACATCACTGATTTTAAATATGATCTTTCCCCATCATTGCTGTTCCTTAGTTTCGTTAGATAATTGCATTCAAATCTGATAGCAAAGGACCTCACTATATTTAACAATTTTATTAACTGGATATTCATTTATTGTATAATATCAAAGTCATCACACACTATAATTCAAAGGGTTAATTGTGAGCCAATCTCCCACTTCACAACAACAAAGCAGGTTTGAAATCACAGTTTGAACAAGTTGTGGTCTCCAAAGATCCCAAGACAAACTTCAAAAAAGTCAGGTTGTTAACTCTCACGTCCGAGCCATAAACATTTGTTCTATGAAAACAAAAGAAAGCAGTCTATTTAGAAACAATAGCACCTCACTGCAAAAACCAATTACTAAGTTGCTGGATTTGAATATGAATAAAATGGTGGCTACTACTAGTGCTTTCATATAGGTTAATATTAAAGACAAGTGACTAAGCAGCAAGTTTAATGGCCAATGACGCTGCCCAGGATACTGCAGCATCGTAAAACCCTGACTTAGGTGCAAGTTGCGTCCCTGGGCAGCCATGTGCAAGTCAAATTACACACAAGTTGATGTTGGCACAGGGATGGAGATGGGGAAAGGCCAGGGACACAGCTGAGTGGCCTGGGCACACTGCAGGTGGCCATGGGTGCAGCAGCCTGGGGGAGGAGGGGGAAGGGAACCACAGAGAGAGATACCACTCTGCTCCCCGTTTCCCTGCAGCACTGCAGTCTCTCCCCCTGGCTGGGCGGCAGTGTTGCTGCACGTCTTGTGTGCCGCCACAGGAGCCCCTAGCTTTGGTGTGCGCAGTGCAGGCAGTGGCTCAGCACTCGCAGCTCCCTCACCCCCCTGCCCCAAGAACCAGCAGAGCCGGAGGCAGGCGAGGAGGGAGCTGGCCGAGTGCGGGGAGGCAGCAACCTAGGCCAAGTGGCAGGGGGTGATGGCAGAGTGGGCCGCTGGGCGGCACTGCAGACTTGCCATCTGTGGCTGTGCACGGGGCAGGACTTCAGTGCTGCGACCAGGGGAGCTCTTGTGATTGTGATTTCACCCAAGAAACGTGCAAGTCGAAATCATGTAAGTCAGGAGTCTACTGTAAGCTCTTTCGTATCCAGCATTCTACCATCCGGAACTCTCAAATACGCAGCAGTTTAGCCATAAGTAAATTTTAGTGACATTTTCCATAAGTACAGTACAGTGAAAACAAACAAACGAACAAATACAGCGAATACAGTATAAGTTTACACTGTACAACAGTTTATTGTTGTTAGCAAATACAGAATTTTTGTACGTTTTTGTTTCTGAATATCTAGTCTTGTTTTTCTTTAGTGGTCTGCATTGCTAGGTATACCCCTCTGTTATCCAGAATATTGAAATATCCAGCAACCTCCTGCTCCCAGGCCTGCCTGATATGAAAATGTTTACTGTATACAGGAGAAACAGAAGATGCTCTACTCTAAATGGAAGGATTAACTCACTCACCCTCAGTTAAGACAAACAGATGAAATGTCCTCTACAGAAGAAATTTGCCAGAAAGTTGCTATGCAGATATTCATTTCTATAGTTTCCTTCTTTAAAACAGCCTGCGCAGGCAGCTGGTGCACAATCCTGTTTTTAATTAGAGTCCTTTGTTGATTAATTAGTCCCAGAACATTTAATGATGTAAGCCTACATTGTGCATTGGGATAAAAGATGTTTCTCCCTCTTGGTTCTAACTTAATATTCTCTGTTGCCATGAGAAATAACAAGCTTGATCTATTTTCTGTCCAAATCAGTGGGATCTTTCCATGTTAGAAGTAATCCTCAAATCTACAAGTGAACATATCAAGGCTATATTTGCAGTCAGAAGTTAAGATGGGGGCTTCCTAATAGAAACAGAAATTATAAAGCTTTCAAAGGACTTCAAAGTAGTCTGGATTTACTCACATTTATGTAAACTTTGGCTCACTTCCAATTTCCTTCTCTTTCTATCTGCTAGCTGCATTAGATAACTTAGAACCACGAAGGTTAACTAAGTATTAAAGCAAAGTATATTAAATCCATAGGAAAGTTTTTCCCCACTATACAAACACAGTTATTACAATCTGAAATGTTGAAAAAAAATAAATGTTTACACAAGTACTCAACAGATGTACGTGGATTGTCTGAAGGCTAGTCTTTTACTTCAAGCTTTTAGTACTCATGCACAGAATTCTCAGAAAATTCATAGAAATAGCTTTATTAAAACTTGGTTAGTATAAAAGTAGTTCAGCTTTGTAGAATGCCCTTCACTAGAAGAGGAGCACAAACTAATATGCACTTTTTAAAATCCCAGGGTTGATCAGAATACTAGGAAAGACGACACAATAGACAAATTCTTATCCTGATTCCTACCTAAATCCTGGGTTGTTTGGAATACAAAATCTGCTTGTTAGCTCTATCTGATTTTGGACCAGAGACTACTGGTAAAGGGGAATGTCTATCACAGAAAAGGATTAAACACAAACAAAAATACAAGCTTCATATTTTTTCCAGTATCTGCTTGTTCCTGGTTTGTAAACATGCTCCTTAAGTTCAGATATCCCTCATAAAAAAATTCAAACCAATTTTCCCTCTTCCATATTAGTAATTTCCCTTTCTTCATGTAACATATCTTTTGTATCTTTCTTTATTCTGCCATTTCATAAAATGTGCATATATTACAAATTAATCCTCTATTATCCCCATTTGGATACTACTGTCTAAAACAGGAAGAGGTCTAATTAATCTTTGTAGCTCGGTCTAACTGTTCACCACAGAGTACTGCATAGCACATACTGAAAAAAGGTATACATTTTATTTTGACCTTATCCTAAAACAAGGAGATTTCAGCTCCACACAGTTGACTGAGTCACCTAATTTTGCCCATTTGCCCCTTGCAACTCTTTCCCAAAAACATACCAACATTGTTTGGATTTTGATCTGGGCTATCTACAAATGGGAATATTGGTTATAGAAATAAAGAAGCTTATTCAAAACGATAGCTCAGAATTCCTGAGTCAATTTTATAAATGAGTAGTTGCAAATACTGACAGATCTATACTCTTTTGGTATCAAGGGGATTACATTCAGTTCTACATCAGTGCATTCTGTTCTATTTGCTGTCAAGTCTTATCTTGATTTTGCTGCAAGAAATTCTTTTCAGAGGACATTCATGCATATTTATATTTACATTAGACACCATGTAACCTCCTTATTTGCAGAATCTATGACGGCCCCTAACGCCTTAAATCTGGGCCTTTACTCTTCCCATTTAAATAGAGGTAATATGAAACAAAGTATGAAGCTTGTATCAAAATAATATGCCTACTGCTCACAACAGAAAAAATAAACTAGGCAACACATTTGTTTTAATCAATGAGATTTTAACCAAGCCAAGGAATAGTATATTTATTCTATGTTTCCATAACTCCCCTGATCTTTCGTTAACAAACAGGATTTATAGTCTTAGAAGGGTAGCCATGCTAGTCTGTAACAAATATCAAGCAGTCCCACGGCACCTTAGAGACTAATAAATTTATTAGGTCAAGAGCAATGTTCTCTCTAATTTTTTTCATCCCTGGACAAAATAAATTTTGTTATATGCACCTAGGCATGTGCAGCTGTGCACCCCCAACAGAAACAGATGCTGTCCACTGTGGGTGCCTCTGGGCACTCTGCTAATCAGCTGTGTGGCACCTGCATCTCCCCTGGGAGACCACCCAAGTGCTCAGCTTACAGGGAATGCTTCATCTGAGGAAACATGATTTACAGTTACTTTCATTCACCTGTTCCCTAACCAGATGGCAATCACTTCCCTATGTCCATTTATGTTTTCAAAGAGATTTATTTTCCTGATTTGTAATTTAATCTCAAAATCAAACACCCCATAGTTTGAAACCCAGAAGAATTTCCAGAAAGGTTGCTTTCCAACCGAATGGCCTGCAATTATGTTCTTGGCCCTGACACAAGCATTACACAGTGAGCAAACAGAGCTAATTTTTGGCTGATTTTTTCCCCACTTCTATTCCTTTAATTAGTTGATTATATCTAATTTTCTGGGCAAAGGCTTATATTTCTGTAGCAAATAATAATGACAATCATGGACAGCCTTCTCTGATTCCCCTTTACGTGTCAAACCCTTCGGAAATAAAGCTTCTAACTCTTGCCTAAGGTTTTTCATGTAAATCTCAGTCCATTTCAGGAAATTTGCATTGTATCCACATCCAAATTTATCATCCCATATAACCCCGAACACATCTTATAATTACAATAATTTAGTTCTTTTTCTCAGCATACTAAATAAATCACTTTCAGTGCTCTTTTCATATTGTCTGCTAATTGCCTGTCCTTGATCACTTGTTCCTATGTATGCAGTCAGGAAATATATTTAATATTTTATCTACCACCTTGCCAAACAGAGAAATATGATTTTAAACTGACAGCATCCCATTAAGCAATCACAGAGAACTTCAAAGAACAATAATTCTGTAGCTGATTCAATTCTGGCATCACTAATAATAGAACAAGGCAAACTATTATAATTTTGTTTTTTCTTAAGAATTGAGCCACAAAATTTAAGGTATTATGAAACATTAATAACGAGGAGCCCCGTGGCACCTTAAAGACTTACAAATTTATTAAGGCATAAGATTCTGTGGACTGGAACCCACTTCATCAAATGTGCATTGGGTTCCAGCCTACAAATCTTATGCCCAAATAGATCTGTTAGTCTTGAAGGTGCCATGGGACTCCTCACTGTTTTTGCTGAAACAGACTAACATGGCTAGCCCTCTGCAGTTGAAACATTCCCGAGCTGCAGCTAGGGTAGGAAAAATTTTGATTTTATTTTCAAATCCATCAAGT
The DNA here is from genome assembly GCF_033958435.1 of Carettochelys insculpta. Classification (NCBI taxonomy): domain Eukaryota; kingdom Metazoa; phylum Chordata; order Testudines; family Carettochelyidae; genus Carettochelys; species Carettochelys insculpta. The sequence continues at coordinate 59,262,878 of NC_134145.1, read as the reverse complement.
CTCCTGTAGTGAGATGTCTTTATTGTTTCCAAGTGACAGGCCACTTTTGCCCCTTTAAATAATAATTTTCATTTATATAGAGTCATTTAAAATAGTTGCAGTTGTGCAGGTCTGCAAATTGATTTATGGAAAGGACCTTACGGGCAGGACAGTGCTTATGAACTGAACAAAAGCTGACAAATTTTAAAATGTGGTTGATACCTATGCACAAGGCTGGCTGGAGGGAAGCAGAGGGCTCAGGACAATGCAACCTACGTGTGCTCCTCTAACATTGTTTATACAGGTGAAATCTAGTTACAGTGAACTTAAAGGGCAGCTGTAGGCTACAGGTTAAATAATGATACCACCCAGCTGTATATATTATATCATATAATGTACTTATATGATACTGTAGTTCTGATGCATAATTATAATGAAGTTCATATAATTTAAAAAAACAAAAAAAAAAACAACTCACCATGACTTGAGACAGCACCGTCCCAAAAGTGCACTGTACATATGGACACAACCTTGTCCTTACAGAAGATCATATATGGAGCCCTGAAGTGAGTGACCTGATCTCAGACACCCTATGGGCAGAAATTACAGAGACCAGAAAGGAGACATCCCAGAATAAAAACAGAAGGGAGCAGGAAGCCAGTGGCTCTATGAGGGCCCCATGACCCTGCAGAGGATGAGTTTAAGTCCTAAGGAAAGACCAGGTCTCTGACACATATGTAAAAGAGCTCCAAAGCTTTCAGAAACTTTACTATTATTGGGATGGGAGAAGACTAGCCTGCCCTGCAACCAAGAGTGGAAAACCAAAATGGCAACCAGTAGCAACCAGACTGAGGACAGCAATAGGCCTTGGAGTTTCAGATGCAGCAAGCAGACCAGGACATCCTACAGGGGAGGGCCCCTTCACCCTGTATATAATGATCGGTGGCCCAACACTTGAACTACTTTCATTTCGCTACGTAGGTAGCTCTGACAGATGGCTTCCAACTGCCCAACAAGACGTGATGGACACTGGTGGAACACTGCTGCTCCTCTCTGTTCAGCCACATAGAAGAGCAGACGCCACACTCCCTTTGAATCCATGGATAGAAGTTCTGGCGAATACAACAGCACTCTTTTGTATAGGTTTTTGCAATGCACTGCAAACTACTCTCATGTGAGTTACTCACAACCACAGGCCTGTTACACAACAAGCAGGGCTTAAAACCTAGAGATCAGGGCACGGCCTGTCAGAGCAAAGTCGCCACTGAGACACTAACTAAACACTTAAAGAGTATTTAATAGTGTTTAAAACTATTTACGGAGAAGCATAAAACTAAATGGATGAGGAAAAATGTTGACCACTTGCAAAGCAAGGGACAGAGGTACTCCAACTGAACGCTATGGGTGATAAGAAGGAACTGAGAGGGTGTAGGGCTGGTGGCACCTGATATACCACAGCATCCACACAGCACTACAAAGAGTGCCACAACCAACCCTACAATTACTGCTAAGACAGAAGTCTTCAACAGCTGTGCACGAGGACCATTGACACCGACAATGGAATTGACATGAGCAAGCACCAGAAGAAGAATGACTGGTCTTTGAAAATGCATAGAAGCTTTGTAACTTTGCACCAGTCATTCTAGTCCTGCACTCTATATCCATCAGAATCTGTGAAGTCATTCCTGATAATCTGCAAAAACTACTAGGTGACCCAAGCACAAGAAACATTGTGATATTCAGAGGGTACGTGATCCGTGCAAGAATGCTCCACTCACAGGGCAGTCCACAAAATGAAAAGTTTGCAGAATCACTGCTCCAGATTACTAAGCATGCTATACACTGGAAACCATGTGACGACAACAGGAGCCAAATCTCTTAATGCATAAACATAGTTTTAAACATTTTATTTAAAAAAAGCCTTTGCCAAGATCATATTCTTTCAATAAAGAGCAAAAATTAAAATACACAGCAATTGGAGGCTGATGCTAACAAACAAGAAATCATAAGTAAAAGCCAACACTTTAAAAACAGGGCTATGTACTGGCTGTTATCAAGGCAAGCAGAAAGTTAAATGTCAACCATTACTATGGATATAGGTCATTGACTTCTGTTGTTAATTAATGTCATCCAGCAGCTACCCACAGCAGGGGGTAAAGTGCATTAATCACAATTTCAATATTTTGAAACAGTTTTGCATGTGTTACTTTGCAGCTCCATGAAACAGAAGCTCCCTATAGTTTCTTGAGAAAACAAAAGCATAAATAATTTTTACCTTTGTGATGAGAATTTTGTATTTGTCCAACATAGCCTGGTTGTCATGGCATCCAGCTAGCAACTGCCAAACCTCTGCCCTTAGTGCCTCTGGTACTCCCCTCTTCACCAATGTAGACAGTCCTTTTGGTCGCATAGCGAGGTTATTGTGCCTGAGAAAACAAATAAGTGTTTACCTTTCCTATGTAAGGAATCGTGCAGTTTTCTAAGTATGGGTGCTGTTCTGAAAAGTACAGTCACTAGTAATTTAAACCATTATAAATATTTGTTTCATTGCTCGTATTTGCAAATACTTCTCAAATTACTAGCAAAACTGTCACAAGAATTCCTATCAGGAGATGTGACAAAATTTGATGAGTACCCCATACCAAAATTTGCTCATTGCCTAAAAGGTCATGATTAGAGAGGTTTAATCAAAACTAGAAAAGTGAAGAACTGAAGAGGCAGCAAAGCTACTCAGTGATAAATGAAATTCATTGCTGGCAATTTCAACAATCTCCAGTGCACAGAACAATTTGAATATTCATATAGAAAGGTGAGCTCAAAATTAACTATTAAGAAAAAAGATGTAGTCATCTTGGAAGTTCAAGTAAAACATCTGCTCAATGGGTTTCATTAAAAAAGGCATTGAGAATATTTAAATACCTGTATTACAGAGGCACTAGTTACAGCTCCACAGTTAAGGCTGAACTGAGGTTTGCATGTATAACAGGGATTCAGCCTTTTGTTTTATAAGAAGAGTACACTGTGTTTCCAACAAATTACAGCACTTCCTCCAAGGCCCAAAGTAATTTTCTAAGAATTTACAAGTAAACCCATTCATAATGGAATTAAAATGTATTTAAAACATGACAAATGCAAAGTACTCCACTTGGGAAGAAACAATCAGCTTCATACATACAAAATGGGAAGTGACGGTCTAGGAAGCAGTACTGCGGAAAGAGACACCACACTTCAAGAAAGACGTGGAGAAGGTCCAGAGAAGAGCAACAAGAATGATTAAAGGTCAGAGAACATGAGCTATGAGGGAAGTCTGAAAGAACTGGGCTTGTTCAGTTTAGAAGAGAGAAGACTTAGAGGGAACACGATAGCAGTTTTCAAGTACCTAAAAGAGGGTTAACAAGGAGGAGGGAGAAAAATTGTTCTCCTTGGCCTCTGAGGATAGGACAAGGAGCAATGGGCTCAAACAGCAGAAAAGGAGGTTTAGGTCAGACATTAGGAAAACATCCTAACTGTCTGGGTGGGTAACCACTGGAATAAATTGCCTAGGGAGGCTGTAGAATCTCCATCACTGGAGATATTTAAGAGCAGGTTAGACAGACAACTATCGTTGATGGTCTGGCCCTGTCGTGAGAGCAGAGGACTGGACTTGATGACCTCTTGAGGTCCCTTCCAGTCTAGTGTTCTATCATAGAATCATAGAAGAGTAGGACTGGAAGGGACCTCGAGAAGCCATCGAGTCCAGCCCCCTGCCCTCATGGCAGGACCAAGCATTTTCTAGACCATCCCTGAAAGCCATCTAGCTAACCTCTTCTTAAATAGCTCCAATGATGGAGATTCTACCACCTCCCTTGGCAATTCGTTCCAGTGTTTGATCACCCTGACAGTTAGGAACTTTTTCCTAATGTCCAACCTGAACCTCCCCTGCTGCAATTTAAGTCCATTGCCTCTTTTTCTACCCTCAGAGGCAAGGAAGAACAAGTTCCCTCCCTCTGCTTTATGACACCCTTTTAGATACCTGAAAACTGCTATCATGTCCCCCCTCAATCCTTTTTTTTCCAAACTAAACAAGCCCAATTCTTTCAGCCTTTCTTCATAGGTCATGTTCTCTAGACCTTTGATCATTCTCATTGTTCTCCTCTGGACCCTCTCCAATTTCTCCACATCCTTCCTGAACTGCGGTGCCCAGAACTGGACACAATACTCCAGCAGAGGCCTAACCAGTGCAGAGTAGAGCGGGAGAATGACTTCTCATGTCTTGTTCACAACACACCTGTTAATGCATCCTAGAATCATGTTTGCTTTTTTTGCAACAGCGTCACACTGTTGACTCATATTTAGCTTGTGGTCCACTATAACCCCTAGATCCCTTTCTGCTGTACTCATTCCTAGGCGGTCCTTTCCCATTCTGTAAGTGTGACACTGATTGTTCCTTCCTAAGTGGAGCACTTTGCATTTGTCCTTATTAAACTTCATCCTGTTTACCTCAGCCCATTTCTCCAGTTTATCCAGATCCTTTTGAATTATGACCCTACCCTCCACAGAAGTTGCAACCCCTCCCAGCTTGGTATCATCTGCAAACTTAATAAGTGTACTTTCAATGTCAATATCTAAATCGTTAATGAAGATATTGAACAGAACCGGTCCTAAAACAGACCCCTGCGGAACCCCACTAGTTATACTTTTCCAGCAGGATTGAAAACCATTAATAACTACTCTCTGGGTACAGTTATCCAGCCAGTTGTTCACCCACCTTATAGTAGCCCCATCTAAGTTGTATTTGCGTAGTTTATTGATAAGTATATTATGTGAGACCATGTCAAATGCTTTACTGAAGTCTAGGTATACCACATCCACCGCTTCTCTCTTATCCACAAGGCTCGTTATTCTATCAAAGAAAGCTATTAGATTGGTTTGACATGATGATTTAAAAAAAAAACTGAACTTCTATATCAGACTTCTTGTCCACTGTTTTTCCACCCAGTCCTACTCCCTACCTAGAAGGTAGGAGCAGTACATGTGATTCAAAAAAAAAAAAAAAAATTAACACATACTTTAACCTATGGAACTAACTTAAAAATGGAGGGAAAGGGCTTCATGGAATTTTAAATGGATTAAATGAACAACAGCAGCATCACTTACATTACACAGATTGATCGATTACGACGTATCAAACCTATTTCACAGAAAAATCTCACCCACTAATCACCTAAGGTAGGATGAAGTTTCCTCATTAGGATATTGCATAATTTTCAATTACAGAGGTTTCACAATTCTTTCTAAAACATCAGCTAATGTCCACTGTCAGAGACAAGACACTGAACTAGGTGACCCATTGCTTTGCTCTACCAGAGGAGTGTGCAAAGTGGGAGTGGGGCCTCAGAGGAGGTCATGAAATTTCGTAAATGGGGGGGGAGTGCAGTGTGATTGGCTGCTGGGTCTCAGGCTCATTTATCATTAAAAAAGTATAAATATGTTACTGTTTTTATGTCTGTGTATTTATATTTATATACCAATTAATAAATTTTTGAAATTCTACACACGTATTTTCTTACATGTGCCAGAAGGGGTTTTTTTTCTTCATAGGAATACAACCGAAATGTCCATCATTTTGTATTGCATAAGAGAGTTGGGGGGGCCTGCTAATTTGCAGGGATAGAAAAGTGGGGCCTCACGTAAAAAGTTCTCTCACCCCTAATCTAGCATGCTAACTTCCAAAACTACAGTAGGAGGTCACTGTTTGAATTGATTCTTTTTGCCTTGTGCACACTAGGCAGTGTGCCTACACCACACTTTTCTTTTAGCCATGTGTAGTACACACACTCTCCCTTCCCCCCAGCACATTTATAAATGGCAGCATAGATGCCGAGGCACAGTTTAGGTGCATAAAGAAACCCCTGGGGAATGGGTACATACTTGAATATATAACGTACATAGCTCACTACTCACAAAAACTATGCCTCCCAGTTCCTGTCTACACTGCCATTGTTAGCAATGTAATGTCTGCGGCTGGAGCCTTTCCCTCAACGTGGGGAAGCTCTGTCTAGCCTTTAAAATATTACTATTGGATAATACTTTAAAGCCACTGCTGAACCTCTCCCTTCACAACCGGGGAAGATTCCAACAGCAATAGAAGACTGCAGCAGCGCAGAAAGGTTTTGGCAATTTCTCTCTGCTGGAGCCTCCTACCACAGCAGAAGACTTTGGCAGTGGAGAAATGTATGCAGCAGGAGCTGCCAAAGGCTTTTACCACAGCCTTCCTCCTGCTAGAGCCCTCTACTAATCCATGTACACACTGCAGTGTGGATTCAGCCTGTGGATACATGTAGATGGAGACATAGGCACATTAATACACCACCTCCAGGAGCATATAGTGAAGACACAGCCCAAAAAAAAAAAAAACTTGCAACAATTTTTCATCGTAGCTACCACCATTTCAGCTTCACTGATGGTAGTAAGAGTAGCAATGTCAATTTAGAAAACACACTAGCAGACTGCCGGAGTGTTAAGTTCTGTGTTGTCCCAACAAACTTTTTATCAATGTTTAAAATAATAATCACAGTTTTCAGTAATTAATTAAAATAGGAAGACAGACTCCATCTCAAACTTAACTGATTTGAGATATTCTCCAAAGAAGCCTTTCTTTCTTGCAATCAGTTAGAAAACCAGCTTATTTTCAATGACTAATCATAAGCATGAACATTTTCTGTTTTGTTGAAAATAAAAAGTCTTAATGCAGGACAGGCCATTCAAACTCTACCACTGCAGTCAGTCAAATAAAAGACATAACTGTCCCCATCCTACTTTGTATCATATTTTACAGTGTGTGGCCTGTGATGAATGGATTTCTCATAAAAGAAGCAGCTATTATCCAACAGTAATATTTTAAAGGTTAGATATTTAAAGCCTGTTCAATTAAAGACATTTCTATTCAAGAGCAAATACATGGGTATGAATTGAATCTCACACGCAAGTTAGACACACTGAGCATGAACTGGTAAGTGAGATAACTCTTGCCTTATGAAGTATCAACAAATAATAAAGTCCTTGCCCCCACAGACTTTACAATCAAATTTAAACTGCAAAAAAGGAAACAACAAGCAACTACGGAGGGTGGGAAGGAAGAAAAGAAAAAAGAATTGAAAGCTACTGTCATAAAGCCAAACCAGTAAGTGTGGTCCCACAGTATAAAAAGTTCAAAGAGTCTGAAATGAGGAGATGAAGCACATAAATTCTGAAGCAATAATCATGCTTTACTTTGTACAGCTGCACATTTAACTACAGTTAACTTGCTTTTTCCTTTTGAGGTTCTTTACAGCAACCACAGACAGTTTTTCTTTGTAAGTGTACATAAATGCTTATTTAATTCTGACCTTTTAACATGCAGATAAATCTAACAAAGAGCTAAGATGGTAAGTTCTGGCATGCACATGAAGGACAGTAAGCAGTTCTTCATTACTATCACGAAGAGCACACAGTAATAGCCAATACAGCTGAATACTTCACGTACTACTACCAACCTATGTTTCCAAGCATTTTCACACTAGATCACTAAATGCACAGGATCAATATGGATTTGTTACATAAATACTCAAGCACATTAAACTTTACAGCATGGGTAGCGCTTCATTTGATAGTATTAGATATTTCACTTTATGTTATTAAATAACCATGCAGTGAAGCAAAACTGTACCTTTACAATAAGTAACTCTTCATGAATCCAAGTCTATCTGGGAAATAGTTTAAATTATTAATATTCCTTGCTGTCCATTTTACTGTAGAAAACACATTGATATGGTTTTTATTCTATTGCCAGATGACCCTCTGCCATCCGTTTGGCTGTAAAAACAGCTTTTATTATTTAAAAATAAAAAGAAGCATTAGCTTTATTTATCTTCATCACATACATAGTTTGGCACCTGGAAAGAACCAGGTTTCTCCTGCCTACTACTGGAGTCATGTCTAATTTCTTACAAAGTGCATTATTATCTTGGCTACATTTCAGTAGCCATTATTTAAAAGGTTGAAGAACAAATATATGATCAGAGATAACAAGACCATATGATTATGGCCTTGGAAGACATAACAAAAGACCAGCACAAATTACATTTGCCATAAATATTTCTGGTAATAGACTACTATGTATGATCAATATCTTTGTACACCTCAGAAGCTATTGTTCCCATCTTTTTGACCATTAAGCTGCTTACAACAGAAGTTCAACTCAGAAAATAAACAAAATTCTAAAGATGACCTGCATATTTATTAAATAAATGAGAAGACAGTTCTCTATCTTCACTGATGTTTGTTATATCTTATCTTAAAGTTAGATTTTACTGCTTATCTTTAGACTTCCAGTTAAATTACCTTTTGGGGGGGGGGTAGGGGGGAAATCTCTTACAGACTACACCTATGTAATTTTTCTGTCATGTCAGTCCACTAGTTTACAGTAACAAATTGAAAGGTAGCAATTAACAACAAGAAGTTTCTACCTACAACATAATGAGTGCACCATCTCTCAAAACAGAAATGTCAATTTCTTACAAAGGCATGTATCTTCTTTCAGCATATGCTGTAGTGTTTGGCATGCTGGAGGAGCTTATTTTATTTGATCTATTTTTAATTTTCAAACTGTTACATTACTGATAATGCTATCCTTTTCAAAAAATCCTGGAAAGACTAAACTAACTATTCCTCAAAAGTTCAAGTTTATCTCTGATGCAAGTAACATTACCGGAATTGCACTAAAGATGAATTTTGCCAATGATGTTTTAGGCTTTTATCCATTTCCACCTTTAAGGCAAGCCTGTATTAAAGTAGTCTGGGGCTCCAGGCTCCCCTCCAAGCTCCCTCCCTGTGTCCAAGGTGGTAGTAGAGAAGACCAGCCACACAAGAATCATCTCCTACGGCAGTGGACTGTCTACCTATTCTCCTCTTTGGGTGAATTAACACAGCATACCAATTTATACTCCTACTCAGTGTTCCCCAAACTTAAAATATTTGCATACACTTTTCAGGACTTGGCGTACCCCCGCTCCGAGTGCCATCCCAGTGCTTATCTCCTGATTTTCAGTAATTTATTATCTGCCACGCACCCCTTGAAATCCTTTTGCTTACTGCCAGTGGTACACGTACCACACGTTGGAAAACTCTGTCCTACAGTACACCCAAACCCATCTCTCTACATTTGAGCATGTCAGCACAAGACCAGGAATGCCCCACTTCACCCAACCCCACAGAGATCTTGATGTGCAGGGGTTCCATTTATCTTCATAATGGAAGGACCTATAGAGCAGTGGTTCTCAACCAGAGGCCCACGCATCAATCTCAAGTGGTACTCTACACATCCAGATCAGTTTCTCAACCAGGAAGCAGGGGTGCAAACTTGAGGGCAGTTGAAGGACAGATTTAAGTGGGTCACAAGTGAGGGGCCAGTGTTAGGGGTTGGCAGGCAGGGAAATTTCTTGTGGCCCTTCTAAGCTAAGTTACATGTTTCAATCTTGGACAACTGAGCATTGGCTTCAGCCTTGTCACACTGGGCTCTGGCTTCAGACAAGGCCTACAGTGAAAAACAGGCTCATATAGCCCACTGAAATGCAAGTACAACATTAATATCTCAGTCGATATATTTCAAAGTGATTCGGGGAAAATGAACAAGTAAGCAATTTTCAGTAATGATGTGCTGTGACACTTGTGTATTTTTATGCCTGATTTTGCAAGCAACTGGTTTTTGAGTGCAACAAAACTAGGTTTGCAAGACAAATTAGACTCCTGAAAGGGGTACACTGCTCTGGAAAGGTTGAGAGCCACTGCTATTGAGCAGAGGTGTGCAAAGTCAGTGGCAGGCCCCCTCAGGGTGCGTGTGTGAAATTTCAGAAGTGGGGGGCACAGCACAATTGGCTGCTGGGTCTCAGATTCATCCATCTCATTACAATTTTGAAATATATTACTGTTTTCATATCTGTGTATTCACATTTATATGCTGATTAATAAAATTTTTACGTTCTACATAGTTATTTTCTTACACGTGCCGAAAGTTTTTTGTTTTTTGCCATGTGAACATAAGTAACATTTCTGTCGATTTGGATAACATTAAACAGGTTGCGGGGACCTTGCTAATTGCAGGGATAAAAAGTGGGGCCTGATGTTACAAATTTGCTCACCTCTGCTGCAAAAGAAGGCTCCTTCACCCACCACCAAAACAAAGAGGTCTGCTGTGTTAATAGGAACAGAAGGTGCCCAAAGAAAAATTCCTCAAGATAAGCTAGCACACAGTGGGCCTGCAGCTGCTGCCCTTCAACTGGATGAGGTCCTTCCCCTTCTAGGTTTCATCTACACTTTCATCTTTAAAGTGTTGCCACGGCAGCGCTTTAACATGGCAATGTGGTCCTGGCACATCGTCTACAAGGGCAGTAGCTAACAGCTCTGGGATCCTATTTATACTTGCACTTTACAGTAGGGAAGAGGTGTTTTTACACACCTGAGTGACAAAGTTACAGCACAGTAATTTGCCAGTGTAGACAAGCCCTTGGGCACACCATTTATAGGTTAGGTATTTTTCAGGAGACTGTGCAAATGGACTCCGGGGAAGGAAAAGCGCTGTGCATTCCAATCTGATCTTATTTACCGAATACATGTTGCAGCTAGATCCCACTGCAGATCCATTCCATCCCCCATTTCTTCAATTATTGTTTTCTAAAATTTTAAACCATTAAATGAAAGTTGGCTATAATTCTGCAGTGGAACAATTTAGCAGAAACCATTATAATCTTATTATTGAGCTACCCTTATTATCACATTAGCATTCTCAGAGTGGAAGGTACTTTACAGAAAAATGAAACACCTCATAGCACCCTAATGATCCTTCATTTTAATAGCAGACGTCATTGAGTGGGTGAAAGCAACAAACACGAGACGCAAGATAAGAAACAGAGTCAAAATGAGGTAATGAAGATAATCTGGTTTGGTGCATACATATCTTGCTGATTCCATAATACACATAGACTTGATTTTTCATATATCAGTTGGGAAGCCCCAAAACTAACAGTCCACCCATGCTGGCACTCTCCATGTAGTTACTTGACTAAAATGTAAGCATAGAGAATTGTACGCCTTGTATTGTTTTATGAGTCATTATTTTCTCTTTTGAAGGGTGAAAAGCTTCAGTATTTAAAAATCTAAATGAAAAAAAAATTATTTTTACCATCTCCCCAGTAATTCTCCCCAGGAATACAAGACTTTCTCAGGACAATCCTTAGACACATCACCCGTACCACTTGACAGTTCATTATCGCTCTCTGCAAAGAAACAAAAACATGCACAGATTTACCAAATAGATAGAAGATTTGAAAAAAAAAAAAATGATAAAAACAGTTACATGAGACAATACATAAAAGAGAAAAAGTACAAATAAACATGGAAAGCTTGAGGATTTGGGCAGATAACTAAGGGATGAAAGTTAAGATGCATAAAACAATACAAGTAGGGCATGTCTTCAAAGGGGCAGTGATTGGTATAGCAGGGGTCGATTTATCACCTCTAATATAGAGGCAATAAATTAACTGCTAATTGCTCTGCCCCCGCCCCGTCCCGAGTCAACTCTGGAATTCCACCGGAAAGAAAAGTGTAAGGCAAGGTGATAGGAGAGGTCCTTCTGTTGATTTAGCATTTGTGGACCCTGTGATAAGTAGATCTAAGCTATGTTTGAGGGAGTCTACTAATGTAATTCAAATGGCACAGCTTAGATAGACCTATCCCTGTAATGTTGACCTTCCCATAGGAAAGAATACTTAACAGAGAGATTAGAGAACTATTATGCAGAAGGGCATTATGTGAAGAAAGACCAAACAGAGCTACAAAGTACACAGTGCTATACTACAATACTGCCAAATAAAAGTCATTTCTATTTCCAGGTTTTATACAAAGAGAATTTTCCCCACCAACTAGAAAAGAGTATACTAGTCCTTTACATTGCAGCATAGCTAGGATGCCATGCATGATTCTTGCCTCAAGAACTCTAATCATATCTCACAGTGGTGAAATGGCATCTTACTAAAAGAGTTCTACAGAAGAGCAAGAACAGCATGATTTGGAAGTCAAACTAAATGGGGAATTAGACATGAAGATCCAATAAACTCAGGACTGTTAGGGAGAAGTGCCTTTAACGGAGAATTTAAAAACAGCAGTAAAATGGATGGTATGAGCCTGTGACTTGGAAATTATGTTGACGATAAGGTTACAGGTAACATCGTCTCAACAGTTAAAGTTAGTTAGGAGTCTAAGTTCCATTTTCAAAAGTCAAAGGGGAAATTGAGATATTTGAGATATAATTTAGATATAACAATAACTCCCCCCAAATAGATACCATTCTGGAATTATGTCACTTTTCTTTGGGAACAGATCAGACATGAAGGGACCAATTCCAAAATAGCCATTGCCAAACAGTTATTTCAGAATAGCTAGGCTGGTCAGTTTCCCTGTGGAAAAAAACCCCAAGTCTCACTGGCTTCAGATTCTTAAGTCACTTCTGAAAAAGGGGTTTTATTGCACTCTAAATGATTACATGTTTTGTTCACTGTAATGTATAGCTACTTCCAGGGGTTGTTTCTGAAGCTTTATCCCCCATATCCAAGCATTTGCCCTGAACTGATAAGCTTAGTAGTCCCGCCCCCGCCACCTCTTTGCTACAATAGTTCCTGAAATAAATGAGAACCAAGTTTGAATGAATCCCCCTTGCACCATTTTTTAAAAATCTCAGTACAATCCTACACGCAAAATTTTGATTTGATACATTCATAGCCTTTTGTGAAATTCACTGCAACCAGAAGCGGAAGGACTGAGCTCAGGAAAATCAATTTTCCCTTATAAAGTTAGGAAATAATTAGGAGTACCAAAATATAAAATGCCCATGGAACTGTACTGTAGTTTGAATCCCAGATCTGCAAAGCACATTATTAAATGTTAACACAAACAATAGAAAATAATGTGGAACCTTCCTCATTTGCCTCATAATCTGAGCAGTAATTAAAAAATTAGGAGTAATTTAAAAAATAAAAAGTATAAATGCAACTTAAGAAAGTCTTCCCATCTGATTTTTCCAGCTGAAAGCCTGTCAGATAGCTTACATACAAAACTGACCTTTTTCTCTCTGAGACACTGTATAAAAATGGATTCACATGGTGTAATTCAGTCAATCACAAAATATCTCTCACCGATCTCCCACAGCAAACTTAGCCCAAAGTTGCAGCTCATTACAAATAACTTCAAAAAGGTCTTTACACAATCAGAGAAGAACAAAGAGAAATTAATCTGAAAAATTTTACAAAAAAGCCTAAAACAAAACCTGAAAGAATGAGAAGTAACATACTTTCACAAGTGAAAAGGGTTTACCAAATCACTGCCAAAAATAAATGCACAAGAAACTGGCCTTGTACTTTCAGAAACATATGATTACAGTCTGCAGATCATATTCCATCCTGGTCAGCCTGCTAGTAGCAGTGCCATTATGAGCACTCACACACACTCCCTTGGTACTCCTCTCCACAACATTTGAACACTTTCAGAGGGCAGAGCTGCAAAAGGTGAGCACTGCAGTGATTGCCACTATATTTCCTTCCACCACTAATGCAGAGCCCCAAATAGTTAGAAATTTGCAGAAAGTGGGGTTGGGGTGTGGGGGGAACGGAGATGAAGTCCATCTCAAAGAACACTGGTTACAAGCAAATAACACGTCTTTTTCTTCAAGTGTCCTCTGCATATTCCCACACTGGGTAAAGAGTCCAAGCTAAACAAGGACAGCAGAGCCAGTCTACAAAACAGAGCATCCATCTTGCAATATCTAGAGCGTTATGTTCAGGACAAGAAAGCATTGAACTCTATGTGGCTTCTCTAAAAATTTCACTCTAGTAGTACAGTTGCTCATTGCAGCAGGTGGAGATCATAAGGTAGTCTTAAGATTCCACCAGGAGCAGCTTGATCCATCTAGGTAATGTTTATGATAGAATGGAATTTCTATTAGTTATTTGGTGGATCAAGAAACCTAGTGATTAGTGTCATCATTGCCAACCACTTGTGGGTAGGGTTTGCAAATCCAGTACCTTGTAAGCAAGGGGCCCTCCTGTAATAGGGGAGGCTGGGCCTCCCTGATCAACCATGCCTGACCCTCCCCCCTCCTCCTCCCCACTCCCAAAGAAGAGCTATCTCATTTATCCTCCCTGGATCACTTATCTGTTTTTCTCCTCCAGCCCGATATATAGCAAAAAGGCAACTGAAGCAGTCAGTCCCAAACATTCTCAACACACAAGCTTCTTTCCTGAGGAAGGCTCCTCCTGTGCCCTTGTCAGGAGACAGGTATGTCTTCTTCCCCAGAGTTGGATTATTCCCTTTTCAATCCTTTCCACGGTTCGGCCTTGCTCTGCAGGTCTGAAGACAGGAGTCACTGCCTTTTAACTGCTTTAGGCCCAGTGTGAGGTATGTGCATCCCGCCACACAAAACAAATATCTGAAATCCCTGATCTTAACTAAATAGAACCATAACACTCTTTGCATCTCACCATAACTTTGCTATGCCCTTATATGAATATGACTGGGGGGACCCCCAGTAGAGTGAACAGATGTTGGTATAAAATTTGAATGAGGAAGAACTATTCTCTTTAAAAACAAAATTATAAATGAAAGATCATCCAGCAAAGCATGGAGTTCAGTAATTATCCTAGCTAATGTATATTGTTGTAGTAAATGCAGTTTTAACTGAAAAAATTAAAGAGAACAAGCAGGTAACAGTTCAAACATGAGGGTACTTAAGCTGTGATGGTGCTAAATTTAAATTCCAAGCTGGAACAGGCTTTTTGAAGATTTAGTAAACCTTTTAGAAACTTAACAATATAAGGAGTATAGGTTTAGTAAAGCTTTTAGAAACATCTTAACAATATTAGGAGTATAGATTTTCCTTCTAGCAGTGTATGAAATGCTGCAATTGCAGCTAAATGTACCCTAAGTGACACAAAAGATAAACCCTTGCTTTTTAGAAACAATACTCTAAATATGGATTGAACAGGGACTACCCACAGTGAAAATCTTTTCTATTGCAATCTTAACATTTTCTGGACGACTGTCTTCTAGCATTTAGTAATACATGCTGTACATCTTCAGAGAAAGAGTACTGTCATCCTGTCACACGCACATTGCTCATGCTGTCAAATAGAACACAAATGGATTCAGTTTATAACCTGGCTGCTATGACAAAAAGTCCCATGACAATGGTGACATCCTGAAGTTTCATTTGGAAGAAGGAGCTAGACCAAGTACCATTGTTGTCTTAACCATTCTGGAGCAATAAGTATAATCCTGACTAAGTCCTGGCTGATCTCTGCTTAGCTGGCTTAACGCTACCATATAAATCTCATGAAGAAAACTCTTAGAGATACCATAAAAATTTCATGAAAAAAGCTCTGAGTCCCAGGGCTTTACTGTGTCCTAGCAAAGCAGTAAGGAGAAGGCTCCACCAGGTTTCTTTAGATAATATATTGCTGCTGTAACTGTCCCTGGTTACTTGAAACACACATCTTTTCACCTAATGGAGGAAACATCTAGGTCACAGACACATTGCTCTTGATTCCAGAACAGATATGAAGGTGACGCTCTTGCTGGTTTCAGCGTTCTGTTATAACAGTGTTGACATGTGTACACTAGCCTGTTTTTGAAGAATTATGACCGTGAAGAAGGGTTGAATGCTCCCTGCATTAGACTATCCTCCATCCACAAGAGAACTTCCTGGATTTTGTTTGCACTAGTACAGTAAACGCTTTCATAGCCAGCATTCTATCATCCAGAACTCTCACATAACTGGCATTTTAACAAGTAAATTTTAGTTATGTTCTTCATACATACAGTACAGTGAAAGTAAACACATATACAGCAAACAGTATAAGTTTACTGTGTACAATACTACTGTTGCTGGTAAATGAAGTACTCTGCATACATTTTTGTTTTTTAATATCTAATGTTGTTTTTCTTCAGTGTTATGCATTGCTAGGTATACCTCTCTATCATCCAGAATATTCGACTATCCGGCAAACTCCTGCTCCCAGGGATGCCAGATATGGAAGTTCATTGTAATGACTAATTTCCTATTACATACTGCAGAACTGAAGTATATTGCCCACCAGGGGCGGAGGTATCATCTTTCATCTCAAATATGGTTTATGCCATGAAACTTAGTTGGAAGAGGAAGAACTTCACTTTCTGAAATGGATTCTGAAGTAGAATGGGAACATAACTTCTTTAGGAACTTCCTCCAGAAACCCAGGAGTCCATAAGTGCTCCTATGAGAGGGGCACTTTCTGAAAGTATTTAGAGTAATTTGTTTTTGTTAATGCACAAACTCAACCTCCGGAACAGAGACCATGTGACTCAAGTATATTTCCAGCTCCTGTTTGGAATCTGCTTTTAAAGAGCCAATCATCTAATCACAAAAATCCCATCTTCTCAGAAAAGCTGCCACTACGGATAGGCATTTCATAAAGACTCTGAGTGCCCTGGACTGTCCTATGGGAAGAACCCTATACTGGAAATGGTCCTATCGTGTAGTAAAATCTGGAGATACTTCCTGTGTGATGGTCTTAAAGAAATATGCAGTTAACTGGCTCTTATTCAACTACAATAAACCAAATGAAAAAGGAAATCAACAATGGAACCCACAATTAACACTCTGAAGCAAAGCCTTCAAATGTACCTGTTTAGTTTCCTCAGAGACAGAATTGGGCAAAGACCTCCACCTTTCTCTGGAATTAGAAAACAAGGAATAGAAACCCCAGTCTGAGTCTGAACCATGGGAACTTTCAAGGGCATCTCAAACTGTTTTAAAGTTTTCTTGCTGGAGATTGGCAGGGAAATTTTAGAGAATTGTATTAGGACAGCTACAAATATTGCTGCCAAGCAGATTTGAACAACTGACTGCCTTCATGAGAGCAATCCTCCCTTTTTATAAAGCCAATGGATGGCTCCTCCTCTTGGTCATCCCACCTATAACTTGCGGGGGGGGGAGGGGAAGAGACACAAAAACCAAGTCCAAGCATACAATATGCACACTCGGTTGATGTACTCTAACATTAAAGTGACAAGCTGTTACTGTATCTCCCCAGAAAAACTGCTAACATTGTGACTGATACAAGATGGGAAGTACAGAACCCAGTCCAGGACTCCTGTTTTGTCAGGATTTATTGGTGTTCAAATGTAGTCCTTAATGATTTAATGTTGCTGACCACTGCAGGTACTTTTAGTCATTGGGCATCTTTACACCAAGTACAGCATGCAGTGCACCAGGCAGTCATATTTCCCTTGATTTATTTATATCTGCTATAGTTCATCCCGTACAGAGATTAATCATTTGCTTCAGTGAGGGATAAACTGGGAGGAAACCATTTCTGAGTTACAAAAGCTATAAACCAACCAACTGCTTTTAAAAAACTAATTAGCTGATTGGCTATTAGACTAGATACTTTTTCTTAGAACTGGTACAAAAAATTGTCAAACTGAAAATTCCACAGCATGCTAAATTTCAATTGCAGATAGCACCAGATCTTTAAATAGAGTTTAATTCTTAGCATTAAACTGTTTGCAGAAATGCTTTTAAGAATCTTAATGAGAACAGAACAGGAACAGGTCTTTACAGGTAGTATTTTGAGATGAGCGCTATGTAATGCTCATGCATGTCCTCTCCCCAGCACTCAGCAGCATTCACAACTGTTGCAAGAGAAAAATCACAGCGTCTTCCAAGAGGTAACACATGGAGAACCCCAGAAAACACATCTTCCCTTCAGTGACAAGCTACATAGCAGGCTTTTGCACACACTAACCAACAATTGTATTTTGATTGTCTGCTTTAGAATGAGGAAACAGATTCTGATTCACATTGTAATCCTAACAAATGTAAGTACTTCAAATGTTTTGTATAGCTGTATTTATAATTATAAAACTAATGGCTCCATTTTGTGTGGGCCTTTTGTTGAATTCTACTTAAACATTCATTTAATGGATTTATTATTCTCATACAAGTATTTAAAACCAATTACATTTATAGAATACTTAGCACTACGTTTTCAAGAACACCTGCTGTTTTAAAAAAGCAAAGTACAGAAGATCTCATTCACGAGTATGATTAATTCATACTGTAACAATTATTCTAAGAGACATCTACAGCACATGCAAATAATAATATATCCTTGGCCCCAAAAATTGGAGTTTAACACATAAATAAGTGCATTATATGTAAGAAACAATGAGCAGCAGTGCAAGAATATTAAAGCAGATTAGTTTGGCTAAGGCTATGAAGGAGAGAAAAAGTTGATGATGAGTTTTAACTGAGAACCTGTTACAAACAAAAGAAACTTTGGAGTGGGTGAGGGTGACAAAAAAGTAGTGAGAAAAGAAGCCTGAGCAGAGCATAGGGGAGTGGGAAGGGAGGCAAAGGAGAAGGAAATTAGGTCAGATGTAGGTGGGAATGTCACTGGAGTGTTTTGAAAGTGAGAAGTTTAAATTAAAAGTTGGAGAATAGGGTAAGTCAATAGAAAGACAAATGGTGATAAGATCTGATCACAAGAACAATAGGAAGGTGCTAGTGACAGCAGCATTTTGAACATGTTAAATAAAATAGATGACATTGAGGAACACCAGAGAGAAGGTTACAGTAGGTAAGTGCAGATAAGACCCAGAACATGGATCAGCATGTGTTCTGGCAGTCAGGACAGAGAAAAGGGGACGAATTATCAGAACTAGCCAGGAAACATTTGTCATTTCCCACGAAAAACTGCACAAAAATCATTTGTGTAAAATATAGAATTTGCAACAACAATTTTTGTTTCAATATAAATGCAAAAAATATGAAAAAAAACCTCTCAATCTGTTACTGAAAGGGCACTTGTTTAAAAAAAACACCACACACAATTCTACAAATGATACACTGATTTTGGCAGTCCAGAAAAATAAGTTAGTAACAATAAATTAGAAGTACATTACATTTACATTAAAGTAAAAAAGTTATAGGGAGACACGAGTAGTTAGTAGGTAGAAGCAATAGCTTTGCAGAGGCAGCTACAAATCTGGACCTGACTGTGAAGTAAACAAGCCATGTTGGCTTTTGCCCATTGAGGGAAAAAGGCCTTGAAATTTGAAAGTTACATACTGAGCTGGTAAGGGGAAATTCCCTAGTAGCTACTGGGAAGATCTAAAAAGTGTAACACACACCAAAAATGGGGAGAGGAGACTTTAAAAAGCTATGTGATAGTGTGTTGCCAGCTCTGTGAACAGCCTCAGTAAAAAAGTTTTTCCATTCACTATCACCTTATTCCTGTTTGCAAATTGTTTCAACAGATTTCAATTTTTACAGAATTTGTTTGCCATTCAAAATTCTTCGACAACTGTATCATGCTGACAAATTCCAAAATGTTGATTATTTGCAAATTATTTGCTGAATGCTTACTATTTTTTTTTATTACTGCTGTGTGATTAGTCACCTTCATCACATGGCATTTGCTTTTGTTTTCTTATTTGGAAGAGCAATTAAAACCATGGCATGGGGAAGACTGAATCACATTATGGTGATAGAGGCTGATGGCAGATACAGAATTATCTCATCACATTAATAGAAACTAATTGGGCAGGGCATGTGTGGTTCCCTGCCCATCCACGAAAGGCTGTGTTGTATTCTAGCTTAATTATATTAAAAAACAAAACGTACATTTTGAAACAGTTATGGTTCTATAAGGACTCATCCCACACCCTCAACACTTTAAAACACAGAAATAAGAGGAAAGTCTCCTGCATTCCATGCTACTTTCACATTGCCTACAACACAACATAAGCTTTCAAGCTCTCGCATTCCTCTCCAACAGATGCCAGAAAGGAATACACAGTGAACCTTCAAACTCCTGCTGTTTCACAAAGCCTTAATGGTGACCTCACATGTCCATGTCATTTATATGAGCTGACTGTCAAACAAACCATTCATGGGGGAAGTTAATCTACCTTTACATGGCTAAGGACATCAAAGTTTGCATGAAAGCTCTAGGACGGAGTGCCCATTCAGCTGGGGAAAATGAGCCATCGATACAGTGCAAAGAGCCATATGGATAGAGTTTAAAGAGCTGTGTATTATAGACAGCTAACCTTATGCCTCCCCCACCCCCACTCTAACTCGATGCTGGCAACTCACCAGAGCTATCACTGTCACTGATGCCCCAGAGCCGCTGCCGCCACGCACTTCTCACACCAAGCGGTGGCATGTGTGCAGAGCACCAGACGGCACTTCTGGAACATGCCTCTGAGGAGAAACCACGTTTACTAGCTCAGAGAGCTGCATCCAGATGGAGAGCTTCAGGCTTGGCCACCCCTGCTCTAGAAAAAAGCTCTTTGGTTATGAAACACTGACAGATAATTACCCCCTGAAAGTAGTAGAAGCAAAGGACAATTACATTGTGGCTATTCTTCAAAATATTTGCCGTATATTATATCTGTTTCCTCCTTTCTGAGGGGGCAACGGGCAAAGAACTGGTAGCAAACACTAACAGATTGACAACATGCCTTCAAACTCCGCCATGAAGCATGTAGGGCTTCCATGCCAGTCCCAAACCTGGATAAAGGAGGAGGGTTGGTCAGATAAGTGTCAATGCGCTGACCATGAAACAACAATAGAAATGGAATCTCATGCCAGTATGACTGACTGATAAAAGATGCCAGCTCAAACGCTGCCTGGATAAACAAGGTCTGCGGCACCAATCAAGCACAAGATAGGTGATACACAGGTAATGTGAAGAGATTTATTTTAATCAAAATGAACATGCAATTAGTAAAAAATGAGCAACTACCAAATAGCAGTGGGGACAAACAGAAAATGGAGGTAAATGTGAATTAGGAAAGCATTCAATGTCTGTGTATTTAGCCCTTAGTGAAAATCTGCAAATGACTGCCTGATCTTCAAAAAGAACTTTTTGTTTTGTTTTGTTTTTTGTTTTTGGGGCGGGTGGGAGGGGCAGATGGTTTGGCTTTTGTTGTCTAATACTGCCTGGGAATGGGTAAGGGCAATCACTGAAATACTATCATCAGTATTCAATGGCTGGCATTCTGCAGGAAACCAGCATCCATGAGAGCATGCAGTAGTGCAAGTCAAGACATGAAAACTTTTAGTCTAACCATGTTTTTATTATTGCATCTGACTGCACTATCTTTGCATTCATCTGCATCTTTGTATACATATGAAATCTAAACATTTAAAGGAGGGAATAGTCTATTCATGTCTATTCTTAGTTCAGCATTACTGTATATTTGTATGACTTTCAAAGGCAAAGTGTTGTGTACTCTCTTGAACATCTGCTATCTTTTGTGGGAAATGGCAGTATATTGGACTAGCAAAACAGGCTAGCTACACTAACACTACTGCTAAAATACAGCCTGCTCAGAAAGCCTGGGGGATGTGACACCTCCTACATTTACAGAGGGTGTTACTACTGCTAGTGTTCTGCAATTTAATTTTTAAACTTGTTTAAAACAATTTTTCTATTCTATTAATATCAACACATGATGTTTGTGTGACACTTTAAAAAATATAGAAGGTCTGTCAGTAAACCAACTGGCAAAATAAAATTGAAGGCTCAGCTATGAGTTTTAATGTTTAAACAGCTCACCATTGTAGTCAATGATTTTAGCTTATTCTTGTATTGTGCAGTTATGATTAACACATGGTTACATAGAATGATTATATGCTGAATAGAATTAAAATCTATGATTATAGAGACATAATATAGATCTTTATTAGGTATCTAAACAAGTAGGGTTGCAGTGCAAAACCTCTGCCTACAAAGCACTGTGACAGTTCAATCAGCACACCCCGCACATTCTGGTGCACAAGTTCAGTTAGCAAAACTACCCTGTCCTAGGAGATCAACTTGCTTTTGACAATCTTGCAGCCCACAGAGATGAAGGAGGACCACTCATGTGGCCTATTCACTAGCTTTGGCTGCCAAACACTGATCTAGATTGTGATTTGGATGTGGCTGGAAACGACAGCAAAAAGCTTCTGGCATGGGGACTGAAATCTCAAGTGGGAGCAGCTGAGGCAGCGTTCTACATGCAACCTCAGTTAACTTCATAATGTGGGGACTGCTTCTCTCTCTCCTCCCTCCTCATACTGCAGGTGATGGGGCAGTGAGAGGGTAACACATGGCATCCAGACCTGACCTACCACTGGCCAACGTGAGTGATGCTGAGGCCACATGGTTGGCTCTCATTCAGTGGCGGAGCACAAAAAGGGTTGATTCAGTTTTCTGCCTGGACAGGGTAACCATTGTGGAGATCCCTATTTCAGCACTGCTCTTCTCATCTGATCTAGTTGGTGGGTCTACAATGACAATGGGATCTAGGCTGATCACCAGATTTAGCATGTGGAAAGGATTTTCATCTTCCACCTAGTACTCAAGAGGTCAGACTTTAGAATTTATTTATTTCAGCTCCAGAAGATTCCAGTGTAGTTGGCAGATTAGAAAGGATTCTACTGAGAACCCTATATTCTAGTGGACCACTTGGGCACTGACCTTGGCCACAACCTACTATGGTAAGGGGCATGCCAATTTGTCTCACGCCGTTTGCAATTCTACATGTTCCCTCTCCTTTTCCACATTAGAAATAGGAGACTTGGGTTTCCAGTGTGTGCCTCTTAGGATACAAAAGGATAAAGATGAGGCATACGACCTTCACCCCCACACTCAGGTTTATAATACATTAAAGCATGCCACTTAGGAGATCTGCAGTGCAACCACCTTACTGGGTAGTCTGAGGTATTTAACACAGTTAAGTACTATAATATTTTAAATAATGTTATGCGCTATGCATTTAAACCGGTGTTCCCAAACTTTTTGGCATCAAGCCCCGCTTTTGATTTTTGAGAAACCCTCACCCCCCCGCTTTTTTTTTATACTGTGGCCACCCCAGCGGCCTGAGCCCCTCCCCCCGCCAAAGCCACGCACGGCCAGCACCTCATCTATCTAACTCCATCCTGCTCCTCTCCCCCCGAACCCAACACACTCACCTTTGCAGGAGGCAGCTAGCTCCACGTGGGCCTTCACTGGCTGTCTGCTTTTTATAGTGGCAGTGTTGGGTCACTCATGTGAAATGGCAGGGGCTGAGAGCCAGAAGCAAAGGCCAGCTCTTTCTTGGAGTGAAGGGAATGACCTGGGCGGAGGATTGGGTCACCACGTGCCCCCCTGGAATTTCTTCATGGTCCCCCAGGGGGCACACCCCCCAGTTTTGGAAGCCATGATTTAAACCATATTATGGTGCACACTGCACTGTTTCCACACCCACAGCAAATACAGTTTTCATAACCATCAAGTTCTCGTCTTCTCTCCTCTCCTCTTCCCCCTTTCCAAAATCTATTGTTTGGGAGAATGGCGGCACAGACCCTAACAAAAAGGAGAACTAGCACTTCAACATCACAGATGAGGAATCCTCTGGATAAATCTTTGCCAGCAGATCTCCTCCCTGTGCCTGCTCCTCTTCATGGGGTGATGTGATGGTAGATCACAATTATGTTATTGTGGACCCAGTGGCTCATCAGACTTGCAGATAGAAACAGTTTTTCTCCCTGAAGCCTCTGAAGCAAACACAGTCCAGAGGACATTTCCAGCCCTGTCTGCCTTGATCCCTAGTGTCCTCCTCACTTTCAGGTAAAATCCTATAGCGGTCTTGCTTTATTTTTACTGAAAACAAGTTTTGTTTACTCATTGTCTGTTATGGCACAAAAATTTGTTTGTAAAGAGGTTGGTATAAAAACACAAGACTCCACTCATGAATATTCACGAATAACACATAGTAAAAGGTAATGAGCATGGAAAATGAAAAGTTGATGTATACCTCACTTAAATCTTAATAGATAATTTCCCCCGCTCTTCATTCAGCATCACTCTCTTTACAGTTCACTAGTTTTACACCCACATTTATGACAAAGCCAATTAAATACTGCACAATAGATAAGTGTTCCTATAAATGTAAATTCCTTCAAATGTACTGTACCATCTGAGTTTGACATCTCTATGAAAATGCAACAAAAAGAAGTTTGGAGTTTTTTTTTCTTTTTTTAAAATAGTGGGATGAAAGATACGTGGATGTCTAGTGGGAGCAATACATAATCCTCAAGACCAGAACAGTAAAGGGTTCAAGTCAGTCAACTTAAGGTACAAAAGTGAAACCCTAAAATGAATTTTGCATCAGAAGCCAGACACTCATCAGAAAAAGAGGTCACAGAGAGGTTATTGAGAACATAGATAACTCCTTCCCCCTTGGAGACTTTATAAACCAACAGGGACACCTGAAAAAAATCAATATGCCATTTTATAGGTAAAGAAGGTAAAGAACGCAGGGCATGCGTAATATGATCACAGCTTCAATCTCATGAACAGGCTTGTTTCTGCATTCTGCACAAGCTACATCAATTTATTGTCATCTATTATTTAAAAGGCAAGATGTCAATTTTATGGATCACAAATTGAGTGACTGCATTTTAGTCTTTGATTAGATTAGCAAATCAAACTGTTATCAAAACCACATTTTTAAGCATTCCTGAAAGACAGATGAGTTGAATCAGAGTTAATAGACCAGAGTTTCAAAAGTATCCATGCAGATTCCAAAATTATTTCAGTAAGAGTCAGTATATTTATGCATTTAACCCATTTGCCCTCAATTTGCACTACGGGGTGCATGAATTAGGTCTGCCGTGTAAGTTGCATGGTTTACATACACACTGTGCAAAAGCATACAAAATATTTGCCCACAAAAAACTAACTGCAAAGAAATCAGGATTTTACAAATTTAGCCTAAAACAAAATTGATGCTCCTGAAAAGAGCATCTGAGGTCTGTTTCATACACAGTAATGGGATTTCCCCCTCAAGCAAAAGCAGTGAGGGGAACTGGAAAGAAATGGCCCTAAGTTCTTTTCATTGTGCCTTGTGAAGGTGTGTAAGCTCCTCCAGATCCACATATTTCTAGTAAGAATACATTTTGAAAAGATGTCCCAACAATCGTTTATGCTCTGGTGGCATGAATTCTCTCTCTCTCTCTCTCTCTCTCTCACTCACACACACATACACCCACCATGAATTTTCTCTCTCTTTCTCTCTCACAGACAGAGACAGAGAGAGAGAAAAGAAGCTGAGGAGGGGGTTTGTGGTGGAAATGAAAAGAACAACTTGATTATGTAGCTTTGATGGATGACATCTAGTACCCAACTCTCCGTAGTTACTGGTGCCAAGCTGAAGCCAGAGTGGATGGGGCTGGAAAGAAGTAGCCAAAAACCTGGATATTTGAGCTCTTTGCTTCTTGCACGGGAGTTCATATGGATGTTGACAATAAAATGCCTCCAAAGGTGGTCTGAGTCGATAGGGTTGTTTGTGAGGTTTCCCATGTGGGGCCAGGGTGTAAGTGCCAGGGAGTGGAGGGTAGTTCTACAACCATTTAGAGCTGGGGTTCTTAACTTTTTTCTTCCTGATCCCTCTTCACCCCCACCCAACACTCTGTAAAAACTTCAGGGCCTAGGCAAGGGGTGGGGGAAGGGAGGAAACATCTGGGGCTCTGAGCCTTCAAACACAGGTATAATTTGACATATTAGTGGGTGCAGGGGTCGGGCCAGAGCCACACAGTGCAACGTGGAAAGGGCACACTACCTTCCTCTGCTCAATCATCTCAGGAAGCCACCCAGCCTGTACAGGTTGTAAGGGCACAACCAAATATCATAATTCAAATGACTGTACCCAGCAATTTTCATTATGAAATAATTCTGGAAGAGGAACAGCCACAAATTTCAAATTTCGCCATCTGACAGGAAACATTTACGTCATTACAGCTCTAGGTCTGCTTCCATCCCATGGAAGTGTTTTGCACAGAAATATTAACTTTTTTGTAAACTGAGAATTCACACTTGAATCACTAACTTCATAATATGAATGTAAATCAAATTAAACCACCAAGTGTATATTACATCATTCAGGGCAAGAAAAAAAAAACACACTATACTCAATTTTTCACTAGTTAACAAAGGGTTTAGAAACTATCCTACATCACAGCACCATTGATGCATGAGCTGATTAAATGTATTTTAATAAGTGAAGGGTTAAACTGTAGTGCGATAAGAATGGTCTAATGTTAGGGAACAGAATGTACAACCTGTAAAAATAAGACGTTGACTCATCTCAAAAAAATTTTTAAGTGGGATGCTATGCATTCCCATTAATTAGAAGCTGCCATATAAAAAGTTAAACATTGTAGGCCTGCAACGAAGATTTGTGTGTCGTTGAACATAGGATGAGGTTACTCCCTAACAGACAGTCCTAATGAATTTAACAGGGGAAGTATGCTGAAGTTATCACTTGAAATGAAGTGGCCAGTTGAGGGATAGACTTCTGCATAGTTTGAAGTGGGCAGTTAAGGCTATGGCGTCTTTATATCACATTAGAATGAACCGAGTCCCTACTAAGTTCATTGTTTTGGTGGCTAGCAGAGTTTGGTTTTAGTTTCCAGACTTGCTTTTTGAAGGAGTTCACAAGATGGGCACTGAAAAATTAGACTGGAATAATAATTTTATGAAACTGTTCCTACACAGCTGATGTGTGGTTTTTGTCTTCTGCTACATGCTGAGATGATGATCAGATCATTTAACATTGCTCACTCTGTCCTTCCTTACTCTCTCTTTCTGGGCCCTCCCATACATGAGAGATTTCTCCACAGCTTTCATGCCCTCCCATCCTTCTGAGCTCCTCTTTTCTTATAATTTCATGGTGACTACATGCACCACACCTCCCTCTCCTCCACTTCTCAACCCTCACATACAATTTCTTTGTTCTTGTTTCAGGAGAGTAGAGCCATCTCAAGAGAGTCCAAGGACCAGGAAACTTCTCCTATACATTTGTTCTTCCCTCCTGCAGTTCTACCTCTGCCCTACCAAAAAATGACACACTAGTAAAGTTTCATGTATATTTCATCACATTCCAATATGGGTCCTACAGCACAATCTTTCCTTCTGCATTAGCAGAGACACTCATGTTACCATGTCCTGGGGACTCTGAGTTCAATTCCTAGTGTGTCAGCCATGGTGGAGACCTAATCATCCTTAAGAAATCTGTTGCAAAAGCAGAAGTCTGACTGTTCCTTAGTTTTCCAATCAACACTGCATTCAAGAAATCATAAGACTGTTTTGCAAGATGCCTGACCTTTGGGTAGATGCCTCTTCCTTGTCAACCGACTGTTTCAAGAAGTGGTATCTGACTAATAAAGCATTATGTTAAGAAAAAAAAAAAGGCATGCTTTTTGAAGGCTATCATTTGCCAATTTAGAAAAATAAGAAGGTTTACTTAGGAAAACTGTCATTTAAACTATCTTATAGTTTCTATACACTAAATAAATTCAATTCTGCGTAATTTAAACGTATTTGTAAAGAAAGCATATTATTTATCACTAATTTCCTATTTCAGAACTATTTTCTGAAAGCAGTGAATATTAAACATGACTTTAGGTGGGCAACAGCAAGTAGCCCTAGTTTTTGAGATCACACAAAAGTGCATCAAGAGAACTCAGAAGCTATCATTCCAATAAAAGTTTAATGACTGTGGGAGATACAAAAATGACAAGTTAACTGTGAAATAATTTACATCTAGTTGCTATATATCACCTGTATTCAAAAGAGCAGTGAGCTGGTGGACTGATTCAGCAGAAACAAAAAGCAGACTTACTCATCTAGGATTGTCTTCAAAGAGCAGCAAATATTAGGAATCAAAACAAACTATCTGAAAAATATCAAAACAGAAAGCAGTCAAGTAGCACTTTAAAGACTAGCAAAAACCACACTAAAAAAGACTAGTGTGTCATTTTGCTAGTCTTTAAAGTGCTACTTGACTGCTTTTTGTTTTGATAGTGTATAGACTAGCACGGCTTCCTCTTTGTTACTATCTCAAAAATAACATCTTTTCTCCCCTCTCCTAACCAATAAAGTCTTAGGATCTCAAGCATGGTAACCCTGCTTTCCCATGAGCAGTCTCCAGCTCTGTCTCCTAAGGAACCAACTTACACCCTTTCACCCAAGTAGCTGTGCAAAGGAAACTGAGGCTAATGCCTTTTACAATTCAGTGACCTTACACCAGGACTAATTCTGGCAGCCTGCAGAACACACAGTGAAAGGAAAAAACAAGGAGAAAGTTCAGATCCAACTTACTGCAACAGTATTGATCAACTGCTTCATTTTTTGCCTTTGTTCAGAGCCTACTTATTCTTCATTCCTCCATCACACACTATAAGCAGTGAAGATGAAAAAAACCTGTGCTGTATTTTTTAGGACTGAAAACTGCTTCCCTCCCCAGCCACCTCCCAGCCTTTCAAAAAGCAGATCTGCCTGGTTCTGAGAAGCAGTTCTCAGGAGGTTTGGCCAGGCATGTGAAGCAGCATGTGAGGGGAAGACTTGAACGTCAGGGTTTGGTCTTAGTTGACCTGGAGAGGTAAGAGAAAAATGTCTTTTCCTCACTAGCTACTGGCTGAGTAACTTTATTTCATGTTGCCCCCTCATGGAGGTCTTCCAAGGCTACATCTATACTACAAGATAAATTCAATTTTCATAATATCAATTTTGTAATTCTGGAATTAATAAGTTCAAATTTGACCATCATCACCTCCCACATGCTCCTCAAAGTCAACTCATTACTGCCACACTCAAATCAGCAAGCATTGACTGTTGCAGTAGTGCATTGTGGGAACCTCTCTCTCAGTTCCCTCATCCCCATAGCACTGTGGATATGCTCGCTGGTCTTTGACATCATCTTCCCACATTGCATTTTCCTCATTCCCATGTGGTGCTTAGTAAACATCCATTTTTCCTATTGAAAGGAAGGAACCGTAGGGCATCCACACAGACAGAAAAAAAGTTTACAGAAATGTCTTTCTTCTGTAGCTGAATTCTCAACTGGCCACCCACTGGGTGTCCCCCCGCCCATGATTGCATCCTATCCTGGAAAATAATACAGGGGCCCCGACTATTCTCAAAGGTAGAACAAAGAAGATGGATATGGCTAGGAAAAAAAGATTTTTGACTTTATTGAAAATAATACAGGGACCCCAAAAAGCACAAAGTGAAGATAGGAAAGCTTTTCAGAAAAGAGAGTTGCTGATGGGGTGTCTTTGGCTTTCTGGTGCACTATAAGGCTTCTGTGCAATGACTGTGCTCTTAACTGGCCATCCACTGAGCGTCCTGGACTGTATTCTCAAAGTTAGAAGAAAGAGGATAGAAAAGTCTAGGAACAAAGAATTTTTGACTTTCCCCTTCAGTACATAGATATTGTCAACATGGGTGATGGCAGGGAAATATCATACACTGAACTTATAATACCAACAGGAATCTCAACTAGAAGATGGACAGGAGATGTTAGTTAAAAAGACGTCAGCTGCAGAGCCATTTGGAATGTTGAAGTCGCTGCAGCAGTCCCCCCAGATATCTTGGCCACCAGGGGAGACTCTCTCCCCATTATCTTAGGCACTGGGGGAGACTCCTCCCCGGTGGCTGCAAGCCCCAGTGGTCCGATGCTGTGGGATGGAGGAGGAGTTCAGTGGGAGGCCAGTTGAAGTGGTCCTCCCTGAGTATCTTAGCCATGGGGGGAACTTCCCCCTGGCAGCACCAAGCCTCAACGGTCCCATACTATGGGCATGGGGGTGTTTGGGGGGGGGCCAGTTGAGGTGGTCCTCCCCGAGTATCTTAGCTGCTCCCTAAACTGAGTGAATAGTATTTACATTGAAGACAGTCACGTGGTAATATCGAGCTAACTGCCTTAAATTTGAATTTATCTCATAGTGCAGACACAGCCCAAATCTCCATCCTTCTTGCTATTTTATTTTGCTCCTTTTCAAGCGGATGCCTCCAGACTCCCACTTTCACGTACTTCTTTCCTCCCCGCAACTAGGTGCACCCTCTGGAGTTGTTTCCTGGCTTCTGAAGGCTCTTTGGGAACATCTTTCAGGGTAGTTTTAAAAGGAAGAAGAAATGAAAAAAAAATTACCAACGGGGCCCTTATGCGAGTGTACTGGCACCATCTCAAAATTACACATTAATATTTACTCTCCCACTATTTCGCCGTGCATTATGAACATGTGCACAGATACCCTAATTCATTTTACTTGAGACCTCTTCAAACAACATATAAGAGCAAGTTTAGTCAATATACACCTGGATATCTTTTTAGTTAAATTATAGCTTGAATTAAGCAACCTTATTAGCATAGTAAGGCAATTTAGTGTGGAGGTTTAATGCATTCTTCTGCTTTGACAAGCAAAATTGTTAATATTAATTAAATAAAACTATAGTGTTCCCCTAAGCAGGGGAAAATTTCTATGCCACCTCCAGCTCTCAGGTTTGATGACTGAGCTGACAGCAGTATGAGCTGCACTGCTAGTGATATAATTAAAGAAAATGTATGTGGGATTGATCTGAAAAATTCCTAAATGGCCACTTTCTAATTTTGCAGAGATCTTCAAAAATGACAAACTGGAAGTCAGTGTGATGTAACCATGGTGCTAGTAAGAACAAATATGTGATTTATGGACTAGAAAAATATTATCCCAGGTCTCTATAAGCTCTTGCTCTTACGACGCAGTGAAATATATTTCCCATTCACATGAAAATGCTAATGACCTTAAAACCAGGGTGGGAAGAAAAGCCACACATGGTCTGCCAATAGAACAGCAGCACAGAAGTCCTACTGAGACACTGTCTACATATATGAGCCCATTCTTAGAGTGCCACTTCCACTCTCAATGATAGAATGAGTCATTTAGCTCACAAAGGACTGTTGAATGCTTAGTCCTGGGGTTGGCAGAAATTGAGAGAGCTGCAAAGGGTAAGAAAGCAGGCTCAGGATGTGTCATATTTTTATGACACTATATAGACAAACAATATCGAAGTCTTTAGACATCATGCAATAGATCATGAGGAAAATGATGGAGCTAATGGAAAAGAGAACTGAACTTCATAAAGAATAAAGAACAACCTCCCAAATCCATACATGGAACACTGGAGCAACTAACTGTAACTCTATGACATGGGAAGGTCCCTACAACATATATGAGCCACTGTCAAGGCCCAGTTAAAAAAAAAATTGAAGACAGGTCCTCAACCCTAAAGAGAAATTAAACAAACAAACAAACAAACAAATAAATAGCCTTAATTCAAGACCTAAAATTTAAAAACCTGTACAAATTGGAAAATATTATTTTTCCCACGATAATAGTTAATAATCTGAGAAAAAGTACCTAAGAATGGAAACATTTTTGGAACAACTGGCAGTGACTCATTTAATCTGCACATCTAGCAGGATGGATAAACTTCATGTACTCTAAATGCAGTTTCCATGAGAACACTATTACATCGTGATGACATTTTTAAGAGGATTACTCCTTTTGCAAGTATTATGAATTTAACATATGGAAACTAACAGTAAGCTTAACTCACCATTTTCTTTTTCAAGGATGCACACCTCTTTACTGTTATTTACCCTATTTTTAAATAAAGCTGTTTTACAAGGTATCAAGAGGATAATATCTAGACAATATTTACAACGTTCATTAAATCCTGGAAGAATAACTTATTATTCTCAATAATAAGTACTGAAAAAAAGGAATAAGTAGTTCAGTAGTAATTATTCAAGCCTGCTGCATCAAACAAACTGCAGAAAGGACACTTAGCAAACATTTTAAATATATACAGGATAGACTGCCAGTACAAAGGAAAAAAATCCATAAAAAAATTTTAAGTTACATAAAAATGGTGGATAGGCACCGAAGACCGTCAGAAATCATTACTGCTATGTACAGCAAAGAGCTTGTGGCATCGCTGTTAATTCTGAAAGCTTTTCTAGTGAATAATGGACTCTGATTGGGGAGCAAGAGTCAGGGCAGGGGCAGAGGGTGACGAAGGGCTCATGGCAGGGGGTTGGATTAGCAGGGGAGGGCAAGAGACTGAGGGTCTTGGGGGTGCAGAAGTCAGAGTTGGAGGGGGAGGAGGGGTTCAGGTCAGGGGTTTGTGGGTGTCTGCGATACAGGTTTTGTCATTTAAATAAGCACGTACTTTTTTTTTCATTTAAAATAACTTCACACTATTATTGACTTAAGAACCTGGGTAAATTTGGTACATGGGAATAAAAGGCAGAAAAACTACGACCATAGCAGCATATATGGGAATTGTACATGCTCCTTCTATTTTTACCTTCTTCTGCCTCATCCTCCTGTGGTGATAGTGGACCCCCTCCACTTGTAGGAGTAAGTGATTCATCATCTCTCTCAGACTTCCGCTGGAGACTTACAACTTCATAAATTGCATCTCCAGCATTTGTGTTGCTTTTCCCTTCAGACTAAAAGAAAGGACATAATGTAAGTTTTAATGTTACGTTATTCCTATGTTTCCACTTAGTTGTTGAAAATAGGCTTACACCAAAAATGGATACAGTAGCTTGGGAGCAAGACTCCATCAAATTTCAAGGGAAGCTACACTTGTGGGATGAGATTAGTATATGACACTGCTGAATGTAATTTGAGGAAGAAGCAAAGGATACCAATGAAAAGACATAACCATTATTCTCTCTAAAGGGGAAAATACTGTGGTGATAAAACCAAGTACCAAACATTTCTAAGATACCAAGTTTTTAAGGCATTCCGCAGGAGACAGCACATTCCACATTATAAAGGAAATGAAAGGATCCTTAAAGTCAGATTGTGTTTAATGCAGACATTCACCTGCACCCCAGGAACTAGAATGTTTTCCATTTCATTCCACAAAGAAAACCAATGTGCTGGCATTTAGCTTTAAATACGGTGACCACCCATCCCATTTTTCCCAGCACAGTCCTGTACTTCAACTGTCTCACAGGCATCCCAATGTTTTTAAAGAAAACTGGCAAATTGTCTCGTATTTTGTGGGGCTCCTGTTCTCTGGTACCCTGTGTCTTGGAGTGGCAGCCTCTCCTGCCTCCACTGGGTGGCTGCCCTGTTCCCCAGAGCTCTACACCTTGTCACAGCAGCTCCTGCTTCAGGGGAGCTCCTCTTTGAGGCAGCTGCCCCATTCCCTGGAACTTCATGGTGGCAGCCCCTACTGCCAGCAAACTCCACACCAGGGAGGCTGCCTTGTTCACTGGTGCCCTACATTTAAGGGAGGCACATCCCCCTGCAAGAGAGCCCCTCCATGGGTCAATTGCCTCCTTCCCCAATCTCCCAGGCCTCCTGCTTCATTCCCCCCACCCGCCAGGAGGCTTTGGAACACTCCCCCACCACAGGGTTCTGCACCCCACATCCTTTACTCCCCTTCATCCCTGGTGCCTCCTGATTGGAAGCTGCAGAGCCCCCATCCCTGGTTTCTCACCCTGGAGCAGCAGCCCCCATCATCAAGGAGCCCTGACATGGGACAGCAGCCTGCCCCCATCCCCAGAGGCCGGTGTCCTGTATTTGCCATTGGGCAACGTGGCTACCCCATCTGTAAAGCCCTCTATGATTTCTATCTGGTGTATTTATATTTTACCCAGTAGCTGAAATTAGCTGGGATGCTTTAGCTCAATATCCCAAGTTAAAATGGTTTGGAGGACAAAGTACTTGATACTTGATGACACCTGACTTCAAAAGCAGCTTTATACCTGACCTTGTCTGAGTTTGGTAACTTCTAAGACACACAGCAATGGCTACATTTTCTCATTTTTTTTTAAAACATAGATGAGGTGCGAAAAAAGATCCATCAAATTCTTCTGCTGATTGAAACAACTTATACTTCGTGTGTTTTAAAATGTAATGTACTTAAACCTGAAGAGCTGGAAAGAGGAATTTTATAAGGCAAGAAGAAGAAAAATAAAATAGCTCTTTAGTATGTCCACATTAAATCTTGGATCAAGAGAAAACCAGACATCAGGACTGTTCCTAGCTGTCTCCTGGCCAACTTGTGCCAAAGCTGTTTTGCTGTCCAGAAATTTCGGAACAATCTATTCTCCTTCCTGCCCATTCCTGCATGTTAAAAGGTTTCTTCTCTCGTGTACTCAATATTATCATTTGAAAATTTCTGTGAATCACGTGTTTTATATGTTTGTACAAAAAAAAAAAAAAAGCCAAATAGTGGTATTGAATGAACTGGGGATAAAATAAAGCCAAAAACTGTATTTTAAGACTCATTTTACATCAGTTTTTTTTTCAGGCTCTTTCATTCTTTGAAAACTTTACATAATCCCAGTTAAAATAAAGTCATTTTTCAAACAAGCTAATAACGTCAGTCAGCCTCAAAAAGCAAATGAAAGTAGTTTTAGGTGGGCAGTGTTAAGTTTGTCTTAGAAACATAGTGTAAAACCACATGAAAAAAGTGAATAGCCTAGGAAGGATAAGTGAAAAGGGAAAAAAAGTTACTAAGCATTAAAATAAAATACTGCTGTTTTTTCTACCAGCAAAAATACAGGAGTGATGGATGAGAAGCTGCCATGTAAATCCAAGGCACTGACTACTAGTCATTGAAGAGTCCCTGTCACCTTTCATTAATAAAACAGGATTACTAATTCCAGTTTGCTGGCTAATTTCCACCCTCATAATTAACATCTTCCACTCTAAATACCTCCTGTAATGTTAATTTCAGTTGGCAAAACTGTTCTGTGACGTAGTCTAAACCTGGACCGCCTATGGTTGGACAAAATTGAGTGTTTCCCCTACTCTGAAGTTATCAACTCACTCTGTGGATATCAGTCCATCACACCAGATTCTAGAATAACTATTCCCTGCTGGGAAAGCACAGGACATGGGTCCTCTTCTCTCTTTGAGTAACAGACAGTTTTCCATCAAGTTCTCAGAGTGCAGAATGAAATCTGGCCTACAGTTTAGGCTGTGAATTCGATGGGGCCCTTCACAAAAACAGCACTATATAAAATAATCTGAAGAATAAATGATGTAATAAGTAAATACAGTGATATTTAAACATATAAGCATGCCTGAATTGTTTTTGTTAGAGCTAAATTACTGTAAGTATATACAGGAATTTACCACTGCATCAGCGAGAAATTTAGAACTAAACAGAAAGATTCCAATTTAAGCGTTTTTAAAAAGTGTGTAATGCCAGGGAATACAAACTCAAACTACTAGAGGTGAATAATAGCCCTTTCACTGACTAGCATGAAAAGGAATATTTGAGATTAAGTAACATGCAAGAGTTATGAACTCCAGCAGATTTCAACAAAACCAGTTAAACCACATACTTTTATTTTTGGTACACTAGATAAATAATAACATAATAAAATTACAACAAAGGATTGACTTTTTCCTCATTTTTAAATGCTATCCTCTTCCTCTGTTACAGAGGTAGTGCTAGCCCACTGGGGACCATAAACAGGAATACTTCCTACCCCCACCTCCATACAAAAGCACAAAAAAGGAATGGGGGGGTTCCTTTGAGGCCCCAAACACTGGTTAGTTTATTTCTGCCTACAGCCAGCTCTGTTTCATTAGCAGGTGCCTTGCAAACATCTAAAGAAACAAATAATAAAAGGTAGACCTAAGGCTCAGAAAGTCCATTTTTCTCAAAGAAAGCAACTTTATTTTTATTAAAAAGCATTGCTGTACCTGTTTTAGCTTCATGTAGAAAGGTTCTGTGAAAGTTTTTCTGCTGAAATACCAGAAACGCTCATTAGCTGGGTACACACGCACAAGAGTCTCCAGCAAAAAGCGAACTGGCTCTACCACTTCAGTGACAACCAAATCCACTGCCACAGTCATGTACACACGTTTATCTGGAGTACAAAAATAAATTCACAAAAGCAAAAGAGAGTCAAAAAGAGTCAATTTCTCAAAGTGTTAAGTAGTTTAAAAAAAATTGCAGGATTAAGTGGTTATTTAGGTTCAAATCCCTTCCTAGTAAACATCTATCTGTTGATTCTGCAGTGCACATTTTATTTCCATCTACCATTTAAATCTTGCATATCCACATAGAATGAAAAGCACAATAGACACTAGGACATTCTCCTGTAATACCAAATAATTTTAGTAGCTTTTTGCGCAAGGAATGATTTGCAAGAATGGAGACAAAATGTCCCATGTGGAGTGAGAAGGCAGGAGGGAATGAAGACACATCAGGACGAGATGCAGAAATAAGATTTCTCGATGCTGCTAATGACTGCTTCTTGGAGCAGCTGGTAGGGAAACCCACAAGGGGAGAGGCAATTCTCGATTTAGTACTGAGTGGAGCACAGGATCTGGTCCACGAGGTCACTATTACAGGACCACTTGGGAATAGTGACCATAATGTAATAACATTTAATATTCCTGTGGTGGGAAGAACACCTCAGCAATCCAACACTCTGGCATTTAATGTCAAAAGGAGAAATTATGCAAAAATGAGGAGGTTAGTTAAACAGAAATTAAAGACAGAGTGACTAGAACAAAAACCCTGCAAGCTGCATGGAAGCTTCTCAAAGACACTATAATAGAGGCCCAACTTAAATGTATACCCCAAATTAAAAAAACATATTAAGAGACCAAAAAAAGAGTCACCATGGGTTAACACCCATAACAAGCAGCGAGAGATAAAAAGGCATCTTTCAAATGGTGAAAGGCGAATCCTAGGGAGGAAAATAAAAAGGAGCATAAACACTACCAAATTAAGCGTAAAACTGTAATGAGGAAAGCCAAAAGCTCAAAAAGTAATAATAAAATATTTTTAATTACATTAGAAGCAGGAAGCCTGCTAAAGAACCAGTAGGTCCCCTAGACAATACAAATATAAAAGGAGCTATCAAGGACAATAAACCCATTGCAGAGACACTAAATGATTTCTTTGCTTCAGTCTTCATGGCTGAGCATGTTGGGGAGATTCTTAAACCTGCATCGTTTTTTGTAGGAAATGAAACTGAGGAACTGTCCCAGATTGAAGTGTCAGAGGAGGTTTTGGAACAAACACATAAACTTAATGTTAACAAATCACTGGAACCGGATGGCTTTCATCCCAGGGTTCTGAAAGAACTCAAAGGGGAAATTGCAGAGTTATCAATACTAGTTTGTAACCTGTCCTTTGGATCAGTTTCCATACCTAATGACTGGAAGATGGCTACTGTGACACCAATATTTAAAAAGGGCTCTAGAGGTGACCTTGGCAATTACAGACCGTTAAGTTTAACATCAGTTCCGGGCAAACTAGTTGAAATAATAATAAAGAATAAAATTGTCAGGCACATAGAAGAACATAATTTGATGGGCAAAAGTCAGCATGGTTTCTGCAGAGGGAAATCATGTCTTACTAATCTGTTAGAGTTCTTTGAAGGGGTTAACAAATATGCAGACAGGGGAGATGCAGTGGATATAGTATACTTAGATTTCCAGAAAGCCTCTGACAAGGTACCTCATCAAAGGCTCTTATGTAAATTAAGTTGTCATGGGATAAGAGGGAAGGTCGTTTCATGGATTGAGAACTGGTTAAAAGACAGGAAACAGAGGGTAGGCATAAATGGTAAATTTTCCAAATGAAGAGGGGTAATTAGTGGTGTCTCCCAAGGGTCAGTCCTAGGACCAATTCTGTTCAATTTATTCATAAATGATCTGGAGAAGAGGGTGAGCAGTGAGGTAGCAAGAGTAGGAATGGTGTCCCTGGCCTCTGATTGTCAGAGGCTGGAGATGGATGGCAAGAGACAAATCGCTTGATCATTGTCTTCAGTCCACCTCCTCTGGGGCACCTGGCACTGGCCACTGTCGGCAGACAGGCTACTGGGCTGGATGGACCTTTGGTCTGACCCAGTATGGCCATTCTTATGTTCGCAACTGTGGACCACAGCCACAATCTGAGGTTGAATTAATGGAAAATTACACTGGATCAAGTTACAAATCTGAAAGTGTAATCTAATACTGACAGAGTGAGCTGTATTAGAAGCCAGATATTCAGTGTCAAGGTATCCACATTATCTTCCATTTGTCTCAAGTCTTGTTGACGTTTTGGTACAAAACATAGGAATGATACGCTGTGTCTTGTAAGTTACGAAGAAGACCCCTTAAGTATGCATTTCTACTACTGCAGGAAACACAGCTTTTAAAATAAGTGTTAGGCTTTTTTGTCTTCGGGGATCTGACACAGAACCTCAACCAATAATAGATGCATTCAACTGGGACAGTTATCGATCAGACCCTAAAATGGAAAGAATGCTGTTATGAACTGGAAATTGGGTCAAGCTGCACAGCAAGAGCTAAGTCTACACAATGCGAGAAGTAACATACCTTATCACATTTTAAAAGATACTGAAGATGTCCAACATAAAAAATTTGTTATGTTAACGTAGTCAGTACTAAATTAAAGGACAAATCTAGGTTAAAAAAAGAATGCTACAAGTTCCAGATTCAATCAAGCAGCAAAACAGGAACTATGCACAGGGAGGAAATGGCTCCTGAGTACCCTTGTGATTGGAAATTCTGATCTCCCAAGGGAACATGCCTGTGACCTCACACACTGGTGTTCTAAAGGGGTTCTGATCTGCTGTAGGTGTTTGTGCAGTTACTCACAATAGTGATGCTGTGATACTCATTGAGAACTTCAGGGTTACCATGACGTTAACATTAAAATGAAGTATACAACATCGTCACTTGGAGGTTATTAAATGATTTATTAAATGAGGTTACTTATTCTTTATCATATTAGTAATTACTAAGCAAGCTAGCAAGCAAGCAAACAACCTTGTTAAAAACAATCAGTTACCTTTAGGTGTCTCCTCATTAAGAGCAAGAAAAGTAGGTGCATTGGGATTCCACGTTCCAGTAATAACATAAGCCCGCCCATCACCGCTCTTTCCCATGGACTCCTAAGGATAAACACATGTATTATTTACATTACAGTGCTAGCTACATACCAACCAATATCAGAGGCCAGTTGTGTTAGAAATTCTACAGAGAGACAATCATCTACCCTGAAGAATTTAAAAACCTAAACAAGTAAGATTCACAAGGTGGAGGAGAGATATAATATACGAAGAAAGTAAAAGTACTTTAGCTTGGAAACATTTGATTTATTTTCATTTCATTCAGTTATTTTGGTTTTGGGAGAGGGTGTTTCTGGCTTCCTATTTTATTGTTTCAGAGTGGTGGGGAATTAGAAAAATGAAAGGAGGAGAGACAATGAAGAGAATAAGGAAGTGAAGGGAGAAAAAGCGATATGGAGGACAGGGTCAGGGGACTAAACTCCTGCAATGTGGTAGACAAGTTTAAATTCCCTTCTCCACTTCAGGCCGCAGGGAGAACTGAACTCTGGTCTGCTAAATCCTGAAATTACTCTAACCACTGGACTCAAAGTTAAAAGGAAATAATAAACACCCACTCATCTTCACCCCTTTCTCCAGCAGTTTTGTGAATATAGACATCCTCTGTTCTTGCTAAAATACCCCATATTGAAATGGAAGAATTGAGTTGGATTGAATGAAATGCTTTGCTTGACCCAGCTTGAATTTTTGATTGTTGCATATTTTTAAAAAGTGTATTTTCAATTCTGTCTGAATTAAAATGGCTTTTTTAAAAAAATATTCAGAGAACTGAAAAACCCACCCTTCATCAGTTCTAGTGCTGAATTCTTCAAATCAACAGGGAGAAACCACTTTTCAGAATATTTGTCATACCTAAGCAAATGAACTAAGCAATTATTTGATGCAGCAGTTTATTACAAAGGGTTTTTATTTCTGGAGACCTGGAGTCAAATCCTACTTAAGATGACAAATTAAAATGTTTCATGGACTCGTTCCCATCAATGACTGCCTACATTACAAAGGAGTCACGCATTTTGCTACAATTTATTGTTCGATTTCCTAATCAAAGGACAGAACCAGAAAAGCAGAACTGTTTGTCAATACTGAGGTACACTAGCAGAAATATGTAGATAAGTGGAGAAGATTGAGAGGGCATGTTATAAGCAATCAAATATATAAAAGGATGGTGTAAAATGGATGGGAAAAAGTTGTTCTTTATGTCCACCAACAGTTTGGAGCACGAGAATTTACACTGGGTATTGGGACAAGAATTCTAACTGCAACAAGTTTACCTCAGGAGGTTGTGGAATCCCAGTACTGGAGATTAAGAAAAGTTCATCTAAACACCTGTCAGCGACAATCTAGGTATACTTAATTGTGTCTCAAAGCAGGCAGACTCCTCGAGATCCCTTCCAACCGTATAAATTCCTATAAGCGTGACCAATATTTGCGTATGCTGTGTTTGACTCACATTTGTATCAGTCAGTCACTTTCCACTACCGTTAGGAATTTTTTTTAAAGAAAAAAAGGTAATCTCAGGAATCTCATTAGGGAAAAAAAAATGTTGCAACAGGCCAGGAAGAAGAATCCTTTAAACTGACTGAGGGATTTGGATGTCAGTGAAGACAACAGGTGGTAGAGATCACATCAGGGTGCATTACTCTGATCTTCACAGGGAGTAAAATACATCCTCAACATCTGAGCCAAAGCTATCCCCTTGAGACATGCCAACGTTCTGAAGTGTCTTTCCCTGCTCTGAAGTGTCTTTTTGACTTGCTGGCATGGGACAATATAGAACTCTTTGAACATGTAAAAGCATCACTTCAAATGTTCAACTTCAGGTCAGATCTTATTTGAGGAAGATTACTTTCCCCAAGAAAAAGAAACAGTGTCTTCCTGACTCCTAAAACTACTTGACTATGAAGTCTTCAGGAATTATCTTTCATGCTAACAACTCATGCTTTTAAATATTTAATCAGGATCTAGGACTCTTGTGCTTTGACTGCTAGAGGAGACATTGTAAAGCAATACCATCAACATTTATTGCCTGCAATGAAACAAACCAGGACCAACTTGTCCTTATCATCCATTTTCTAATCTTAAATGGTAAACCAGAGGGACATGAAAGGACTGGAAGTACACCTAGGGTATTGCATTGATGTGGGAAACCCAACCAGTTCAAGTTAAAAACTTCTTGAAAAGGTTGAAATTTTAATACAGGTTGAACACCTCTTCTCCGGCACCCTCAGGACCTGACTGACCCATGCTGGAGCGGAGAATTTGCTGGACTATGGAATATTAATATTTTCTAGAACATTGCCAATGCTTCCACTGCTCACTGGGCTCTTAGAAGACATTTAGCGGTACATTAAAATAAACCCTCGATTTAACAGACTTCGGAAAGAACAGATACTGGCCGCCACCCCTCACCCTTCCCAAAAAATGCTGGTGACTCACCAGGGCTGCCGAAGCCAGCACCACTGCTGGGGCCACCAGGGCTGGAGGAGGCACTGGGGCCACTGCAGCGGCTGGAGCTGCCAGGACTGGAGGAGCCACCATGCGCTCCTCCCAGCCAGGTGGGTGCTCAGATTGGACAGCTGGCAGGTGTCTTGCCAGCCAGCACCCTGGGCAGAGGCACACCTGGCCCAGGGAAACTTAGCTTACGTGGGAGTACTCAGCCTTGGGTGGGTGATGAGCAGCTCGTGGCAGACAAGTCCAGAGACTCTGCTCTGTAAACAGCACAGAGTCTGCTGCCGAGCTCTCTCCCCTGAGCCCGCTACGTTCCTCCGAAGTCTTGGACAGAGCATTCCCCAGTGTGCCTTGCAAGGTGCCTCCAGTCTTGCAGATTCAGATTTATCTGACTTTCAGCATTAGCAGACACCCTTTCCCCACTATTAGTGTGTGAAATTGAGGGTCTATTGTACAGTTAAATAACATCACAGATCACTCAGAGCCAGCACTGATAGCTGTATAACTTTATGGGACCACAGAAAACTTGGCCACACCCATCATAAATGTTCGCCTGGCTAACTAATATCATGCCTGATTATGGAGTATGCCAGAGGAGAGAGTTCCAGATTAGAGAGGTTCAACCTGTGTTGTGGAACACTAATCAAAACTCGAATTAAAAAAAAAATTGTTACAGAAACTATTAACCTGTGATTTGTATTTAAGCTAACCAAATCACTATGGAGCGTGCAATGGAAAACTTAAAAGTGGAAAAAGCAGTTAAGAACAATGGA
Organism: Carettochelys insculpta; assembly: GCF_033958435.1. Classification (NCBI taxonomy): domain Eukaryota; kingdom Metazoa; phylum Chordata; order Testudines; family Carettochelyidae; genus Carettochelys; species Carettochelys insculpta. The sequence goes on along the minus strand of NC_134145.1, from coordinate 59,220,867 downwards.
CAAAATTTCTGGTTGCAATGAATGGTGTCCAACTTCTTTTGCATCTGGCCAAGGGGTCATATTTCAGTCCCATGGTCACAATACTGGCCATTGTATATCCTCAGCTCCATCCCTTTACTTGCATCATGGTGTCTGGCATTCATTCTGAATGAAACAGTATTCCACTACTGAGGTCATTTCTGTTCGTTTTTAATACCAACCAGGTTATCTACAACATAGTCAAGATAGGCGATAGTCCAGCTCAGCAACAGTGACTGAACAGTGGTTACCCAATAAGACAGTAATGTCCAGGCCACATTCAACGTCACAGCTGAAATAATTTTGATTTTATTTTGATTAATTTTCAAGCCAACTTCTGCTGCTGAACTTTCCAGGCTGCAAGTGCCACAAGCAACTTTTCTACTAATTTGGCAATTAGCGAATGTGACAAAATTGAGACTTTTCTGAAGCACAGCTATTTCTGCCTCAGTTTCTTCTGCGTGTTGCATTGATAGCCAGCCAGGGAAAAAGGATTACATTTGCTCTCCATGCAGAATAAGGCATCTGTGTGAGTGTTACCTCCCTGTCTGGATGCAATGAACAGACCTCAAGAAATTGTTTGAAAACAACCCAGATTAACAAGAGGGCTGGAGAGAGAATGCAAGCTCTAATGATTCAAGGATTTCACTGCCTCTCAGCAGAGAAGCTGAGCAAAGACCCATGCTGAAGAACAAAAAGACAGATGGGTGGCGAAGGGGTAGAAGATTGGTTTCTGGACATAGCTGAGAGCTCTCTCATTTCAGAATGGAGTAATGAACCAAGAGTGAGTGAACACACATAAGCACAAGTCTGATAATTGAGTTTGTTACAGGCTGGCTGGAATTCTGGGGTAACCAGAATGGACTACATTTTAACCTTAATTTCTCTATGGTAAACTATGCACTTTTTATTCTGTGTCCACTTGACTAACACGCAACTTTTTTGAAAAACCTGTTTAGATGCTACTACAACTCCTGGGTGAGCTGCATTAGACCCTGAAGAGTACACAAGTCTTTACCAGGAATCTATCTCAGTTGGATTTATTGAACAGAGCTCAAAACATGAAACAGGAGAACTGAAGCCACAGAGGTTCAGTCTTAGGAGGCAGTTAGGCATCCATGACCTATCCAATCAAGACCCCGAGGCATCAGGCACATAGAGAGATTTGCTTCTAGAAATGGTTCCAAAGTTGGAGATTTAGCCCGATACTGCACATTTGAGACAGCTGTGATCCTATATGGGGAACAAAGAGTGCTATGCCATTGGCCAAACTGATGGCACTGAAGTGCTTATCATCCAGGTATATCATTAAAATAATGGTTCTTAAATGCTTAAGGACATAGTCTCATCACACTGAAGACTTCTAGGGCAGCATGACATCCTTGCTGAACATCTGACCTAATTCACAGAAGATAGTTCGTTTCTCATTTATTAGAATAAAGCTTGAAGAGTCTTCTTGTAAGAGATTTAACGCTATACAGAATTTGTCAGAGATTAACATTTGATAGACTGAATATACAATCTGAACACACAATGCATGTTACTTCTAATAGGAGGTTCCAAACGCTTCTAAAAACGTGAGGCGTAGGCACTGGATAAGACCAAATAATTGGAAAATAAGAAGGAACAGAGTAGGGAGTCTAAACAGAAGTGCCAGTCACTTATGATAGGTTAATGTCATGCTTTAAATAAGCGACAACAAAACTCCTGATGATTGAAATAGTCAGACTTTTAACAGATTTAGGTAATCAGGTCAGACAAACATAGAAAGTTCTGCTTCAGTTGCTAATTTGAGTGACCATTTTCTTTAGGTATAGATTTTCCTTCCACAAAGAAACACATTCAAGGTTGGCATTTGAATTTTTTTTTTTTTTTTTAATGTGGGATGGTCACTTAACTCTTTTAGAAGGCTTAGTTTCCCAAGACATTTCAAATGTTCTGAAAGGAATAGAAAACTGCACCATGCAGCTCTATCTTATTAGAGAAGATGATTATTACCATATCAAGTAGATGCATGTCACTGTTCTTCACATTTCGACCTGGACTTAACAGCATACCAAAGCATCTGCAGAAATTTTTAAAAATTAGAGATATTAGAAAGTAACTGAAAAGTACAGCAATATCATCTTGAGTACGCACCTGACAACAGATCACCTGCTATGTTCCCTTTAAGAAGGAGAATAATTTTCACAGTAGACTGATGCTGGTGCTATGTTATAAGACATTCAGAAAATGTCACCATATACACTAACCATGGCAAGAAATGGTCTACTGAAAAGATAACAGCAAAATCAAGTATCAATTTCTCTTACGAACAGCCAACCTTTCTTGAATAAGTACAAAGGTTAACATATACAGTTTAAATACTAGAACAGTCCTAGTACACAGGAAGAATTTGAGACAAAGCAACATATTGGCCATGTCTACACTTGCCAAAAACTTCGAAATGGCCATTTCGAAGTTTACTAATGAAGCGCTGAAATACATATTCAGCGCCTCATTAGCATGCGGGCGGCCGCGGCACTTCGAAATTGACACGGCTCACCGCTGCGCGGCTCGTTCAGACGGGGCTCCTTTTCGAAAAGACTCATAGGAATAAGGGAATTTCGAAGCAGCCGGGATCCTTTCGAAAAAGAGCCCCATCTGGATGAACCACGCGGTGACGAGCCACGTCAATTTCGAAGTGCCGCGGCCGCCCGCATGCTAATGAGGTGCTGAATATGTATTTCAGCACTTTATTAGTAAACTTTGAAATGGCCATTTGCATGGCCATTTCGAAGTTTTTGGCTAGTGTAGACGTAGCTATTAAATATTTCAGCACATCAAAGAATATATATCAAAAATTTAACCTACTTTTTTGGTACAGAAGGACTAAATTTTGTTTCTAATGTGCCCTTCCACCATTTATAAGGACATTATCAGTGTTCCTAAAAATGAAAATGCTTTTCCATTCATTCTCTGTTTCAGTGTTGTGTTCATTGCTAACCTTAAATAGGAACTGTAAAGGAGAAAACTCACGGGGATTGTGTTCTTATTCTGTACTACTTCATGTATACCTCAAACTGAAGAGTTGTTCAAATTTGAGAACTTGAGAGAAGAAGGATTAAGTTATAACATGTATAAACCTCTAAATATTATACACCTATATGCACACCCATTCATCGACCATTTGGGAGAAAGTATATCCCTTTTTCTGTGTTTGGTACTGCAGCCCCCTTCAATTAAGGTACTGGAGCTTAACAAATACATTATACTAGGCTACAGTGGTTCAAGTTGAGATCAGGACCCCATTGTTTTAACTGTTTATAGACATACAAAAGACAGCAACATGTCTTGGAAACCCTGAAATTTAACAGGAAAACAAAGGAAGTATCTACCACCCCCATTTTATAGCACACAATCACAAATAGAATGGTTAGCTGTAGATATATTTATAATGGATATGTTTTCAGTCAATTTTACATAGACTATTTCTTAAGGAACAATCTCACAAGAAAGTATCTGAGCAGCAATAGTAACAGACTGAATTATAAAAAGCACAGACAATATTTTAGGTTTTTTTGACAGTTTCTTTAAGCTATACCCTAATTTTGTCTAATGGAAGAAAAGTTTGAGAATCTCACAATAAAAATTTGGGTTTGACAACAAATACGGATTATAAGGAAGACAGTTTAGACATATATAAAGTCACAGGATACCAAAAAGCAGTTTCTTAGGTTTCAGATGACTGACAGCTAATTAATACTGTGGTGAGCATGGTGTGTTATGAATGGAGATGTAATAAATAATGCAATTACATTAGCAGAGCGAATATCATTACATTAAAAACTGTTACAAATACAAATTTTTCTTCATAAGCAATTACTATACTATTATCTAGGTTTGTTCGTGTTCTTTATATCCATGTGATACTCTTTTTCTGCTTCATTATATAAATAAGTCATGATAGGAATTCATATAAAAATGATATTTCTCTTTTTATTGTTATAGAGCATAAAAAATATTAATAGCTATACAGGCCTCAAAAGCAAAGGAATACATAAAAGCAGTAAGGAGGATTACCAAGGAGGAGAGCATTGGCACGGGAAGACAAGCACACAAATTAAAACTGCCCAGTTGCTTCTTTAAGCTCCAAACCCACACTTGTTGACGGTGGGCCATCAAATATCTCTGCACAAAATCCCACTGAAGACAATGGAGCTACACTGAAGTGCACCACTCTGCTTCCATACAACATGTGGTAGCACCAGGACCACTCTGAAAATAAACTGAGATCATCTTCAAATGAATATAAATTTCCATTTACGCAACAACCCTTATCCATGGGTGAGCCCAGCAGCTTTAATATAATATACAGAAGATCAGAGTGGAGTCCTTCGACCGGGGAGCCCAGCTGATGTTGTGCACCTATGAGCTAATGATAGGTGTCAAGATTCTAACCTCAGTTAGACCCTCTCTGCAGAAGTGAATGGAATTACTATATGCTTGGAACTGAGGTCAAATCAAGCTTTCTGCTTCTAGAAGTGAAAGTATTTCACCCTTCATACAGATTCTCTTGCCTCTCTTCTGGGACTGTTAAACTGTGTTTTGTTAATCTTTAAAGGGCTACATGACTGCTGTATTGTTTTGTTAAAATGTGTCTTTAGATGCAACTATCTACACAGGAAAAAGTTTATCCAAAGGCCAGGGATCTTTTAGCCGTGTGGGGGAAGTCTCCCTCGGCGGTCACGATTTTCGGGGCTGGCTATAGTCATGGTCTTTTTACAAAGACCACTGAAGGAAATGTAGCAGCTCTATAATTACCACAGTTCTCAAAGTCATGCTTGCAGTGATGAATATTGTTGTTCTGAGGGTCTTCTTTGCCAGGTCCAAACCTAGATCCAAGCCTGAGCATGCTAACAACAGGGGCAGGCAGTGTCAGGATTTTTGGGTGCTGGCTATTGTCTGAGGTCTTTTAGCCATCCGGGGGGAGTCTCCATGGGTGGCCACAATTTTCAGGGGCTGGCAGGTGCCTGGGGAAAGTCTCCAGCAGCTGAGATGGTAGGGGGCAGCAGTGTGTCAAGCACCCAAAGGCAGGAGCTGGGACCACACATGCCCTCCAATGGATTGTCATTAAAGGATTATAACTGTACTTATTCCAATGTGGCAGCCGTTTCTCAGGCTCCCCCTCTGTAATTAACCCCTGGCTCCTCATAGGCACAGGAAGTACTATCAAAAGTTGAGCAGGTGAACATTCAGTGTAACTCCCATGGGTACTTAGATGTACACTTCTAGATTATGGATTGGGTGCAAGGGTAGAAATTATTGCTCTGATGATCTTCTTTGCCAGGAGGTCTAAATACAGATCCAAACTTTCCGCTGGGAACACTGGGCAGAGGGGCAGGTGGTAGGTCCTGCCACCAGGTTTCATGGGCTTCCAGTGGCTTTCAGAAGGGCCAGAGGCAGGCACCATACAGCATTGATTACTGTGGCCAGGGAGTCCCCTGGGGAACCAGAGCAATTTTTTGTATGGGCTTGATCCAAAGGCCATTGAATGCAATGTAGTTGATCTAAAATTAACACAGTTCTCCAAGTAAGGCTTGCAGCGACCAACAAGCCACAACTGATTTTATAATACATTGCATTTTCAGAGTTGTGCTCATGTCTACTACTCACACTGCTGAACCTCCTTCACCTTCACCTGGACTTCCTCCATGCTGCAGAGGGGGGTGGCATCATTCATCCAGGGGGGTGGCCATCCAACGTAGGCTTGGGTATTACGACGCTTCACCACAGGGTCTTGAGAGTAGGTCCTCCTTACCCCGCAAATCCAGAAAGGTCAGCACCTTTCGCCCAGTCCAGGAAGGCCCTGCCTCTTGGTGCCCCAGGCTAGCTCTTGGGCCTTCGAGACAAAATTATTGATCTGAGGACCTTTTGCCAGCCAGTCTAAAACCAGATCCAAGTCTCCAAAGATCCAGTACCTTTGCATCCTGTTTTGGAAACCTGTTGGTTGGGAAACCCAAAACCTTTTTTCTAACCATTCCTAAGCACTTTGCTACCCCTTCTCTCCCCTTAACCATAAAAAGCACATGTCTCATACAAGCAAGCCAGATCCCACCTGGAAAAAGGGAAATTTAGTTAACAGAGCAGGGGACTTAGGCAAATGAAATGTAAGAAATGAAATGTGGGAAGATGTCATCACATACCCACATCCACTTGTGGGGCATTTTTAATATAGGCTGCACCAGTGGAATAGCCAGAATGCTATGGGGCTCAGGGAACTGTGGGATGGATTCCTATAATACATTGCTACAGTAGTCGATTTAAGCTACTTGTGTGTTGCAGAAATACGTTGATTTTGTGGGGAGCACGTCGGAATGTGAGGATGCTCATAATCAAACTGATAAAAACCAGTGTTAATAAATCAATTTTAATAAAACCAATTTTAGCCGTAGTGTAGACGTAACCTGTGTCTCATCTGCAAATATTACCAGAAGTAATACATTTTCTTCTAGACCTTTGGCAAAGATAATAAGTACTCCAGGACCAAGAACAGATCCCTCTGAGACCCGACTGGAAACTCCCCTTTTGTATTATAAGTCCCAATTTAAAATGACTGAGATCACTTAGCCAGTTTAAGATGGGTTGCTTTGATTTTGTATAGGGTTATATTTTAGACAGCTTATGCAGTACTAAGTCACAAGACTTACTTAGACTTCTGTATATGATATTGATTTAGTTATATTTGACAACCAAACTTATAATCACAAAAAAAAATAGTATCTACGAGGTCTACTTGAATTACTTCAAACCTATAATATTTAGGGGAGAATTCTAATACATTTTTACTAGTGGCAGCATGAGACCTCCAACACATGACCCCAAATTGAAATCTTCCACAATACTGCAATTTCTCTTTGTACATATTATAAATGGATGTTCACAGGAGCTCTCTGTCCTGATTTCTAGCCTGATTTGGTGGTCCATCACATACTCTCACCAACAACCCATCTCGTAATTTGTCAGTGAGCATGCTGATCCAGCTGAAGAATTCCAGGTACTATGCTTCTGAATTGTCGATTATTCTAAAGGTGGTGAACCTTTCTATAACACAGGCTACTTACTGCACTTGCTGAAAGTACTTAAAATATATCCCTCAATTATAATTTAAAATTACCAAAGACCTAAATTTTTTTTTACAAAACTTGACATTTGCATAAAACTACAAAAAATTGTAGGAAATGTTTTGATGCCCTATCCAGTAACAAAGAAATTAGAAATTAATTCCTCTCTACTAAAACTTGGAAGACCATCTGAATGACACTAAAATGAAGTACAGTAGTCATGTAGCACTTTAAAGACTAACAAAAAAATCTTTAAAGTGATACATGACTGCTTTGTTAGGATACAGACTAACATGGCTACCTCCTTGTTACTAAAAAGAAGTGTGTATCTTTACAGGAAAAGTTTGAATTAATGTTTTTGAAGTCTAGAATGAAACAAGTAATTCCTAGTGTTTCCCCAAGAATACAATTTGAAGAAAAGAGTAATTAGCTAGAGGCAACTTAATTCACTTTTGTAAAAACTAAATAATTAAGCATTAATGCAACAACTATTCCCAAACTATCACTGGTTGCTAGGAGCTGCTAGGACTCTGAGGATCGTACATGAGCCAGTTATTAATTAACCCAAAATCACTTTCTTCCACTACCCCCAAGAGGAAACCATTAACACATGCAGACTTAGAGAACCCAAACCACACTTCATCAAACTGGAATAAAGGAAGACAAAAACAAGACACAATTGTCTGGTTTTGCTAGTCTTTAAAGTGCTACTTGACTGCTCTTTGTTTTGATAGCGTATAGACTAGCACGGCTTCCTCTCTGTTACAATTGTCTGGGTATGAGGAAACTTAGCTTTGCTGATCAGGACAGCCTGCTATAGGAGATTTTGCTGCATAAATTTCCACAACATATTATTCCTATGCACCTCACCAGGAGCATAAATTCTCAGCTTTCCAAAAAAGCTGAGTTTCCATCTAAGAAGGATAAAATGGATTATTTGTCTTCCAAAACAAGCCTCTGAAATTCAGGAAAATGAAGAACTGACCACCTACGCATGTGCAAGGCTTCATACACAAAACCAGGACCGTAATTTCTGTCTCACAAAACCTTTGTACTGTATTGTGCTCCCAACTCCAACTTTAGAACTGCAATTTTACATGGCTTGCTTCAAACAGTATGTGCGTGAAGCGTGAACAAAATCTGTTTAACTGTTTCTGAGTTATGAGGTTAGAAACAATCTTGTTTAAATCCTAAAATTAGACTTCAGCTTTAGTATTTCATGATTTGGTATTTTTATACATACATTCCATATAAAAACTAAGTTTTTAAAGGCTGCAAATTCAAACCCTCAAAAAGTAGGAAATATCAGTTTCACCATTGCCCATAAAACCTTAATACTACCCTCTTATATTCCTCCTCCATGGAATCTGTATAATGAGTAAGGCAGGGAGGGGTCCTTTGGACAATTAGTGTGTGATTATGCAATTACATACCATATTATACAGTCCCCACTCCCTCAACAAAGAAAGGGTTATATAATCTCTATCCCTGTATTTTAAGGCCGTATTTGATACAGCATTTATGGAAAGTTACTGGGTACAGATATGAAGTTGTATCATGACACAGGAGTGGATTTACGGGTCAAAATAATCTACACCTTGATTTTCAATTCTATTCTTAGTTATTTTTTTCAAAAAGCTCTCAAAGACCACAAATGCAGTTTTAGGCTACAGGGGGGGGGGAAAAAAACAGACAAAGACAGTAAAAATTTAAAAAAAAATCTAAAAAATGTTTAATTTTCATTGTCCTACAAATCTAGAAGAAAATGAGAGATGTCTTTTTCACCCTTTTTTTAATATTCTGTGCTGAGACTCTCTTGATCACATCAAGAGACTTTCTCCAGATAATCTCTAATTAGTATAGTAACAGAAAGGGAGCCGTGCGAGTCTATACACTATCAAAACAAAAAGCAGTCAAGTAGCACTTTAAAGCAAAATAGCTTATTAGGTGAGCTGTCGTGGGACAGACCCACTTCGTCAGACCATACCCATACCAGAACAGACTCAATATTTAAGGCACAGATTTAATTCAATATTTAAACCCGCTGCCAGCTTTGTCCACATATCTTCTCTGGAAATACCACCACTGGACCCAACCATGTTACTCACAGAATCACGGGCACTTTCTCATGCTCCTCTATTAACATCATATATGCCATCATGTGCCAACAATGCCCAGATGCTTTGTATATTGGACAGACTTCTAACTCCCTTAGACAAAGAATTAATGGGCACAAACCAGACATGGAAACACTCCAGATCCACAAACCAGTTAGTCAACATTTTAATGGAATGGGGCATTCTATTAATGACCTAAAGGTATGCGTGTTACTGAAAAAAAACTTTCGCACTGCTCTTCAAAGAGAAACAGCCGAGCTGGCTTTTATATTCAAAATCGGCACATTAAGACGTGGTTTAAACTGTGATGGGAACTTTCTAAGTCACTATACAGGCTCATCTGCATACTTGGCTTAATCTAATTCTTGACCTTCCTCCCCACCCCTCCACTCTCTGATTTGGTCACTTTGATCATGTTGTTCTGATTTGTCCTCCTTGACTACTGTTTTCGGTTCTCTGTGCCTTAAATATTGAGTCTGTTCTGGTCTGGCTACGGTCTGAAGAAGTGGGTCTGTCCCACAAAAGCTCACCTAATAAACTATTTTGCTAGTCTTTAAAGTGCTACTTGACTGCTTTTTGTTCTAATTAGTATAGTTCTCTCAACTTTTTCACTATATTTAAGACTTGGACATGTATTTGAATACTTTTGGAAAGACTGCCACCTGGTGGAGTTTTTTTTTTTAATGCTAGTATTCAGCACAAAGTTCCCAATTATACTATTAAACAACCCTCTCACCATTGTAGTTAAATGCAGTTAGTATTAGTTACTTACCTTAGAGTAACTGGTTCTTTCATAAAATTCCAAGGATGTGAGGAGGAACTGAGCGGACAACCATAGTTGAGCTACATTCTTCCTCTTAGTGTCCACAGTTGGGTGTTGATAGAACTCCAGGAGCAATAACTTTATGTTACCCTTTATGTTTATGAGTCCATTTAGAGAAGGAGAAATACATTGACCACTCAGAAAGATGTCATTCTCATAAACAAAAGAGGACCTGGTATATCTACACAACAAAATAAATAAATAAAAACCCTGCAGCAGCAAGTCTCAAAGCCTGAGTTGACTGACTCAGACTTGCAAGGGTCATGCTTTAGAGCAGGCGTGTCCAACCCACGGCCCACGGGCCGCATGCAGCCCTGGACAGCTAGTAATACAGCCCCACAAGATCGTAAACTTTTAACATTATTATGTGATTTATATACATTAATTATATTATATATTTTATATGCGGCCCACGACAATTCCTCTTCACTCAATGCGGCCCAGGCAAGCCAAAAGGTTGGACACCCATGCTTTAGAGCTAAGAACAGCAGTGTAGACATTTCAGCTCAGACTGGTACTCAAACTCGGAAACCCAGCAAGGGTGAGTCTCAGAGCCTGCATGGAAACATCTACACAGCTACTTTTAGCCCTAGAGCACAACCTCCCAGAAAGAGTCAGTGAACAGAGGCTGTAAGACTTGCTGCTGTGGGGAAGGGGAGGGTTCTGTTACGTCTTTTGCAATATACAGGCACCTATTGATACTTTGAACAAAGGGGACATGTTTGAAGTCCAGCGATTTTGTTTCTATCATATTGTCAGAGACCCAGCATATGGTGGTCCTCACTGTAATCTGAATTTCTGACTAAAAGGTTGGAGCTTGTGGCACCTGACAAAAAGACTAACACTAGTAGCTAATAAACAATACTGGTACTTACTAACACTAGTGTATAGGGGAGCAAACAGACCACTCCATTCTTTACACCTTGAAGCAAAAGAAGAAAAATGCAAGAAAATGTAGCATGCAGGCACAGAGCTACTAGACACTGGTGGCCAAAAGAATCCATTCTTGCACACAGGGCAAAAGCACACCAACAGTGAACCAATCACACAAAAACCTTCAGTTTCCAAGAAAGAGTCCTGGTGCCTACGTGCATGGTCAAATATAGTTAAACAATTCTTATACTTATTTCTATATCTTACTAATTATAGCATTATTTCAACATATTCAATGAATATTTCATAAATAATTTTATTCATTTCACATATGAAGAGTAGGAAATGTCCATGGGAAACCTATGGATTAAAGAATTCCAATTAACGGACAACAGGGCATTAATGCCAACTCACAATTTGCTGGACCTCAAATGAAGGTATCACAGAAGAATTAATAGTCCACTGTCAATCCATTGAGACACCAACTCCACACCATTTCTATTTTTAAGATGGCAGTATAGCAAATGTGTTTAGCAGATACGACTGCTAGAATTTCAATAGGTACTAGCCAAAAACTGCTGTGACTGATATACAGTACTACATTTTGTGCCACTTACTTGACATGTAAGAAACTTCAAAAACCATCTAAGTGCACAAAATACAAAAACTGTAGGCAAACTTAAAAATACAATCAAGAAGTAAAGCAGAAGGAGAAGCCTGAGTACAATCCATGACGTTTTCAAAAATATCTGCCCTCCTTTCCTCCCAACACCTGCCACACCTTAGGTATCGAAGTAAGTGGCCAAATCAAAACCCAGCACATAGATTTAAATAAAATAGGCCTCAATCAACTGTCGCTCCAAGTATTTGGTCCTATGCTTAGCCAACACCTGCTGGATTCATCCCATAGTAGAGAATACTGGTCATAACACTGAAATAATTCCAGAACTGATAGATTAGCTAGAAGGTGTTTGACCCCTAGTAATTATTTCACCTACATTTTTCTATTCCTCTGGATATTTAAGAAGAAACACTCAACCATACACAAAAGTTAGCTCATTCGAGTGCCAAATCTAAATTTGTACCAATGCATTATTAAATTAGTACATAACATATTAAGTTCCAACGAATTACAGGTACTTTGGGAGAGTAATGTCAAGCACATTAAAGACCATTCTCTTACACCTAGTGTGTTTTACTTTATATCATGCTTACCTTTCAATGGCCAATTCTTTATTTGAGAGTTGCTGGACTGTGATCACAACCTTCTTCTCAATTCCCTGTTTGAGTTTGAAATAAAATTTCTCTCTGTCCTTTGGCACAGGGCTAAAAGAAAGAATTAGTTCCATTAGCACAGATCTAGCATAATATGGAAGCATAATTGTTAAATATAATGTCGTGATAGCTAGGGCCCCACAGAATTATTTCTTTGTATATATATTGCATTTTATATTTTGGGCATTTCATTTTATTGTGGCAAGCCTGGGGAAGTATGTCTCAGCTTCCTCCCACCTTAGAGCAGCAGGCCTTGAGGGGGATATTGCAAAGTGAGGACACCCTTCATTAGCCCCACAGAACTGGGCATGGTGCTGCAATCAAGGGGTTGTGACCTGGTGCACAGGGTTGCAGAGCTGTGGGGCTTGGCCTGGTTAACCCATGGAAGAGAAGCTGCGAGAGTTACCAGCATGGGGCAGGTGTTTTATTTCATCTTGCATTGGCTACATCTACACTTGCATTCCTATTTCGAAAGAGGAATGCAAATGAGGCACTGATTTACATAACCTCTTTTCAGAAGATATTCTGTAATTATGTAAATGAAACAAGGTATGTAAATTAGTGCCTCATTTGCATTTCTCCTTCAAAAGAGGAATGCAAGCATAGATGTCGCCATTGTATTATTTCTTATTTGTGAAAAACCACGACTAATAACAATCCCCACCTAGTTCCTCCAGTACCAAACCATATCTGCAATCATTTGATATCCCCTCTTTCCAGTTAATGAATAGATTTCTCTTGTTCAGTATCAATCGTTGCCCCACCCTCAGGGGCCTAATTTTCTGTATGTTTCATTTTCATGCCTACAGTAATATCTGCAAACATATTTATTTACTACTGTTTAAGACTGCTTCTCAATCAATGGTTATCTTAAGATATACCATAAGAATATTAGATGTCCCATAGCTGGACACCATGAAAAATGTAAAAGCAAAAATAAGTAAGAGAGAACAAAAATTAATTCCAGTTACTGTTCCTTACCATCCAAATTTCCACATATGTGACTTAAATTATTTGCAAAGAGGACCTGTGTGGTAAGAGAAGCTTGCCTGTGCTTAGTGAAATTTGCTTACTTTCTCACCTCAACAATGCTTCAAGGCATTGTTCCAAGATTTTCTTCTGTACCTTCATTATTTACTGATTTATGAAAACTCAATTAAAAGAGTAAGTAACTATACTACCCCCACCAAAAAAACTAGTAAAAATTTTCAGCAAGCTAGATCTCAACTACCTTTCCAAATTTCAGCTGTACATTTGAGGGTGTCTAACAAGTATTAGGATTTTAAACAGCTCCAAAATTTCACTGGTATTATTTTTCTACACTACCTTTTATTTTTGAATCAGGTTGGGCTTCTATAAAAATGTATATAAAACAGATGAAGCAGTAACCCTATAAAGAAAAAAAATGACCATACAGCAAAAACTTAACTGAAACTAGTTTCTTTGCTACATGCTGGTTAGGCACAACCTCAAAACAGCTGTGCATGTTTTCAAAAACGGCAACAAAAATGATAAGGGGTTTGGAATGGGTATGATATGAAGAGAAATTAAAAAGACTGGGACTTTTCAGCTTAGAAAAGAGGAGACTCAGGGGGCATATGATGGAGGTCTATAAAATCATGACTCGTGTGAAGAAAGGGAATAGGGAAAAGTTATTTACTTGTTCCCATAACACAAGAACTAGGGGGTATGGGGGGGTGTTACAGAATGAAATTAAAAGGTAGCAGGTTTCAAACAAACAAAAGGAACTATTTCTTCACTCAACACACAGTTAACTTGTAGAACTCCTTGCCAAAGGATGTTGTGAAAACCAGGACTTGAACAGACTTCAAAAATGAACTGGGTAAATTAACAGATGATACGTCCATCAATGGCTATTAGCCTGGACATGCAGAAATGATGTCCCTAGGCTCTGTTTGTCAGAAGCTAGAAATGGGTGACAGGGGAGGGTTCACTTGTTGATAACCTGTTCTGTTCACTCCCTCTGGGACACATAGCATTGGCCACTGTCAGAAGACAGAATATTAAGCTAGATGGACCTTTGGTCTGAGCCAGTATGGCTATTCTCCACTTTTAAATTACCTAAAATTTCCTTTACCATCATCTTCTTTAACCTCTAAGGAAACACTGAAAGTGAATACATCACTATCTGGGGTAGGCAGAACAGAGTCCTTTACGTGATCTGAAGCTTGTTTGGAAGACCGCCTGAATGCTGTGGAGAAACTATATAAAATTCTGCTGACCTGAAAAAGGGAGGACAAAAAAGGAATAAGAGCACTGAAGCTATCCATTCATCCTCCTATAGACAACATGCATAGTTGTGATGATTTCACAAGAGATCTTTGCTCAGCAATCATATTTTTGAAATTCTTTGAAGGATACAATAAAGAACAAAATCAAAATCAAAAGAGAGAAGGAACCTTTCTTCTCCCTTGCCCCATCACCTCCCTCGCTCAATTTAAATGCTTGATAAAAAGTATGTGTTGAGATAGCATGATCTTAGTGTAACAAATCTCTGTGTCTGATGCAATATCTCAAAATTATTATTAAGTGAGCAACTTTTTCCTATACCAGTGGTTTCCAGCCTGTGGTATGCAGAGTATGTTTTAAAAGTCCATGAAAGGTGACTGAAAATGAAGTTTCAGATCTCAAGAAAGCAATTCCGTTTTTTTAAAATCAAAAGTATGTGAATACCCCCATCTACAGGTCACAACCTGAAAATTTTACTGTTACCACAAAAAACAAAAACAAAAAACAGTTTAGCCCCCTTTCTCATGATGCATCAAATGCTGCGCTGAGTATGTGAAACATTCACAGTTGAATTCTGTTCAGTCTGTGTTTAGTTTAAGACTATTGTAGTAGAAAACCGTGGACCACAGGATGAATTTTCAAACAGCTCTATGCCTTAATTCAAAACCTGTCTTTACTTTTTTTCCTCTTTACTTTCTGCACCCTCCAGACCTAATACTGTGCTGATCATCATTAACTCAAGGAATGCAGTAATCTTCTCTCTCAAATATCCAGATGTTCTTTAACCATCAAAAGGAATCACTACTCAGGGATTTAAGATTTTCCTTTACAGTTCCTGGGCCCATGCACACCATCTCCTGACCTAGGCAATCTTAACCCAAACTCAAAGAGGAGTGTGTGATTACCTCCCAAATCTCCCCATTACATTGTAGTACAATACACTCACTCTAAGATAGGACTATATTTGGGCAGAACACACTGAAAGGTATAAATTTTGGTAAAAGTTATTAAAGTAACTTCCTGTGTTATTTTAATACTCGAACACTTAATCAGCACTTCTTGTGAAATCTACTGCATACATGTCTAAGTACTGAGAATGATTTTACATTGTAGTATGTGACAGCATATATTTAAAGAACAGAAAATCACAGAAAGGGCCTTTATTATGGTCAGTAACAAGTAACTGTGGTAGTATGTTATACTTACTGCCTCTTTAATCTCACAGGAGAAAACATGAATCTGAAACTCCTCTGTTCCACAGTAACTTTCAGTAAATGCAAAACAGTCACTCTCTGCCGTTCCGTTTTGTCCACGTGCACAAAACAATACCTTATAGATTGGGAAAGAGGCTATCTCCATATTGCTGGTTTGGTTTATTATTCTGTAAGAGGAAGTGACAAACATGAAATTCATCAAATAAACTGGAACCTAATAAAGTTGTCCACCAGGTTCTTCCTGTAACTGAAGGAGCTATCATCATAATCATAACTACTATTCAATGCAAGCACCCAACATTAAAATACAATTAGAAAGAGTAAAAAAAAATAAAAACAATTTATACAAAAATATAGGAAGCATATAGTACCCCAAATTGTACAGAACCAATATTTGTCACAAAAAATTATTGCTCTGCAGTTCTTCACTAGAATAGAATGGCTTGGTTAACTAGAAACCACAGTTGTGAGAATACAGTCTGTATACCTACAGGCTCAGAAATCCAGCAAATGGAGATCCCCTGTCAAATCACGATGAAGTGGCATCTCCTTTTAAAATGTGAATCTAGATGCCACACTCAAAGGTATGTGGTCAAAAATTACTGGAAACTAATTTCACCTGTAACAGAGAGGAAGCCGTGCTAGTCTATACACTATCAAAAAAAAAAAGCAGTCAAGTAGCACTTTAAAGACTAGCAAAATGGTTTATTAGGTGAGCTTTCGTGGGACAGACCCACTTCTTCAGACCATAGCCAGACGTGGTCTGGCTCTGGTCTGAAGAAGTGGGTCTGTCCCACGAAAGCTCACCTAATAAACCATTTTGCTAGTCTTTAAAGTGCTACTTGACTGCTTTTTTTTTCTTTTCTTTTGATAATTTCACCTGGAATGTGTAAAAAGCTTCCTTTCCAGAATTTGGCAAAAGGCACCCATACTGTAGGTATATTACTCCAAATGGTTTCTTTACATCTTATAAATGGGATTATGCCAAATACGAACCTATGCTGGCTCCTTAAATGTTCAGACTTGGCTAATATAATTTGCCGTCTCAGAGTACAATTAAATTAATCCTTTATTCCCTAAATCAAAAAAGCCACCTCCAGTATAATCTGCTACAATATGCACTGCTTCAATACATATTTTTATTTAAACAGAAAAAAAGAACACAAGTGGCAATGAGCAGCATATTTTTTCCTGTAAGAAGTGAACACTTTCTGGCTTCAGTTTTCTCTCTTCCATGACACCTGGGCTGGGTCTACACAGAGTGGAAGTGCCAGCAGCTTCATGCTAATGAGCAGTCTCACAATTGCAAGCGGATGGTCATTAGCATAATCGCATGGCTAATTAGCATAGCCGCACAAGATCTCGCTGCTGACAGAAGCAGCTGCTGACAGTATACAAAAACCACCTCTGTTGCCAGAAAAAATGCAGGTAAAAGTGGCTGACGACGGGAGTTTTTTGTCAGCAGAGGAATGTTTACATGGCCCGTTGACTGCCAACAGCGTCTTCTGTTAGCAGCAAGATCTTGCGCGGCTGTGCCAATTAGCCAGGAGATTATGCTAATGAGTGGCCATTTGCAATTGCGAGACTGCTCATTAGCAGGAAGCTGTCAGCAATACGTCACTGTATAGACCCAGCCCTGGAGTCTGACTGTTGAACAAGGTCACACATCATTTCCAGTAATACATTATCCTGAAAATATTTCCAAGCGCCACCTTGTGGTTTCAACCAAGAACAGGAACAAATATTTTCTGGAAAACCAGAAAATTTGAAGACTTTGCTTACTCAGAACCTACGTAATGAAGATAATTTTATTTGTTTTTGCTTAAAAGAATGGGTACCAGGGAAACTCACTAAGGTAACAATGAAAAGCAGAGCCAGAAAGGAAAAGCTACCAAAAAGGTGGGTCTTTTCTAAAGGAGGCAAGTATCCCCCATAAACAAAGATTCTTGACATTTTCCCATAATGAAATAATTTATGCAATATCTGTACATATATCTCCTAATGTATTTACAGGATCAAATTCAAGCACAGTATGTATAAAGCAGACACATTTTTTATTGAAATCAGTTGGATCTATGTCCACTGACTTCAGTTCTGAATTTAGTTCACAATACCAAAATCTCATTGAAAATGTATGATTGAACTTTTAAAAGATTATTGGCATAGATGAGTGCCATTGTTTTGGTTTGTAATTTCTGTTATAGCCCTACACAACGGTCAGCAATATAATCTTTGCAACTCTCCTTTTGCAAGTACATATTACTTTTTGCAATCTTAAAAAATACTGCATTTAGTGACTTTCCAGGAATATTATTGCCAGACTCATTGATTGCCAGACCTTTATAAAATCTGCAATTACAATCATTTTATACAGGAAAATGCTAATAATTTGAGCATGCTTCCAGTTACAGAAATACAGCATGCTCACGAAATTCTCAGGAGTGAGGTTTGCTAATTTCATCTTTAGGTACAGACAGGTTGACTGTTTTTCATTATACAATGTGATCTGTTAATCTAGAGTATTTAAAATTTGCGTACAAATTAACGGAAGCTACAGATTTTGTCTCATTTTCCCTCACCAGGGAAACAGAGTTTATGTGACTGCCACCCTCATGCAATAAATCTAGTTTAATATTAAAGCATTCAAGAACATAAATTCAACTTGTACATTTTTCCCACTGGGATATTTTACCTATTGGTTTAAATAACCTTGATTTTTATTCATTTTATCATATTCCTTAGCAAACAGAATTTGTAAGAAATTATGGTTTTGGACAATTCAGACTTGATGGAAGCCTGGTATTTGCAACCTAAAATCATAACCCTTTTGCCCACATAAGTATGAAGTACCATTGCAGTTCACCTTACAGAGCCTTCTGGGATATTCGGAACATAGAGAGTCACAGGAAAAGAGGACTGGCATGAAGATTTCAAAGCTGTCATAGCCTGTAGAGCTTCTGATTCATTGCGAGGAGCAGAAACCTTCATGGACCCTAGGTATGTCAGTTTGTTAAATAATACACTGTCTTCTTCTGGTGGCTCACTAGGAGAACATGGTCTAGGTGCAGAGATTTCTGAAAATGGAGGAAGTATAATTTAACAATAAAACTCTCACCCTCTGCATTAAATTAGTGAAAGTTACATGCTACAAGTCTACATTTATAAACCTAAAAAGCTATCACAGTATCTAAACAGGCTCCCCTCATATGTTACCCTGGATGCCCCCAGTTGCGCTACAAAGATGTCTGCAAGAGAGACCTCAGAGAGGTAGACATCGAGCTGGACAACTGGGAAAAACTAGCAGATGACCGCAGCAGACGGAGGCAGGGGTTACACAAGGGTCTTCAGAAGGGCGAGATGAAGATCAGACAGCTAGCAGAGGAGAAGCAAGCGCACAGAAAGCACAATAAGGACTTGCCAGACACCCACTACATCTGCAAGAGATGCAGCAAGGACTGTCACTCTCGTGTGGGTCTTCATAGTCACAACAGACGCTGTAAATGAAGTCCTCAATTGAAACTTTAAAGGGCGCGATCCATAGTCTATGCAGACTGAAGGATGCCTACTACTACTACCCTGGACATTAATCACAAAGACCTGAATCACAGCCATTTCACATTTGTGCAGGTTTTGCAATCATAAATGAGTGTGGGATGGTCAGTTGACCAAAAGCAAGAAGACAATTTAAGAATATCTCCATATTTAGCATCCATCTCTCCCTACTGATTACCAGTACAGCTTGCTGAATGAGTAACCTAAGGTTAACTCACCAAACCGAGCATTTTCCAGGCATCCCCATATGGGCCATGATGAGGAATTAAGATAGGTCAGCTCACCAACCAAGGACAGTTAAAGGGAAGAAAGGAGGCAGAAAAGGAGGCCGGAGGTGGAGGGGTGGGCGGCAGAGAAAGCCAGAATCTCAGAAAGGTCAGATCTTCTTTCCCAGAACTGTCTGGAGATTCTTGGGAATAACAGAGCTCTAAATAATCATCTAAATTTTTCTTTGGTTGCTTTCAGCCCACAATTTAATTACATACTCAAAAGTATCTTAACCAGTACCTGTAGTGGAAGGGTCCAGAATAAGATGTAAAGAAGGACGGTCTGCCTGACTGTCTGACACATCTTCAGATGACTTTCTGTAAGGATCATGGGCATCTTTACCTTCAGTGGTATAACTTAAATGGCCTTTTTCAGAATCTCTCAGTATCTCTTCCATGGCTTTCTCCAGCTGTTCATCTCCATTTGAAAATATCTATACAAAGGGAAAGACAAAAAAAGATTTAAAAACTGTCTTATTTTTGGTAAAATATTTAGTATACAAATATTTTACCATTTGTTTTGCCTCCCCCACCTTTTTTTTTTAAAGAGACTTTAGCCAAACACCTCTTCAGTTAATTAAACCATATACCTAGTTATTCATGTGGTTAAAACCCTTACAGCATCTGAGAGGTACATAAACAAAAGGTGCATATCTAAAACTATATCTGACTGTTAAAGGTTCCAACATCCAGTATGTCAATGCAACATACAGAGTAACTGCTCAGATAATGACAATTTACATTTTCTCAAACCTTTGACTACATAGTAGGAATAAAGTGCACCAAAGAAGCGATACTAAAAATGTCTGCCTGTTTCAATGTATTTTTCAGACACACTATATTACAGATTTCAACTTTCCCATACTTTACAGAAAAGTAGAAGTTTTACCCAATGTTGCTTGGGTCCCAAGTGGACAGGTGCAGGCTCAACTGCCCCCTGAACTCCTCAGCTAGAGTGTGGAATGCAGAAAACTGCATTTTTCCCTTTCTCCCTGCAGAAGTAGAACTGACAGCAATATTCCCATATGAATTGAGGGTGGAGGGAGGAGCTTCAGCCATCCTCCCACACATGCCCAAGAGGGTAGAAGGCTAGGGGCTCTGATAGTCCTAGGTGGCAGGGTGTGGGAGGGGTCACCACCAGCCAGTCTTTTACCTGCCTGGAGGCCGCTTCTCAAAAAAGCACACATAAAAGAGACAATCTCATACTAGGAACATTCCCCTTTTCTGGCACAAGCAAACCCTCCCATTGATTTAAGTTATGATAAGAGGAAGCTGTACACTGAATTTGGTGGTCCTAACTCTTACCATTTAGGGTTAGTCTCTGAACAGATAGACAAATTTTTCAAATATACAGTAGATTAAAATGGAATACCTGAGTCATGAGTGTTTGTTATACTCAGACAATTTACTAAGAGGCACAAATAATGAAGTGTAATTAGGTCCTTCTCCCCTCATTTTTACTATGCATCTGTAATGAATGGCAAAATTAATTTGGAGGCTTTGTTTCTTATTCTATTATCAGTTACCTTGATTTCTAAAAATACCTGAGAATTAGAAAAAGAGCTCTCTACAGGTATCCAGACAATAATGCAAATTTTGCCTGGAAACTGATTTATACATAGAAAAAAAGAGAAACTACAAAACACAAGGGGTGCATCTACACTAGGAACTAACTTGGAAGTTAACTTTAAAGTTAGGCACTACTTCGAAGTGGCCACCAGAGAGTCTACACACATTTCCCCTTACTCTGAAGTTAACTTCGAAGTAGGAAGCCCAACTTCAAAGTCCTTATTCCATTCCCAGGAATGGGGTAGTGCCCTACTTCAAAGACGCTCAACCTCAAAAGTTGCTTACTTCGAAGTTATACTTTGAAGTAAGCAATTTCAAAGTTATTTTTGGAGTGTAGAGAGACAGCCAAAGAGAAACACACACTTCTGGATCACTTGAGCTAACTACCTGGAAGCAACATTTTCATACATGCCATCGCCTCAACTACAGTTCAACTATGAGCCTCAATGACAGTAAAAATTAAGGCTGTCAACAACTTAAAAATTTAATCGCAGTTTACCACACAATTAAAAAAATTAATCATTATTAATTGCACTGTTAAATAATAATACAATACAATTTATTTTAATATTTTGGAGGTTTTTCTACATTTTCAAAATAGTGATTTCAATTACAACACAGAACATAAAGCACATAATGATCACTTCATATTTATTTTTATTAGAAGTATTTGTGCTTTAAAAATTAAACAAAAAAAAACAAAACAAAACAAAACAAAGTCCTGAAATCCAGGACACTCTGATCTGGCACCACCTGCGATGCTGAGGGTGCTGGACCAAGGAGGTCCAACCTGTAGTATTTTTTCACTTTTCCTAATACAAATACTGTAGTGAAATCTTTTTTTTTTATACAAGTGGAACTTACGAATGTAGAATTATGAACAAATAACTGCATTCAAAAATAAAACGTAAAACTTTACAGTCTACAAGTCCACCCCACCCTACGTCTTGTTCACCCAGTAACTCTGCAAACAAGTTTGTTTACATTTGCAGGAGATAATGCTGCCCACTCCCTGTTTACGTCACCTAAATATGAGAACAGACATTAGCATGACACAGTTGTAGCCAGCACTGCAAGGTATTGAAGCGCCATACGTGCTAGAAATTCATATGTCCCTTCATGCCTTAACCACCATTCCAAAGAATATGTATCCCTGCCAAGGACAGGTGATGTCTGATAACAACCCAAAGCAGAGCATGTTCACTTTCTTCATCTGAATCAGATGCCACCAGCAGAAAGCTATTTTTCCTCTCAGTGTTTCAGATTCTGTAGTTTCCACATGGGAATGTTACTTTTCTGAGACTTCTGAAAACAAACTCCACTGCTCACACTCTCAGATGTTGGAAGGCACTTCAGATTCTGAAAATCTGGATCAAGTGTTGTAGCTATTTTTTTAAATGTCACACTGGTACCTATGCATTTTGCCAGATCTGCAGCAAAAGTGTTCTTAAACCAAACAACGTACCCACTCGGTCGTAAACCAAGGTTGCTATTACATGAAATATATAGCAGAATGAGGGTTAAACAGGGTAAAAGACCTATTATTTTCCCCATTTTCAGCCACAAATTTAATTTAAGCATTTGTTTTTAAAGAAGCATCTTGAGCATGGAAGCTTGTCATCTGAAATAGTGGCTGAAGCATGAAGGGGTATACAAATATTCAGGGTACCTTGCAACACAAGCAACAAAAGTGACATGAAAACCACCTTGTCTCACTTTCAAATGACATTGTAAATCAAAAACCGGCAGCATTATCTACTGCAAATGTAGACAATTTTGTCTTAGTGATTGACTGAACAAGCAGGAAGACTGAATGAACTTGCAGGCTATAAAGTTTTAAATTGTTTTGGTTTTGAGTGCAGTTATATTACTGCATTATGGCACTTGCATGAAATTATCTGAAAAATACTATTTCTTTTGTTCACTATTTTTACAGTTCAAATACTTTTAATAAAGTATTATAAAGTGAGCATTGTACCTTTTGTATTTCTGTGTTGTAACTGAAACTGATATATTTGAAAATGTAGAAAAAACAAACATTTATTAAATTTTAATTGGCATTTCATTGTTTAACAGTATGATTAAAACTGTAATTAATTTTTGAGTTAACTGCATGAGTTAACTGCAATTAACTGAGAGCGCTAGTTAAAATTCATTTTCTTACTTAATTTTCTCTCTTCCCTGAGTGGGAGCACAGTACTCTGTCAGTTAAGTATTGACAAGTTTTCTATGATGTCATACACTTTGGGCTAAGAAAATATTCCTACCCAGCTTTTCTGCCCCCTTCATCTGTCAGTTACTTGCCAACTAGATTGAAGAGTAATTCACCTTCAGATAAACTCTTAGAAGGGAGATGCTTCTGACAAAGCAATAAAGATAATAAAATTGCAGTAAGGAAACTAATCTTGCCTTTCTCCCAAATAAACATCTGCTGCCCCCATGAGAAAAGTACATACAGTAGTCCCTCTAGCTATGCGAAGGTTGCATTCCCATGCACCCTTGCATAACTTAAATTTCACATAAGTAGGGGGCAGCTTTTTCCCTGGCAGAAGGCATGTTCTGCAGCCAGGGAAAAAGCAAGAGCACCTGGAGCTCCTTTTGAAAGGTAAGTCCTAGGGTTGGGGTGGGGGGGCAGTTAGGGAGGGTTGAGCCTGGTGGTGGGTTGGGGTGTGGGAGCGGGGCAGGAGGTTAAGCCTGGGATATATTAGGGCTGCAAGAGGTGGGGGGGGGAGGTAGAGTTGGGCTGGAGCTGGGCCACTGGGGGTTGGGGGGGAGATAAGCCCGAGCCATGAGCAGGGGTGGTGAGCTTGCAGTTTTTAAACTGGTTTCTTTTTGATTGCATAAATCTGAAGGACGCTCCGTTGGCTAATAACCTACAGTGTCAAGACTTAGATAGTGACTGAACTGAAACCTTCATTAGACATATTTACTCATTCAGGCTTGTTCATTTTGCATATACATACAGCAAGAACACAAAAATTAAGGATTTTAAGAATCTGCCAAAACACAAAAATAAGTCATCTAAATCCAGGCATAAGAGATTCTTAATATGCATATAAAACACAAAAAATAAGTGTACTTTTAGTTGAGGTTTCTCATCTTTTGCGTGTGGAACCTCAGGTTGCTGATGAACCAAGACAAACTCTTCACTGTTTAATGTGGACACAGATTCAGATGGCAGGCTAAATTTATCAAATGAAGACTGGACTTCCATTTCAGAAATTCAATCTCCTCCTGATGCATTAACCTAATAAAAAATATAGAAACATGGATTCAGTTCTGAAACTGTACATAACTATCCTTTTCTAAATGATAAATATATCTAATAACATTTGCACAGGTTGAACCTCTCTAATCCGGCACCCTCAGGGCCTGACTGGTGCCAGACAAATTTGCCAACCACAGGAGATCAATATTGTCTTGCACGTTACCAACACTTCCACTACTCACTGAGCTCTTAGAAGACATTTAGCTTTAATTTGCCCCTAAATAACAGCACAGAACACTGAGAGCCAAGCCTGGTGACTAAACAAACTTTATGGGACCGTGAAAATTTGTTTGCACCCATGATAAGTGGTCATCTAGCTAACTAAAATCAAGCCAGATTATGGATGTTGCTGGATGAGAGAGTTCCAGATCAGAAAGCTTCAACCTATAGAAGAATAATGCTTAACAAGAAAATAAAATTATTTTAAATTCTATGAACATAATGCTTAATGGCACCTCAGTTTTATTTTTATTTTTGTTTCCAAACATTATTTAAGATATCAAGACCCTATAAAAGACATGAATTTCCCTTCTCTTCCCAACCATTTAAACGGAGGGTGAAAAACAAACAAGCAATCTATGACTTGTATTAAGTATGCCTAATTCAATCTTGGACAGGGCAGAGGATGCTGTGGGAGTCTGGAAGGCTGTGGGGAGAGGTTGGTGCGGGATGGGGGAGAAGCATGCAGTTCCTAGGACTCCCATTACTGATGGAGGTGTTGGCAGAGCTGGCAGGATCCCAACCTGGCTCCTCACAGCTCCCCAGAAGCAGCAATATACCCCTACCTCTTCTTCTGTGCAGAGGCATGGCCAGATGGCTGTGTGTGCTGCCTCTACTCCAAGAACCATGGCCAATGAGCTGCGGGGTTGGGGCCTACAGGCAGCGGCAGTGCACAGAACCATCTGGCTGTCTCAAGCCAAGGAGTTGGACATGCTAGTGGATTCTGGGAGCTACCTGAGGCAAGCACTACCCACCCAGACCCCACATCCCTCTTCCACAACCTCACCCTCTTCCTCAGCCAAGCCCCCTCCCATACCCAAAATTCCTACAACAGTCTGCATTCCACATTCCCCTCATGCACATCAACCCCCTGCCACAATCCAAACCCCTCAGCTCCACCCCCAGCCCAGAGTTTGCAATCCCATCCATGCCTCAACCCCCTGACCCAGCCTGGTAAAAGCAGTGAGGATGGGGACCAGTGAGCCACGAGGGGGCCATGGAGTGAGCTTGGGGACAGGGCCTCAAAGAAGGAGACAGGCAGGCCATAGGGGTATTTATGGTTTTGTGATTAGGTAGGGAGAAACCCTAATTCTGGTCAGAAGCCTGTGCTTCCTGCAAAGCCACTCACCTGTGGTTGCACATACTGCATTAAAAGATCACCATCTGGGTCTAAAATTTTAACTATACCTGTATTCTTCCAGACATCATCTCACCATTTCACAAACACTCACACAGTTAAGAAATATATTCACAAAAATGATGCAATATGAGCTCCGCCCAGTCTTAGGCTGCGTCTACACTACAAGATAAATTTGAATTTAAGGCAGTTAGCTTGATATCACAATGTGCCTGTCTTCACTGCGAAGACCATTAGCTCGATTTAGGGAGCGCTAATATCGATATAACACTGTTGAAACTAGCTGGGTGTAGCGCCAAGTTCAAATTTAGAAGTTTGAATAAAAGGCCAGTGTGGAAATGCCATTACTTAAAATCAAATTTATTAGCCTCCAGAGGTGTCCCATATGCACCCCACAATGCCCTGCTCTGGCCGCTTCCATCCCCTCTGCTGTACAGGTGAGCAGGACGTAGGTAACAGGAAGACCATGAATTTCAATTTGGGACCAGGAAGCCCATGGCTCTGGGGTCATGTTTGTATGAGAGGCTGAAAATTGTCCGTCTTTCTTTACTATTAGCACTGCGAGCGCATCTACCCATTACAATAGCCCCAACATGGAGTTCACGGTTCTGTCTCTACCTCTACTAACTGAGCACTTGGTATTTTTTTCTGAGCTGCCTGGCACCAGCCACTGCCCTGCTGCACCACATGGCAGCAAGGAGCGGGGGTTGTTGTGCTTGTTTGAGAGGCAAAGAAACTTCTCCTCAATGGTTTACATTTGTGCAGGCCTCTCCCCTCAGTCCCCACAGGCACCATGCAGTTGAGGTCTTTCCCACACCCAACTACATCATGTGGCTAGCCCCCCGACCCAATAAAAGGACGTGCCTGCTGTTCAGTGCCTATCATGCTGTTAGGCAGCACCATGTCCTGGCTTGTGCACGGTGAGGGCTCCAAGAGCAGGAAAGATTTTCAGGAGCTTGCAGCCACCAGGAGAAAGTCTACCCCAGCTGCTAAGAATTTCGGCGGCTTGCTGCTGTTGGGGGAACTGCTTCAACTGGCCCCCCACCGCCACCAAAAATATTTTAGGGGGTTTCCTGCTGCCTAGGAGAAGTCTCCCCCAGCAGCTAATATTTTCAGGGGCTTGAAGCAACCTGGGGTCGAACACCTCCACTGACCTTCCACCCAACCACCCACAGACCCCACCCCCCAACACAATGACAACACTGGAGACTAGCTGTTGCCGGGGGTGAAGTCTCCCTCCCAGTGGCTACAAACTGCAGGTCCTATCTACCTCCCGGGGGAACAGTTCAAGAGGCCCTCAAGCCACAGACCCCACACCCTACTGCCAAAAAAAGATTTTTGGGGATGGATGTCAAAAGGTCATTCAACCTCCCAAATACCAACCCCCCTCCCACCGCCTCCGCAAAGGCAATGAAATTTGGCGAGCCCCATCCCCCGTGTTGCCAATGTCTGTGTGGTGAAGAGGGAAGCCTAACAAAAATTTTTCCTAGCCTTTCTATCTTCTTTTGTCTAACTTTGGAACCCTTCACACAGGGAAGTGTGTGTGGAGGGCCAGTTGAAAAGACAGAGTGTGCACAGAAGCTGTATAATGAACTGGGCAGCCAAAAACCCTTCCTCACCAAAGCTCTTTTTTCCAAAACCTTTACTATCTACTCTTTCTTCAAGCTTTGCATTGTCCGTGTATTATTTTCAGGGCTCAGATGTAATCAAGGGAGTGGAGACAGTGGATGGAAGGCCAGTTGAGAAGACACATACCTGATTATTTTTACAAAAATCTTTCATAATTCAGTTACAACTACAGTTTTAAAAAACAATTCAGTTATAGAAGAAAAAGATGTCTTAATTTGGCAATCTTTGTTGATGTCCTACTTTTCCCTCCCTTCGCCTGGAAAAATAGACATTTGCTTACCCCGGAAGGGGAATGAGGGTAATGCAGTGTGGGATGATAAAGTTTAAACACCACTTGCAGGGCATTTTTTCCCCCATGCTGCACCAGCAAAAATACCCAGAATGCTACAAGGATGAGGGAACTGTGGGATAGGTTCCCACAATGCATTACTGCAACAGTCGGTATTTGCCAGTTGAGTGTGGCAGCAATAAGTTGACTTTGTGGGGAGCATGCAGAGAGGTGAGGATACTCAAATTTGAATTTATAAAACCCAAAGTTACAAAATTGATATTAATAAATTCTAATTTATCTGGTAGTGTAGACGTAGCTTTAGTTTAGAGAGTCATTGTTGAAATAAAACTTTGTTCCAGAGTTTATAAAAATGTGCTAAAAGTTCTCTCTAACTGAATGGCAAAAAGGAATATTCCCTTCCAACACCACAGAAATGCAGGTGGATAAAGACACAAGGGGAAGATTCAATGAACAACAACTAACCAGGTCTGTTCAGTGTTGAAAATTTAACATGCTTGAGAAGCGCTTCCAGCTCAGTTACTATACTACAGTAGACCCCGATTTACATGGAGGTTGCAGAGGACAAATTTTGCATTACTGGGGGTGGGGGCAGGAAACTGACCAGCACAGCCTGGCTCTCAGCCCCTCACAGGAGACAGGAAACTGATCAGCACTATTGCACTAGTCAGTTTCCCAGGTCCAGTCAGGGGCAGCAGCCTGACTCTCACTGCCCCCCTGACAAGAGCTGGGTGGCAGCCTGACTCTCTACGCCCCGACAGGAGCAGGGAAACCGCTCCTGTCAGGGACAGCAAGAGTCAGGCTGCCACTCCTGTCAGCAGCAGAAGCTGAGAGTCAGTTTCCCACACTGGCCAGTTTAGTGGTTCCCCTGAGTGGCAGACAGCCCAGAGCCAAGCACCAGCTCCCTGCCACTCAGAGGCACATTAACCTGAGATTCATGGACCTTTAGTGCATGTATTTTGGGCTTTTATTGTACTCTACTATAGAGAAATTCCTGTTATTATGAAATGGAGTCAAAACACTGATGTACTTCAGGGGGTTTGAACTACTCCAATTTTCACTGAAGATTCGCTTCAGAATAAATTTAGTTATCCTCTTCTTCAGATGCGACAATTACTCATCATAACAAATGTGCTTAACCCCTTTTTGCATTAGAAGGCCTTTTGTTGCTAGCACGCATACATATGCAACATTGCTGCAAGACAATATATTTTAAGATGGAAAAGATTTGGCTGAAATGCTGGGTGAAGTAAATCCAACCATGGTGAGGACCTGTAAGAATTTTTCTTAATATTATTGATGCTGCTAGCTTAGGAAGCAGACCTGGGTTTTTTAAAGGGATCAGTGAAAAAAAACTGCTGAAAAAGGCCCCAAATTTCAGGAAATAAGAAGTGGTCTTACCACTACTCCAAATATATTTGGTGGGGAAAAAGGTGGATATTTTGCCAAGCACTCCTTTTTTCATTATAGTGAAACTCTACTTAATGAATTTTTGCATACGTTTAGCAAAGGGAAATGGGGGGAGGAAGGACAGGACTATATTATATATGAGGATCATGCTACATTGATTATTTTGCTAATTATTAAGTAACTAGAGTGCTACCAGCAAATTACAAGACAAAAATCCTACCAAATCCTACCAAAACAAATGTAAAAATAACTTGCCTCCACAAGAAGTAGTATTATTCTGTAAGATTGTTTTCCTTTGTCAATCTTTATTATTATTTTCTTTTTGAAGAACCATGTGGAAGCCCCAGTCAAGCACCAAGATCCTGAAGGACTAGGTGCTGTACAAAACAGAGCTACTCCATCCCCATAAAACATGCATCTAAAGTATAAGAAAAGAGACAAGAGGGGAGCACAAGGAATACTGATCATCAGGGATCCTAGAAATCTGTTTGCCATGGAAAAATGGGGAATTTGCATCATTGTAGAGCTTTTTTTTTTCCATTCTATGAAAAAACTAACTCTGAAAGTATTAGCATCACTTATTCAATGTGTACAACCTCCCCGTCTTGTAATTGACTTTTGAAGGCATTTTAAATTTGTATAGCAAAACATACTCTAACAAACTGCTTCCAGCACAGAGATGCTTTTCAACTTGATTTAAGGGTTTATATGCATTTGTATCTTAATGATATTCCTGCTCTATCACAAGACTACCTTCAGCAGTTTCATCTCAGAGAGAGATGGCAATCTCTTCAGCACCTTTTTGCACCAAAATATAGAACAGAAATTGATGTTCATACTTCTGGTTTGTGCTGCAAGAACAGATAGGACTGAGATACAAGAGTAAGAATGGCTTTTCTAGAGTACCAGCAGCAGAATGAACATACTACTCAGTACCTTTTTGATGCTGAAATGCATCAACGAACCACAAAAGTTATTTGACTTTTCATCTTAATCTATTCTAGTCACGTGCTATTTTGATAGCAAAGGTCTTGTATGCCAAAGCTAGTATGATACCTTCTATGAACCAAGTTAGCTTCCCACGCCATGTACAAATTAGCCACCGGGTACTTACAATTATCAACCTGAGAAGTAGCCCAAAACAAATAGCATGAGAATTAGAATGCCAGCATCAAGCCAATAAGATATACATTCCTAAAATCCACAGAATCAGCAAAAACTACACCAAATTTAAGTTACATTGTTTTTAAATATCAACTGCCTGGATGAAAAAAAAAATTCCCATATACCAATATACATCAAACAGCTGCAATAATCTAGTAAAACCTGTCAAGCGATTCACACAGATTATGAAATATCTGTGAAGCACCTGCTTGTCTTTTGAGGCAGGAAGAGAAGTTGCACCAGCGATGAGCAACCTAGGCTAGTGAAGGACTGAATGAGTGGCCCTCCAGCTCAGTGGGCTGCAAGATTACCATAACCAAGATGATCTCTGGGGACAGCATAGTTTTATTAACTGTGCTTACTTAGATTTTGCAGGATGTGCCCATTGGGCCGTAGCAGCACTTTGATGGGATGGCAAGGGACCACACCTCTCCCACAGTGAATGTTGCATGTTATCAGCACACACCTCATTTCATCTGCCCTTGTTCTACATGTGTGTCACTTTAGCAATACCCACAGGGAAAAAAAAAACAACCAAACACATGTACAGACACCAGCAGCATCTGGCAACTCCGTACACAAGCAATGGTAAACAAAATGTCTTGTGGGCCACACATAGAATCCTTATGGGCTGCATGGGGCCTTCGAGCCACAGGCTGCTGACCATGGGGCTGCACACAGTAATGTAACGAGGTAATATCTTTTTTAATTACCCCGCCCAAAAAAAAAACCCACCAAGCATTTCCTTATTGACTTTTTGATTGCTTCTAGACAACAGAAGTTAATGAAGATTTCCTCTTTGCTAGCTAGTTTTACTCTTGTATATTAACACTTCCTATCTTTCCCAGTGTCAGTGGTTTTTAATTTAAAT
Organism: Carettochelys insculpta; assembly: GCF_033958435.1. Lineage (NCBI taxonomy): Eukaryota > Metazoa > Chordata > Testudines > Carettochelyidae > Carettochelys > Carettochelys insculpta. Next base: position 59,189,819 of record NC_134145.1, on the reverse strand, counting down.
TTTTTCCTTCCTAAATCGTAGTAATTTAAAATGTCAGAAACATTAATGTGTTTGGTTTCATAGAACAAGGTCAAAGTTATGAGGTGGCATGCAGACAGGTTTATATCTTCTGTTGTAAACATCAAGTTCAAGTTTGGCAGGTTACGATCTACAATACAACCACAATACACCTCAAGAACAGCTTTTCCCTGGTACACGTATACTTGCACTAATAATGGGGAAGCGGCTTTCTAGGAAAGAGGCAGTCCCAGTGCAGACAAAGTAATGGATTCCACTTTTGGTTAATGGAAGATGATGAATGCCAGCAACTGTATTCTACATCTAAGAGAAGAACCATTATTTCATGCCGCCCCCACCCTCCACTTCCCATATGAATCACCATGAATTATGCCTATGGATGAAGACAATTCTTTTTGACTGACATTCCACTTGCTAAAATCTAAATAAGAGCATTTATATTGGCCACAGTCAGGTAAGGTCATTGCAGCTGCTATCAAAGTTACTGACAGCAGCAGAGGCACAGGAGCAGTCTGGCTGCAGACGCAGAAAGGTAAGAGTATAATGCTTTACATTTGGAAAGTTCCCTCCACATCTGTACAGATTAGAGCTTTATATAGACTGTAAAAATGTAAATTATACACAAGATAATGGTGCGGGCAGCCATCCTCACTCCCACAGCACATTTATTTTATCATGTCTTGATCTGAGATACAATACAAGTGAGGGTGCAGAAAACCCTAGAAAGACACAGCACATTTTTTGCCTGAACTATTTAGTATTACATAAACTAGTAATACACCTCGTAGGAATGCCGAAAAAATTGCCAAAATGGACTTTTTGCCAAATAGGTCACATTTTGAATGCCAAATGGAGTTCTGATTTTAAATTTGAAGAAGATTAATTAATTTGGATATTAGGAAAATTAAATCTGTCCCATTTTATCTAGTTTTAAAATAGAAAGGCTACATGAAACAATCTATACTGGCAAAATTTTTTAAGAACTGTGCTGACACTGTAGAAGGTTGCATGGTTAGAGTCCCAAGGGTCTCAGGAGACTGGAATTATATTGTTGTTTGTCTTCTATATGTATTGTCCTATGAGATTTTGTGCCAGTCACTTTCTGTGCCTCAGTTTCCATCTTTTGCTTATATGTGGCTTCCAATTCTCCAGTACTTTGTGCTGTATATGTAGATTATAAACTCTTTGGGAACTCTTTCCTACTATGCATATGCAAAATGAGGCCCTTATGTTGACTATATAACAGTAGTGTCCTATGGCTCCAAACAGTATTTCATGTTTAGTGCTATGAACTAAAAAGAAAGTCATAGCAGAATGAAATTAAATTAACCTCATTGCTCCTTCCTGAAATAGAAGTGACTCAGTATAAAACACTCAAGAGTTTCTAAAAGGAAGTAAGTTTCCTGTGTTCTCAGAGCAACCAAAAGCAGGCTCTTAACGTGCACATTTCTTACCATACCTAACTACGGTAAGACAGGCAAACTCTTGCTTAGTAAAGCGGACCTACTCTGTATTCAAGTAGAACATGTAAATTCAGAAATTTTGCCAAAATGATCACAAAACGTTTGTGTAATAAAGCAAAAAGAAAAATTTCATACCAGTAAATGTGATTCTTGAAGAGTTGTCTTGTACTTACATGTATTCTAGGGAAAGGTGCACGCCGGTATTTGAAGTCCTGGAATTTTCTGAAAAGCCATGTCTGGTGTGACTACATGAATTCCACCTTCAGCTGCTGAACAATCAGCACCCAACATCATAAGAGAAGGGCAGTCCTTAAGTGCTGGAGGCAGCTTCTACAGTCTCACTCTCCCATCAGAGATGGTATTGTAATGAAGCAACTGGCAGCAGGCTAATGAGGCACTAACATGCATATTCAGCTCCTCATTAGCATAATGGCAGCCACATGAATTTCAAAGTGCAGAAGACTGACAGTGTAGATGGAGGCAGCTTTGAAATAAGCCCCCCACTTTGACTCTCTCTTACTCCCGCAAAACTAGATCAGAGTGAGAGAATGTCGAAGTGGGTGGCTTATTTTCGACACTGCTGGGTCTCAGCGTGCAGTGGATCAGCCAGTACTGGATAAGGAGGGGTGTGTGCTAATGAATGCAGGAGAGCAGCTCAGTAGACAGAAGGAACACCTGAAGAGCTACTGAACCACCCTGTCCACATGAAACCTCCAGAATTACCACCCACAAATAAACCTCCGAAAATTAACGGTAGCAGACCTACAAAAGAAGAAATCAGAAAAGCCATTGTCCATCTGAAAAGCAGAAAAGCGCCTGGTCCAGACAACATCCATGAAGAAGAAACCAAGGGACATAGTGATGTCAGTCAACATGATATATAATATATTTAGGAAAATGTGGGACACTGAGAAGATCCCACAAGACTGGAAACATGGCTACGTTATCAAGCTTCCAAAGAAAGGCAACCTGCAGGAATGCAAGAACTGCAAGGGCACCACGTTATTGTCAATCCCAGGAAAAGTGTTCAATAGGATTCTCTTGAAGAGAATGAAGACAGAAATTGATGAACAGCTCAGGGAACAACAGGCCAGCTTCTGAAGGGGGAGATCTTGTACTGTCCAAATAGCAAACCTCAGAGCAACCATAGAACAGTTGCTTGAGTGGAACTCCCCTTGTACATAACCTTCATAAACTTTGAAAAAGCTTTCTACAGTGCTGATAGACACACTTTGTGGAAATTGCTGCAACACCAGGGCATCTCATCCAAAATTATTAATCTAATTCATTCAACATATAACCCCTTAAACATGCCAAGTTGCTCACAATGGTGTCTTGACAGAATCATTCAGCATACCGTCAGGAATGCGAGAAGGGTGCTTGCTGTCAACTTTCCTGTTCTTGATCACAACAGACTGGATTATGAGCAGGACACCAGATGATCATCAACAGGGCATTCAGCAGACACTTTTCAAACAACAACACTACAAGGTACATAATAACGCTATCCTACCACACCCACTATTTTGCAGCAGCTCGACTTTGTGATAGCTCAGAAAATAATGACATCTAGAGGACACTGATTTTGCTGATGATGTTGCTCCTCTCACACTAACATGAAGCATGGAAGAAAAGGTTGCAACACTAGAGAAAACTGCCTCAGTGACTGAACTGAGCATTAACAAGGGAGAGACCACGACAATGAGAATTAACCAGCCCAACAACACCACCATCACAATGGGAGGTGATGACCTAGAAGATGTAGACCAGTTCACCTACATGGAAGTATTATGGACAGAAACGGAGGAACAGACAAGGATATCTATGCCAGAATAGGGAAAGCAATAGCTGCATCGCTAAAGACAACTAGAAGTTTTGTCTCAAGACACAGTGAAGTGGAGACTTGTAGATGACTTATCTCCACTCAGAGTACAAGGGTTTAAGTCAAGCCTTCTCTCTTTGTCCAAGAAACAAGAAATATTTCCCTAGTACTGTAAATCCTCGAGTTAAGCGGGGCTGGTCAGTTTCCTAGCTCCCAGAGTGGCTGATGTGGTCAGTTTCCTAGGTTCCCTAAGAAGCGGGGAGTCAGGAACCAAGCAGCAGCCTGGTTCCAGTCTCCCTGTGGCTTGCAGGACCCCCATGGCTTGCGCGACCAGGAAACTGACCAGCTCACGGTTGGTCAGCTTCCCATTCCCACAAATGGAGAGCCAGGAACCAGGCTAAAGAGCCTTCTCCCTCCCTCCAGCTGCAGGTCTCCCTACCCCCCAGATGGAGACCCCATGGCTGGCTCTAGGGGGTCTCCCCACTCCACATACTCCCCCACACACCTGTCTTGCATAAAAGCAAGATACATGTATTCAACATGCACGTATCTCAAGGCATTACTGTAACCTTTTAAAGCTATAGACACATATACTGTTGTAGCTGAAGCTTGTAATTCGTAGTACAAAATACCACTCAAACACACCAATATTTTTCCAATGTCCTTTTACAACCATCCCTCCTCATACCCATATTCAACATACAAAGAGCACAACAAATGGCATTTAAGAAAAAGAATTCTATTTTATGAGAGAGTTAAACTCGCCACCAAAAAGGCTCAGCCAGCCAATTTAACTCTAGCTTTTAGTATTTTCTTGATTTGTTAATACTGTTGTATGGGATAGACTACAATCTTTTCCTGACCAGAGAGAACAAAGATCTATATTATCAATACACTTACATATTCATGAAATCTTCTCTCTCTCTAGTTTCCAAGAAAGCAGTGTTTTGGATGAAGTCCTTTTTTTTTAAAAAAAAAAACCTACCACACATGTCACTTGACTTATTTTGAAAAAAAATGGACATTTCTGTGAAAGTAATACTACCAACCTTAGCAAGAGCACAGTTACTGAGTCTGTAATGGACAGCAAAGAATGGCTGTTTTTGGTTAACTTGTTGTATCAGGTACCTAAATAAAAAAAAAAGTGACAGGACACATTACAAACGCCACCCACCTACTTTAAATACCTTGCAACTTGTGGCCCAGGATCATCAGCTCAAAGAAAATGGCATTAATACAAAGTCATATAAGCCAAGATTTATTCTCCCTCTGAAACACATCTGATTCCTAATATATGCTACATTTTGCAACTAGTGCTCTGCACAAGATCATGTTATTAGTACACTCATCTCTCGCTAGATGAGCACAATTGGTTCCCAACTTTCTGCTCGTAGGCAAAAACTTGTAAGAGGGATACTAAATTACTATTAAATACATGTTAAAGTCTGTGATTGGCTCTTAATGCTCCTAACTCAGTGAAGGAGTGGCAGCATGTGGTGCTGCTTTTGAAAGGTAAGTGAACTTTAGGTTGGGAGGGAGGGGGTTGGAGAGGTTTAAAGGCTGGAGGCAGTTTGGGGCCATGAGCAGGAGGGAGGGTTAAAACCCGGCGGCAGCTCCAGTGGAAGAGGTGGCAGCTTGTCTCTCCGGGCTGCAGCAGCGGTACCTGTTGGGGGTACAGTGGGCCTGGGGGCTTCAGCGACCAGGATGGGGTGGGTGTTGGGAGCGGGTCAGTCCAGGGGGGTGCGCAGGGAGCTTCAGGCCGGGGGAGTGTTGGGAGCAGGCTGGTCCAGGGCGTGCTGCAGGCCAGGCTGGGGCTGCGGATCTCTTTGCCCCCTAGCCAGGGACCCCATGGCTGGCTCCACTCCAGCCGCAGGGCTGCAGGTCTCCCTGCCCCCCAGCCATAGACCCCGCAGCTGAAGCGGCGCCAGCTGCAGAGCTGGGGATCTCCCCGCCTCTGGGCCAGGGACCCCACAGCTGGCTCATATAAGTGGGGGAAGTTTACTCATTTCGTGAGCAAAGGTAAGTATGTATGTCCCTCATTTTAGCGAGTAAGTAAAGTACTCATTAAACGAGGGATGAGTATACCGATGCATTTATAAAAACACAGAGAAAACCAATGTTTTGCTAACTTGGGCTTCATTTTTTTTTTGTTTGAGTCCCTGAAGTATCAGGATAAAATGAGAATTCATATTCTAGAGTCATGGAAAACTACTGTTACAACTTGCTGTAATCAATTAAGCTGGAGAAAGAAGAATCCCAGAGCAATGCCAGTCACATGACTGGCAAAAGGACAGCCTGCCAGCTCACTGCAACATGGCTCAAGATGACAAGGAGCATGTACATGTGTGCACACACAATCACACAGAAAAGAGTAACATCCCCAGTCTCCTCTTGGCATATAGTCCATTTTAGTAGGGGATGAAGAGGCAGTTAAGAAACCCTAAACGCAAAGCCAGTGTGCCAACCGGGACAAGTAACTGAAAGAATAGTATGTTTTTTTTCAGTGAAATCAGTTCATAAGTAAACCCCCTCTATGTTTTTAACTGCAAAGATTGTATTCAGCCTTCATTTAGAAAACCAAGGTGGATCCTTTCCTTTTCATATATCCTCAATAATAAAGATTACATAAGCAAGACTCTGCCCTTTGCATTACTTGTGCAACCCCACTGTCTTCAACAGGTTGCACAGGCATTGCAGCTAGTTTGTAACTGGAACATAGCAGTCAATTCTACTGATGTTGCAAAAGTTACCCAATCCAAGCTCATACTCATCTGCTTGTGCAGTGTTAGGTATTTAAAACAGAGTGGAAAAATAATGTTTACTTTTGACGATGTGCAGAGGCCTGCATCTATTCAGAAACTGACAGTGTTTGTCTGTACCAGTGTTTCCCAAATGGTGTTCCGTGGAACCCCGAGGTTCCGCAGTGTGAAAATAAGGGTTCCACAAGAATATTCCATTGCAATAGCTGACTCCCCTGTGGCTCCCTGCCCTGCCACTGCTGAAACAGGAGAACTAAGTTTAATTGGTTTAATGGCCAGCGGGGTGGTAGGAGGGATCCGACTGTTAAACCAAGTGAATTTAGTTTCATTATTTCAGTGGTGGCTGGGCTGGGAGTGAGAGAGCGCCTTTCACTCGCCCTGCTACCCAAGAGGCCATACACCTCCAGTGGGAGAGGCTCAGCTCACTCCCACCAGCAGAATACCTCTATACCAGCCTTTCTTCTGCTGTGCTCATGTGGATGTGCAGCCAGCGCCATGGATGGGTTAGTCCCAGCGGCTGGTTTGTGGCTGAAGTGGGTTAAATCTGGGGATAGTGGGGGGGATAGTGGTGAGTTGTGGATGAGGAGGCAGGATTTGAGGGATGACGGGGGGAAAGCTTGGACATGGGGTGCGGTTTGAGGGCTTAGGGGGCAGAGCCTGGGAATGGGGTTCCACAAAATTCTTTTGCATCTAAAAGGGTTCCATGGCCAAATAAAATCTGGAAACACTTGTCTACAAGATGACACTCAAGAGAATTAAATTGAGACCCTTATTATTTAGTTGGGATAAAAGTGGATTAGTTTAATAACAATAAATGCATATCATATGTTCCATGTTCAGAGGTAAAATGTGCTTCACTGGGTTTCTTTTCATTCACTTTAAAAATGTATTAAAGTAAACAAACTGAGGGCCACTTTAAATCTAAATACATAGATCCTCAAGGAATGTACTAGTCCATTTTACATTCATACCATTAGTCAATTCAGACACATTTTCCTGAGGTTTCCATGTGTAAATAAGTCATTGCTTACCCTGGTGCATATCTGCATGTGGTGTCATCAGATTACAACTAGTTGTATTACTTAAGTTTATGTCTGTAAATTTATCAATGTAGACTAAACTGATGTAACCTAAGATTAAGTTGATTGAAGAACATTCATCCATAATTTTCCTACCATTTTACATCTTTTTCTAAAACTTACTCATTTTGTTAAACCAGTGTATGAGGGGGAGTGTGGCAGGATTGTCCTCATCACCAGGAAGTTATGACTAATTATGCAAATCTTCATGCTAACAAAAGCACAAAGAAAACTGATAACATATTTGTATGTTAAGTATTAGAAAAGTAATACTGAAAGCGTTTACCATGTATTTAGGCTATTCTCCTTCATGAGATCCAGTTGTTGAGTAAGCAATTTTGAGTCAAGGGTACCCCAGTGCAAGTGCTACAAATTAAACAGTTCTGCAATATTTCTTCATTTTATTTTCTTGTCACCAACTAAGCACACTCAGGAAAGTTGAGTGATTTATGGAAAATATGGCTATCCAACCGTTTGTTTTTGACTTTGGAAAGTATGAGGTAGTGCTGAAGAGAAAATAGATGTTTCTACTTGAGTCTACGTGTCTTGCTAGGCAAAATAAAATCAAAATCAAACCACATTACTGTGACACAGAACTTGCTGTTTTCAAGAGTTCAGTCTAGCTCAATCCTGGTGTTACTAACGGTTTTACTAAACGTTATAGTCACACATTTTAGAGAGACTGATTGTATAAAAGTGGAGAGCAACAGCATTAACAGCTCATTTTTTGAATAAGTATTTAAGATATTTTACTTCAGAAAATAGTGTGAACAGTGGTGATGTGTTAATTTAGCCACCAACACACACTCTTTGTTAAGCACTGTTGAGTGTTCCAGGCATCTACCATCTCTGAAGGGTATCTCCAATAGTAGGAGACCATGTGATAAAGTTGTCTGAGATAATGTAATAGTAATATTTTACAACAGCAAAGCTCTTTTCTTGTTGAAGTCCTTTATGAACAGGAGTCACTTCAACCACCTCTGAAATGCATCTACCTCTGAAAAGAAAGCACTGTTGCTGAGCAAATAATACGCACACAATCCAGTCAGCAGAGAGGATAATTTGGGGGAGGTTGGAAATGGCGGGGGGGGGGGGGGGGGGGGAAGAATCAGAAAAGCTTCTACTCTCACAGAACTCCATAGGATCTTTGCTCTCCACACTGAGCATACCTGACTTCAGTTTAAGGTCTCCTTTGGAAAACTACAGGCATGGTGCCCAAACTTTTCCTGTCCCGGCCCCAATTAACAGTGAAGCAATCTGTTTGCATTCTCCCTCCATTACTGCCCAGCCAAGGCTTCCTCAGCAGAGTTCAGACTGAAGGAACAACAGAACAGAACTGGGGAGGGAGTGACAGGGAAAGAGGGCAGAGCACAGCAGCCCCTTGAGCCTGTCTGGGGGTGGACTGAACCTGGTCCAGTGACAGAGTGGGAGTGGGACTGGTGAGAACTCCCATCCCATCCCCATGGGGACTGACCCAGACCTGCTGCATGCCCTCCAAAATGTTTGTCCAAGCCTCATATTTGAGGGCCACTAACTATAGACTGCTGACCTGTCTTTCAGCCTAGGAAGTACTAGCAGCCACACCCAAGTTTCTTTCAGGGTTTCCTGTCGGGGAGCAGTTTATTAATTCAAATGCAAAACTTGCAGAACACCACAATATGTTATTCCCATTGCCAACGCAGGCTGCAGAAGCCTTTAACTCTGCACCTCTGCCTCTGATCCATGACCTACCACAGGTGCCAAGTGACAGTCTCCCCCCAAAAAACTCCCCCAGCACGATGGTTTATTAAAACTGGATTATGAATAAATATGCATAACTTGGAGATGCCTGGGACAAAACATTTCTTGCAACCTATCATTTTTAATGTTATAATCTGCTGAATATATGTGGTTCAGGGTCCTCACTCCCCTCCCTGCAACAGCACAAGCGAGTCAGTGCAGGTGCTCCAGCTATGGTGCCCCGCACCTGGATTAAAATCTATGACAGGTTCAGTCACAGAGATTCCTTTGAGACTGTCAGCTGATGGGCTGATCATACGCTGAGCCTGCCTGCTTGCCCTCTGGGGCTCCCCACCCTTGCCCTGATGAGCCAGAAGCTCTGATCTCCCCCAGCAAAGGCAAAGAATGGCATTAACAGCCCATACAGCAACACAGATGCCGAGCGGCAGCACAGCTGTGGGAAGACTGCATCACAGGGAACAACACAGCACCCCAGAGCACAGCCCCAGTGAGATCAAAACCCCAGAAAAATCCATTTGACTCAGCATAAAAGTTTTACACAGAGCAAGCTCATATGTTGTTTACTCCCATTTACCAATGAAAGAGATATGTACAACTGTTGCCATCTCCAGGCAACAATTATTTACACTGGATTAGTAATCAATAAATAATTATTTTATTTAATATAAAAATAGGATTTAAGTGACGACTGCTCAAAATTACTAAACTAACTAAAACAAAACATGACAGCTAAGATTACTTTTCTAACAAACTTGTTACATGTAATTTCTTACCCTACCATTAATCTTTTTCACAAGCTAGGCAGCCTCCTGATTTGGGCCCAATACTTCCTCCTGTTCAGTCTCAGATGTCTCATCTTGGTGATGAGCAAGGGGTGTGTTGTAACTGCCAACTATCCACACTGTTTGGTTCCCTGACTGTAAATAGGTTTTGCCCAAGCCGGGAATCCTTTGTGTTTGGATTCAGCCCTTTTACACCCGCACAGAAAGGTACCACATTCAAAACAGGTTCCAGCATTAGGTGACCTGGCCACATGTCTTAGCAGGACCAAAACTAGTCTAGGCTTACAAGAAGCACAAGACTATTCACAGATCATTGCCCTGAGCATCAGGCCCTTAAGCTCCTTAAATATCACTAATGTCTTCCAGTAGCAGACCTAGATCAATAAAAAAAGCTTACACTTCATATTTCTAACTTTAAATACAGTAATGATATGGGCACACAAACAGAATATATACTTTCAGGGGATTACAAGTTTCCCTGCCCCCCTCTGCATAAAGGCTTTTTAAGTTATATATCTTCATATTCAAAAACCTATTTCTATAAAAATATAGGGGAGTGCAATGTCACAAAATCATCCAGTAAGAAATTCTGGATGTGAATGAAAACTAACTTGGGCATTATAAAAGCCATAAAGGAGGATCAGCCATCAAAGCCTGAAGTTCTGCTACCTTTATGCATAAAGTAATAGCCACCAGGAAAGGAAGAAGAGAAAAAAAGAGCATGTAAAATTCAAAAGCAGTACATTCAGATCCCATAATGATGTGAGGTCCCTGTAACAGGGTAATACCTCTCACAAGCATTGGTAGAGTGCATGCGCTGTACTTTCTCTCTGCTAAGGGTGAGACTTCAGCAATGCAGCCCTCTGGCTGAGCATCTCACTATATGAAAAATAAAAAGGAAATCAGGTTACAAGTCCAAGGGTGGCATCTCTCAGCGACCTCAGCAACATATCTTTAACTACTGCCCTAACTTTTGGCTTGCCCCTCAGTCAGTTCAGTGGGGCCTATCACAGTAGTCTGGTTCTAACTGCCTCCCAGCATCCTCTATGCTCTCTCAAATTGTCCTTGTTCTGCTATGGAACAGTGCTCCTGGGCTCCCTTCCTGGAGGCAATGTCTTCACCCTCTTGGGGCCTTTCTGTCTCCAGCTTGGCCACAAGAAGAGTTCAGTTCCCCTTTCTGGGGTCCATTAAAAGTCCAGGACACTTTCCCAACGACTAATTGTATTGGGGAGAAGTCCAGGTCTACCCAAATACTCCAAATCCCAGCGCAAGGAACCTATTGATTACAGCTATTCACCATGTCCCTTTAAATACGCTGCATTGCTGCTACAATTTCGTGGTCCACTTCCTCACAGCCACAGCATATTCTTCATCTTTACCTGAGGGCTTTGTCCTGGTCAAGTCCCAGAAGCGAGCCTAGACCTTCTTACTCCCCAGGTCTCTGCCAGAACTGCTCTGTCCATGGTCCTGTACCACTCAACATTCCTCCCACTCTGCCCCTGCAGCAATTTTTATACTAGCCTTCTGGACCCTGATTGCCTAGAGTGGCTGCGTGGGATGAAACTAATCTCGAGAACCGCCTTCACTACCTCTTCTGGATCAGGGTGTGGCAGGGCTTTGAAGCCTCCAGCAGGAGCTTCAGGCCTAGACCACACTATCACAGTCACTAAAACTGGGAAGAGCCTCTCTGAACCTTTCAAGAATCTAAGAGAGCAATACAGTTGGGGAAAATACAAGGGATCTTCGCTTATAAAGAAGGATGGAATGTTGAGAGAGCTGTCACATGAACTCTCAGGGAAATGACAATAAATCCTTCATTCTTTAGCTGCAGCTGGTAATCCTTACTAAACTGAAGAGAAGCCCATGTTGGAGAGGCATCCTTCTGCTGAGATTACAGAGAACCTGTTCCATTCCTTAAAGTAAGTATAACTAAAAGGCTTTCTGCTACTTAGAGCAGAGCTCAACAACCTTTATCACCTCGTGGCACATTTCAGCACTCATTATAATTTCACAGACACACCCAATATATATAACTCAATGCCCTTCCCCAGAGCCAAGCTCCCCCAGCCCCACTCTAACTCAATGTGTTCCCACAGAGCCAGGCACTCCCAGCCCACCACTCTAACCCAACTCCTTCCCTTCCTCCAGAGCCAGGCACCCCCAGCTCCTCAATATAACCAAGTCCCCCATCCCGCTCCCATGGCCAGGCACCACCAGCACGCACACACACACCCCCACTCTAACTTGGTGCCAGCAACTCACCAGAACCGCCATGCACTTCTCTCACCAACCAGTGGGGCACATTCACAGAGCAGAAGACAGCACTCACAGCTCTGAGGCACACCAAGTGTCACTTTGTGGCACACCAAGTGCAGAGCGCTGACTTAGAGCACATACAGGTGACACAATAGTGAGAACACCTGATACGCACCACTGTTACCCCCAACAGAACTGCATCAGTGGTAGCAAATGGTGGGAGATTGGCTAAAAAAAATACACAGGTTGAACCTCTGTAGTCCAGCTCCCTCAAGACCTGACTGGTGCCAAACAAGAGAATTTGCTGGACCATGTGAGGTCAATATTGTCTAGCAGCATTACCAACATTTCCACTGTTTACTGTACTCTAAGAAGACATTTAGGGGTGAATTAGAGATAAAAGTAGCACAGAACACCAAGACCCATGACCAGGAGCCATAAAGAAACTTTATGGGACCACAGGAAAGTTGGCCACACACATAAGTAGTTGCCCACCTAACTAAAATCATTCCAGATTGCAGATGTTACCAGCTAAGAGTGTGCTATATTAGAGAGGTTCAACCAGTAGCTTGACGAAGCCTAAAGAAGTCTTTATGGTCTAATCCACCTCTGTCATGGGCTATATTTATTTATTTTACAATTTGCATTAAATTAAGGAGAGTGGAATCACTGGAAAATAGATTCCCTGATGGACTGTAGCCAGGTAGGGTCAAACGCCTCTCCATTTAAAAAAAAACTCTGTCCAGTTTTGGTCTTAAATGGCCTGGCCTGCAAATAGACAGGGTCAACTAGGTAAATAGTCCTAACTAGAGGGCAATCCAAATATTCAGGAATGTGGCTGATCAAAGGTGAAAACCAATTACCTCATGGAAGTGTGCAATCATCAAGGGCAAAAGGGGAATGTCAGAATTTATTTCTGACTCATGTATGCTAAGTAAAGCTCTTGCAATTCCCTGCTCAGCATATAACCACCCAGGTGAAGGTTACATTTAAGACAGATAATTTTTGTATAATTCATAGAATCATAGAACACTAGGACTGGAAGGGACCTCGAAAGGCCATCGAGTCCAGCCCCCTGCCCCAATGGCAGGACCCAGTACTATCTAAACCATCCCTGATAGATGTCTGTCTAACCTTTTCTCAAATATCTCCAGCGATGGAGATTCCACAACCTCCCTTGGCAATTTATTCCACGTTTGACCGTTTGACAGTTAGGAACTTTTTCCTAATGTCCAACCTAAACCTCCCTTGCTGCAGTTTAAGCCCGTTGCTCCTTGTTCTACCCCCAGAGGCCAAGAAGAACAAGTTTTCTCCTTCCTCCTTATGACTCCCTTTCAGATACCTGAAAACCGCTATCATGTCTCCCCTCAATCTTCTCTTTTCCAAATTAAACAAGCCCAATTCTTTCAGCCTTTTTTCATAGGTCACATTCTCTAGACCTTTAATCAATCTTGTCGCTCTTTTCTGGACCCTCTCTAGTTTCTCCACATCTTTTTTGAAGTGCGGTGCCAGAACTGGACACAATACTCCAGCTGAGGCCTAACCAGTGCAGAGTAGAGCGGAAGAATGACTTCTCGTGTCTTGTTCACAACACACCTGTTAATGCACCCCAGAATCATGTTTGCTTTTTTTGCAACAGCATCACACTGTTGACTCATATTTAGCTTGTGGGCCACTATAATCCCTAGATCCCTTTCTGCTGTAGTCATTCCTAGACAGTCTCTCCCCATTCTGTATGTGTGAACCACCACTTTAAACCAGTACTTTCTCCTGGAAGATTTGCCTGGCTGGCTTATATAAATTTAGATCTCTGCCATAAGGTCTGTGGTAAATATTTCACACAAGTTTCACCTCCAGAATACTTACTTTATCAAGATGAGGAACTTACACATAATAATAAAACTTTCTTCTATGCGAAAGAAAACAAAGAACGTATGGTTATGTATGAATTGCTTATTTCAAATTATTCCTACATACAGATATTTAATACTCTATAAGTCTACTTAACTTATTTTGCAACTGAAAGATGACCCGCATCTATAGTAAGTGGTTACATAAGTGACCTAAACACAGAAGCAACATGGATCAAATGCACTTCGAAGTTTCACACTTCAACGTTGCCGCAGGGAAGATTTTTGACTAATGAAGTGCTGCATATGTACCACAGCACTTCATCAGTAATCTCCCGACACCCTAATTACCATGCCCCCTTCGAAGTTTGGGGCTAGTCCAGACACAACCTTATTGACCCATCAGACTTCCTGTGTAATCTTGGTTAGATTCGCAGTTTGCAGAGTTAATTTTTATTTTAAGATGAATTCTGAACCTGACAACAGAAGGGCTGACAACATTTTTGTAAAGGAAGAGAAAGTAAGAAGCTGGGAATGGGTGAGAAGGGATGCATTACAATTATTACCTGTTCTGTTCATTCCCTCTGGGGCACCTGGAATCAGTACTATCAGAAAACAATATAGTGGGCTTGACAGAACTTGGGTGTGGCCCAATATGGCTGCTGTCAAGTTTCAACCTCAGTGAGGCAGGTAGGATCCTATTCTCTACCTTCCTCATATGCTGAGAGCAAGATACAAGAAAAGGGAGAACCTAGCATGACCCTCAGTCTGTGTTAAGTTTTCAGGGCTGGCAGTTTTATTTTTTTTTAAATATTTCATACAGAAATTATGGGGGGAAATATATGGACCCTGGGTCCATTGCTGGCAAAGACATTTCTGTACAGTCACATTGCAAAGAAAAAAAAAACAAGGAACATTTTATGCACAGTATTAAAAAAAACCCTTGCTTTCTTGATTGCTGCTAATGCTGCAGTAACCAAGCTAAATTTACACTAAACCCTTTGAAGTCCAATATTCAGGATGAAACATTTAATCTGAATAGCATCCAGGAGAGAAGGAAGGGCTAAATTATGGCTTTTTCAAGATTAACTGTTATTAATTTTGTATATGTACATGGAATTCAAATTATGCATTCATGATTCTTCACTGTAAGGGTTATCATTTATATGTTTATTTTCTGCTCAATAAAATTACGTATTCAGCTAGTAACACTGACATATTGCCTTTCAACTACACTGTTTTCAATATTTCTAATTTCTTTAAATTAAAAGCAAAGCCACAAGTGACAAACAGTCCACCACAAAAATATTTTTCATGTTACTGAGACATTGAAGAAGTTTTGAGACATAACTAGACACCTAATTCCCATCAAAACTCAATCTTTAAATAAGATATTTTCCTCTAGAAGTCAAATCCCCAGAGGAAAAGCTAAAATTCTTACTTAACTGCAAAATTATCATTTTGTTAGTCTTTAAAGTGCTACATTTCTGTTGCTTCGTTTTGTTTGAGTACACGCTAACGTGGTGACCTCTCTCTTACTATGCCAAATTATCAGTCTACAGTTGCTTGATAGTCATCTGCCCTATATAAATTAGGCATTATGTCCTTAAAACACACAGAATTAATATATTGTATGTACGATCGGTCTTACCATGCTTGAATTAAAACTGCAACCTGTTATCCTAGCTCAACAGCCCAAAGGTCTAGAAATTAAGAATAAAATATTTGAGTAGGATCTTTTTACTTCAAACCTATTTAATACTCTCAAGGTGTGTCTACACTAGGAACTTTGAAGTTAGGCACTGCATTGAAGTAGCCAGCAGAGAGCCTACACACATTTTCCCTTACTTCAACATTAACTTCGAAGTAGGGAGCCCAACTTCGAAGTCCTTACTCCATTCCTGGGAATGGAGTAGTGCCCTACTTCGAAGTTTAACCTCGAAATTGAGCGTCTACACACACACCCTATTTCAAAGTTGTTTACTCTGAAGTCATTTTTGTAGTGTAGACACAGCCTCAGGGTGCATCTACACTAGGAACCAGCTTTGAAGTTAACTTCTAAGTTAGGCACTACTTCGAAGTAGCCAGCGGAGAGTCTACACACATTTTCCCTTACTTCGAAGTTGACGTCAATGTACGGAGCCCAAATTTGAAGTCCTTACTCCATTCCCGGGAATGGAGTAGTGCCCAGCTTCGAAGCAGGGTGTGTGTAGATGCTCAACTTCGAAGTTTCTTACTTCAAAGTTGTACTTCGAAGTAAGCAACTTGAAAGTTATTTTTCTAGTGTAGAGACAGCCTCAGGGATCCAAGGGCAGCTCACATCCTCTTGAAAAGTTAACATTTCACTAGTTTTTGTTGTTGGGTTTTCTTTCTGCAAAAGGTTACCTATCTCCATGGCACAGGGTGGACTGATTTAAATCAAGGTGATATAAATTTAACTCACCAAAGAAAATTGATTTAAATCAAGTTTACCAAAAAAGCTAAGATTGTGCTTGGGGTGCCCTTGATTTTGGAGTAAGTCTCACTGAATTCACTGGCACTTCTGTTTTGTGAGAAAACAAGTATAGACTGGGAGCTCCCTTGGAAAAGCTGAGCTATGCTGAGATAAAATAGGGAGCAGACTTATGGCATCGCCATTATGGTCTGTGGCAAATGATGTTCCAAAATAAGGGGCAAGTTTTATGCAGCCTAAAGTAAGAAAATGACACCCTGGGGCAACTGGCAACTCTAGATTTCTCTTACTGAAGCTTTCTATATTGTATATTTGAGTGGTGTATTCTAAATCTATTTAACTAAATTAAACAAACCATAAGGATTAGCTAAACTAAACTTTTGTTTTGTTTTGTTTTGTTTTGTTTTAGCAACATCCAACACAGCAAACAGCTTGGGAATTTACTTGTCAAAACACACAAACTAAAAAGGCAGAGAAAAAGTGAATTATTTAAGTTACTAACCAGTCAGCCATATCCACACCATTTTCCCCCAAATAAACAGTTTTCCTTATGATGTTTCATTCTTGCAACTAAGTCCTGCATCTTTTTGCACAGCTTATATTTGACGTTTTGCCTTTTTTAAACCCAGGGAAAGCATTTCTTTAAAATAGTCCCAAAAAAGATGTCTCTTACTTCCAAAAGCCAGGACAGTTTTCCTATTGCAAAAGTGTGGGGGACTATAGGAAGATCTGTGTGTGCTGAATAAAGGTCTTTTTTTCTTTCTAGTACACTCTCTGTTCCCTTTTATGCTGTCTGTCCTATATATTGTTTCTTTGTCTTAACACAATACCTTAATTTCTGTGCCATGCTTAGGCAAGTTCTACCACAGAACAGAAACAACCCCTAGTAGCTAGGCTGAATATACTAGGGCCATTGATTCATTTTCATGAGACTAAGTGTACATGAAGCATGTTTGTGATGTAACTAACTTATTTTAAATGAGAAATTTAGCATTTTACTAACAATTTTTAAAAATAATTGTATATTTTTAAAACCATTGATTTTTATCCATACTGCCACGATATCTGAAAACCTCCAAGAAAAGTAAAGACCTGTTTACCAACCCATCCCAAGAAGTCCAAAAAGGCTCAATATTCTACTTTTATTGATAAAGATTGCACTCCTTCTGATCCAAAGCAGCCCTGGGTCCCTGGCACGAGTTTATGTTTTCAGCTAAAACAGGTACAGGTCAGGGTGGTTTTAAACTGGATTTTTAAACACATGACCTATGAGGAGAGGCGAAGGGATCTGGGATTATTTAGTTTGCAGAAGAAAAGAGTGAGGAGCAAATTGACAGCATCCTTCAAATTCCTGAAAGGGGGCTCTAAAGAGGATGGAGAAAGGCTGTTCTCAGTAGTGATGGATGGCAGAACAAGGAGCAATGCTCTGAGGTCACAGAATGAGAGGTATAGGTTGGACTTTAGGAAAAACTATTTCACCAGGACCATGGTAAAGGACTGGAATGCGTTACCAAGAGAGGTAGTCCATGCAAACAGAAGTAACAACAGTTCATGCTTGTGAGACCTACCCCAATTATCTCAATGGGGTAGAACCCTGAAACATAAAGATAAGTTAAATTCTGAGTGGGCTCATCACGCATTACCAAAATGTCTCCCATAATCTGCCCTTCCCCCGATACTAAAGTCTTCAGCTTCACCTCTAGCAAATTCTGCAATACTGTCATGCACCTGTTTAAATATAGAGCAACGAAGGGTCCTGTGGCACCTTATAGACTAACAGAAAAGTTTAAAGCATGAGCTTTCGTGAGTTAACTCACTTCTTCAGATGCTTCAGATGCTTCTCCAGCATCTGAAGAAGTGAGTTAACTCACGAAAGCTCATGCTCTAAACTTTTCTGTTAGTCTATAAGGTGCCACAGGACCCTTCGTTGCTCTACAGATCCAGACTAACACGGCTACCCCTCTGATACTGTTTAAATATACAAAACAAAAAACTTCTAGCATGCTGAAAATGTGGAGGAAAATAGCAGGATAAAGGGCTACTGTGTGCACTGTATTATGCAGTTTCACATTTAAGTTATTAAAGACCAGATTGCTACAGAGTACTTGAGGTCTTGATTATATGTATAACATACCAAAGGTATTAGTGTGGACAGCAAACTGGTAACAAAGTTTCTAGCTGAAATTGTTCCTTTCGCTGGTAGGAAAATAGTTAACACTTTGGTTCATATCACCTACTGGTGGTACAGGTTGAACCTTTCTAGTCCAGCACCCTTGAGACCTGACTGGCACCGAATGAGAGAATTTGGCGAACCATAGGAGGTGAAGATTGTCTAGCAACATTAACAACACTTCCACTACTTACTGGGCTCTTAGACATTATGGGTAAATTAGAGCTAAATAGCAGCACAGAACAGAGACCCGAGATTGGGGTCATGAACAAATTTTATCCAGCCACAGGGAACTTGGCGATACCCACAATAAGTAGAAAGTCATTTAACTAAATCATGCCATTCAACAGATGTTGACAGACAAGACAGAGCCAGACTAGAGAGGTTCATCCTGTATTATCTGTATCTCCTAAGATATGTCACTTGTTTTAGACCAAAATTATTGCTTTATCCACCGAACATGGTGATTAACTGTTTCTTCCTTACACCTTTAATTCCAAAATATTTTAAATAGAGGTTAGAGAAAAATCTCAACAGTAAAAACCACTCTTTCAGTTTTCCACCTTTAATAGATTCACAGATTTTAAGGCCTCCAGGAACCATCATGATCCTCAAATTTAATCCCATGCATAAAGATTTCACCCAGTAATTTCTGAATCATGACCATTACTCTAGTTTAACTAAAGCAAGTATTTTATTGCATACCTCATTCTAGGTCTAAATCATACCTAGCTAATTTGGACATATTTATACCAACTAATGAGTATGTCTACACTTACGCAGCTTCCTCGTTTGTGGGCTCACAGGAATCTTTCTCTTATTAGGGAACAGCTACATTATGAGGAGGTATTTAGTATCTTATTTATGGCCACCATATGCCTAAAAACATGATAGGGTTACTCAAGTCCAAACCCTTCTCACATTCTTCTCACCCCATTTGCTCTAAAATATCCCCTCAATTTCTTTATTTCTGGGAGAGCACTTCCAAGGTGATCTACACAGGAAAAATGGAAGTTTGTAACCAGTTTTGCTTAATAAAGGAGGTGGGATAGATTTATTTAAATCAAAGCAATTCAAATCACTAATGTGAATAATAATTACAAGTACAAAGCAGGAAACCTTCATTAAAATCAAGGATTTAAATTATGCCTTGCATTTCATTCTTAGTTATTTTTCTAAAGGAAGGCTGATAAGAATTAAAACATGGCCTTTACACTAAATTTGGTACTTCTTGATAACCAGAAAGATACATTGTATCTGCATACATTTATTTAAGCATTATAAAGCTTATCATACATTTATTCAGATTCTTAATTTCTATTTTATTTTAGAAACTCATGAATTATTTATTTCTTATTTCTAGATTACAAGTAATTTCCTTCAGAAGCAAACTAGGTGAGTTATCTTTCATTGAACCAATTTCTGCTAGTGAATGTTGGGCCAATACAAGATATTACATCATCCTCTTTGCCTCTCCAGTACCTTTGGACCAGCTACAATATTGCATACAATTAATTTACAGAAAGGTCTTGCCATTCCAGGGGGTTTCATAGAAAGCCATGAATGGCAAAAGCTGCACATACCAGGAGGCAGAGATGGAGGAGAGGTGTTGGTGACACAGAAAAACAGTATATCGTCTGCAAAGAATGTTTTCTTGCCTGCCATTTCAACAAGCACATTTAACTTAAAAAGAGTATACTGACAGCTAAACTGGAACAAAAAGATAATGCAATAAACTTCAATGTTAATTACACAAAACGGCTCTTTGAACTCTGCCTGGGAATCTTATTTTTCTGTAAGAGGAGAGGGTTAATGAGGTGAGGTTTGTAAACATCGGGATGGGAAGCTGTTTAGTCTTGCCATACAGTCTAGTTACTGAGGCTGAAGTGTGATCACTTGCCACCTTATCCAGTAATTCAACTATTTGGCTTTTTCCCTTCTCAGCCTGTTGACCACTGTCCACACTCACTCACTTTTCTTTTTTGTGCCATAATTAAGGCTGGGTGTTCCATTAGCGGCCTTAATGTGGTTGTGAGAGAGCTCTGAGAAAGCGGGAACATGGTGAATCGTGCTCGGGACAGTGCGGCATGGCACAGCTGAGTATAACATGACAAACAGCAGCACGGCGAACCGCAAATACGTGAAACTGCAAAGCCCTGGATAGCAAGGCTTTCTTGTATTTGCGAGGCTCATGGATACTTCTGTGTACACTATTCTAGTCAACCTTATTACAAGAGCCTCTACTAACAGAAGTTTGAGAGGGCACTCCAGATCCTTTCTGTAGAGAAGAGAAAAAAAGAAAGAGAGAGAACTGGCTGCGACCAGGCCCTTCACAATACTTAAACAATGAACATAGTCATCCATGAATCTTACAAGGCCAGACTTACCACTAAGTCAAAAGCTAGCTTTCTTACCAATACCAGCCATAAGCCCCCTGGATACCAATAGGCCTAACAGCTGCAAAGGAGTACACAATGGGAATGAATTCAAAATTATGTCTGTATTTGTGGAAACAAGACTGAGAACAGAAGAACCACGAGAGTTAAGGGTACAGCACCTGCATCAACAGGAAACATAATTTTTAAATTTAAAGAAGAGTTAGCTAAGAATAAGCATCCTAGGAGATGGAGGAAAGCACAGATATTGCCACCAAGAATTAAGAGTGGCATTTGGGAGACACCTTTTTGACTATGTCTACACTGGAATAAAAGACCCCCAGTGTGGGCATGACCGTCCAAGCTAAGCTGACTTGAGCTGAAGGGGTTTAGGATCAAAGGTTGAAAACTGCTGTGTAGAGGTTTGGGCTCAAGCTGGAGCCTGGGCACTAGGATCCTCACCACTTACAAGTATTTGGGTTCAAGTGTGTAATATTCAAAAGCAAGTATACATGATTCAGGGGGTGCTACCAGCTAAATTACTTAGAGCTTGCAAATATCTTTCAAGAACAAGGACCTACACAGGCAAAAGAGGGAATAAAAAAAAAAGTGAATGCACACAGATTCACAAGTGATGTGTTACTAAACAAATGCCAATGAGGCACAAGTTCACTACAGAAAAGAAAGAAAACTAATGATGTTTGGATAGTCAATGGACATGTTTCAAATGTTATAACGTGTCATGAACATCAAGCAAACAAGACAAGGGCTGGATCTATTCCACTTTTTATATTTATGTGGCCCACAGAGCATTTTCAAATTCTGCAAAATCTGAGTTTTCAGTAAAACAAAGGTTCTAATCTTGCCCTATCAGTTTCAGAAACAATCTTTCGATCATGGACTATGAGTTAGCTAAGGTACTGTTCTATTCCTAAATTTGAAGACAGGATGAGAAAAGGACTGAGAATTCCCCTGCCCTATTAATCTCATTAGAATGATAACACTTTATATGTCAACATTACTCATTAACCTAAGAAATGGAATACTAGAAAGAGTGAGGGTGAAACCCAAAGGGAGGCAATTGGAGTTGCTGCAGGGAAAAAAATTCACAGGGAAGAAAGACAAAAGCAAAAACACAGGAAAGTGAGAGCAAAATGTAGTATAGGGAAGAAAGAGTAACAAGAGGCAGAACTGCAGGTGACTGTAAGGGCAAAGTACATGCTCCCACTCACTGATGATGAAAATACAAATAAGGAACTAATAGTGATGGTAAGTGAAATTTGGTAATACGAAGTACACTGTACCCTTGATCTTTATGAAAACCTCTTTATTAACATAATTGGAAATCTCTGTGCAGAAACGGGTAGCATGTGGCCCTAAATGTACACCTTAGCACATAAACATTTAAAATTGAATTTAGCCCTCTAAACGAACAAAGGCTCAATGTTTCATTTCTAAAGACCACTCACAATGCATAGAGTTAAGTATTTGTAACAGGAAGTCTGCATAATTGGCACATTAACCTTTAAATCACCAATAGCAAATTTCAGAATGTGCAAATGTTTTAAATAAAGCAAAGAGTTACATTTTGAAAATCCATTTGTACACAGGCACTTTGTTACAATAATTTGCAGATAGCTTTACACAGAGGATAAAGGTAATTTTAAGTCTCCAAAGCATACAGAGCATTGACATGCAGGACTTGAGAGTTTGCTTAAGTCAAGTAAACACTTCAGTGGGGTAACACAGGTTTGCAGAGAACATCACTTGTTGCTTTCAATCCTAACAGGCAGGAAGTTTGTGAAGGCAGTAGGAGGTGCCGCTGCCCTTTACTAATGTCGGATTTTGCATCACGTCATCCACATCTTCATGAGACGAAAGCTTGATAATGAAAACATGAGAAATGTTCCTACACATGCTTCTTCTACACAGAAGTGGGTTTTTTTCTGGCTGTTGCTATTTTTTAAGCAGCTGGTACTTTACATCTTTTCTACAGCTCAAAACAGACCACACATTCAGAATCCCTCGCTAAAAAAAAGTGATACGTGTGAGATATAATTAACGTACAAGAGAATCGAATTCAAATGGCCCAGCCTTGAACCCTTAACACTGAGAATAAAATAACTGCCACAGCTTAGAAAGTTAGATCAGAGCAGACCTGCCAAGTCTCAGTCCTTCAGACAACGACTGCCTCATTTGGGATTAAGTTTTAAGGAGTTTTTAAAGTGTTGCCATGTGGGAATGAATGCTGTTGTTGTGTGTGTCAATGAAGTGTTTGTACTCCTCATGGTAGCAGACAGATGCAGGCTGCTGCTTTGCTAGCTCTGGGCTTGGGAAGTGACTTCACTTTTCCAACCGGGGAGGGGAGAAAAGGAACCCTTACACCTAACGCCCCCCGCCCCATCCCAGCTCAAAAGTAGAGCAACTTTACCCTGAGACAGCCCGGAGTCCCCAACACGTCCGCACCCCACGCTGCACTCACCCAGGGACCACTGGAGTGCAGAGCAGCACCTCCCACCCCCCCCCCAAAGCACCTGAAGACTGAGCAGGGCGGCACAGCAACTCCCGCTCCGAAACACACACACACACCCCTCGCTTCTCCCCCGCCTCCCCAGCGCACGGGGGAGCGAACACCGAGGCGGCAGCAATGTCAGCGGGTCGCAGCCGGTGCCCGCTCCCCACCTCGCAGAAGCAGCCCCCCGCCCCGCCGCCCGAGGTCACGGGGACCTGACACAGGCGCCACCCAGTCCCCCCCCCCCCGCCAACGGGGCAAGGCGAGGCGCTAACCCAGCGGACCCGAAAGAAAGCAGCTCCCTCCCCGTTTCCTGGCACCGGCGGACCCAAAAGGGAACGGCCCGGGCCGCCCGGGTGAGTACCGCCCCCCCCCTGCGCGCCCGTCGGCACAAAGCGGGGCGCGCGGCAGCCCGAACACTGCCCGCGGCGGCTCCAGACGTCGCCCCGCTTCCCCTCTCTCCCCAGCCGGAGACGTCGGCTCGCTCCAGCCCGCTTACCCCCGACCCGTCCCGGCTTCGCTCCGCCGCCGGCGCCCCGAGAGGTGGGAGGGGGAGGCGAAGGCGGGGGAGGGGAGGGAGAGTCGCGCAGCCGCGCTGAGGTCGGAGAAGACGGCAAACATTCCGACAGCGGGCGAGCGCGTGCGCCTGCGGGGGGGGGGGCGAGCGGCTTTCGGAAAGGGCGGCGCGAGCGCGCGGCCGTTGCCGCTCCCTCCAGTTGGGCGCGCGGGGCCTTGTGTGGGGGCTCGCCGCGCGCGCGAGGCAGTCAGCGGGCGGTCGGGGTCGTCGCGCGGCCGTGCTCCGGCGCGCCGAGTGGGGGCGGGTGGCGCTAGGCCCGGGTTTTCCAGCGTTCTGCTTCGGCGCCCCAAGCCTTGCGCTTCGCTAGCGAGCGCGCGCGTCGCCTGAGGAGTGGCTCGGGCGGCCTAGCTCTTTGCCCACAGGCGCCTGGATGGGAGAGGGCTGGCTGGCTGGCTTGTGTGGGAGGGGGGGCTGCTTGGGGGCTGAACTTCAGGCAGTTGAAAGCGTTGGCGGCTGCCCCATGCCCCCACACGTGGCTGTGGCCTGTCTGTAGCTTGGAGGAAGTAATGCCAGCTCCAGAGGCCAGAAAATCCTCAGGATAACCCCCCCACCACCACACACGCAAATACACAGTGCTTGTTAGGGTTGATGACTCTGATACAGGCATTAGGCAAAATGGGAAAGCCAGTCTTGGAGTTCTCTGGCATCACCTAGCAGTCTAGCACTTCTGGTCTTGGCTCATTTTGAGCCTTAGTGCTTCTAGGATGGGGTCAAATTTGGCTACGACAGATCAGGAAAGGGATCTTGGAGTTATAGTGGATAGTTCTCTGAAGACATCCACGCAGTGTTCAGCGGCAGTTAGTAAAGCAAATAGGATGTTAGGAATTATTAAAAAAGGGATAGATAATAAGACAAAAGATATCATACTTCCCCTATATAAAACTATGGTACGCCCACATCTTGAGTACTGTGTGCAGATGTGGTCTCCTCACCTCAAAAAAGATATATTGGCATTAGAAAAGGTTCAGAAAAGGGTGACTAAGATGATTACTGGTTTGGAAAGGGTCCCATATGGGGAGAGGCTAGAGAGACTGGGACTTTTCAGTGTGGAAAAGAGGTGATTGAGGGGCGATATGATAGAGGTATATAAAATCATGAATGGTGTGGAGAAAGTGAATATAGAAAAATTATTTACCTTTTCCCATAATACAAGAACTAGGGGACACCAAATGAAATTGATGGGTAGTAGGTTCAAAACTAATACAAGGAAATTTTTCTTCACACAGCGCACAGTCAACCTGTGGAACTCCTTGCCGGAGGAGGCTGTGAAGGCCAGGACTCTATTAGGGTTTAAAAAAGAGCTTGATAAATTTTTGCAGGTTAGGTCCATAAATGGCTATTAGCATTGGCCCCTGTCGGCAGACGGGATACTGGGCTGGATGGACCTTTGGTCTGACCCAGTATGGCCATTCTTATGTTCTTATGATGAGTTATGAATGGGGAAAAAAATGAGTTATGTTATCTCTCATTACAAATTAAGCATTGCTGTCAGAGCAGTGTTTCCCAAAGTGTGGTCCACAGCCAGTACCACTCCTTGGAAAAAAAAACACCGGTTCTTAGAAAATATACAGATTATCACACAGGATCATATTAATTTGGTGTATTTCATATTTTCCTATGTAATTAAGGTAATAACAATAAGTTAGGCACTTAAATATTTATATCAAGATTTATATCGTGTACTATTACTACTGCGAATACAAAAAATTAAAATGTATTCATTTTTCATTTTTATATGCGTTTATATTTCTGAGACATAAAAAACAGGTTCCAAATATATAAAGTTTGGGAAACCCTGCTGTCAGAGGATTGGCAGGATCCCCTTGCAAAGAAGCAGAGTGAATGCCAATCACCCTACTTCCAGTCCTTACAAATTAGAGTGCTCTCAGCTACAGTGCCATTTATGGTGCAGGTGCCAGATGGTCTCATAACCTCACTTGATTTTTGGTGACCCTGGCAACCACTTGTTCCCAGAGCTGCTAAAGCTTGTGCAGTTGCCCATGTAACATTTCTGACAAGTTGAAGGTTCTTATTATTTTGCATAGCATCTCAGTTTAACTTTCTTAGGCAGTAGTCATACAGTTTGAACCTCTCTAATCCAGCACCCTCGGGAGCTGACCGGTGTCAGATGAGAGAATTTGATGGATCACAAGAGGTCAAATTGTCTAGCAATACTTCTTACTGGACGTTTAGAAGACATTTAGGGGTAAATTGCAACTAAATACCAGCAGAGAACACTGAGACAGGGCTGGTGGCAGGAAAGAGTTTTATGGGACTACAGGAAACTTGGTAAGGTAACCATGATAAGCGGTCATCCAGCTAACTAAAATCATGATGGATTTATGGTTGTTGCTGATGAGAGAGTTCCAGAGTAAGAGGTTCAACCTGTATTTACTTCTGTGTGTTTGATCTGCTTCTTCTAGCCTAGCTACCCTGATCCATCCTGGCTTTTGTCTTTTAGAATGCTACTTTCTCTTGCTGAAAATGCTTTTCTTATTAAAGTGTAGAAGTCCTTCCCACTCATTGGAATTTATCACTAGAGTTGACGCATGAGTGTTTAGGGTACAATCCAAAATCCAGTTAAGGCTCTCCTTTACATGAGCGGTTACCAGGTCAAGGATCTGGAGACTGATAATTCTAGCCTTGGCTTTTCTTTTCTTCATTAGTCTCTAGTCCTAGGCCACTTGCATATCCCCCCATTTAAAGTGTGCTTTAGTGAAGCAGCATCATATTTGTTTTAAGTATAAGGACTAGATTTGGAGCAGCTGATGCTCCTTTCAATAGTGTATAATTAAGAGCTGGTCCAGTGCCTACTTAAGTCAATGGGAATCTTTGAATTGGTATCAATGGGCATTGATCAGTCCTTTTTCAGGAAACTGCAGGAATTTTCTGGTACAGTCACGGGCTTTTAATCTAGTAATGATGTAGGAACAAAAACAATTCTTGGCAATTTTCCTGGACTTTCCTCTACTAAAAAAAATTATAATAATTAACTTTGTTACTTAGGGTTATTAGTACCTTTTTTTCCTAAACAAAAGCCTTTACAGACTTCCATGTGTTTCCTTTTGTTGAAATTATGTCTAGTTGCTCTTTAGTTTTCTCTGAAGCATTATCCATGCTATTCTGGAAATAAGGCAATAGAAGTTAGCCTACATCAGTGGCGTCAGAAAGGAAGAGACCCGACTGCCACACCCCCCAGCCAGGCACTGCCCCACCTCAGCTAGGCACCTGGCCTCCACACCTCCACTGCCAGGCACCCTCCCCGCCACCCCTGCAGCCAGGCACCCTATGCCCTCTGCCGCTGGTGACTCACCAGAGACACACAGCCTCGAGAGCTGATGTGGCAGCTCGGGAGCTCAGGCACCACATGGCTGATTCGTGGGGCAGTGCAGTGGGGCATCTCCTTAGGCACCAAGCTACTACGCTGCCGCTTGAGCCACCACACCAGCTGACTGATCTGCTTTCACCACAATATGCTTCCCCATTCACCATATGTGGCAAACAGGGAGCGTATTGGACACCGCAGGCCTACATCTTTCATGTTTGTGAAAGATCAAGAGCATCATTTGTACAGTACATGGTCTGCAGAACTATTGAGTACAGGTTTCCTGTAGTTACTTCTAAATTTCTTGACACGGCAGAGCACAGTAGTCCCTAATAATCCCCTCATAGAATCATATTAAACATGTTTTCTTCTCTTTACATTAATCACATATGGATGCCACTGTGGTATTTATCTTACACGAGGGACACAAAATTTTACATAATATAATGAGTCTGTATGTTTGAACAATCAACATTGAATATGTCCCAAACTTGTAGGCATCCACTTTCTCACCATATGGCAGTAGAAAATTATATTTTCCTACATGTGGAAAGTCTCAAACATAGACTTTTGCTTTCATGTCATAGTAAGATGGCCGTTCTTAATATGTCTAGCACCCTTGTGACCTGAGCAGTGCCAAACCACAGATTTTGATGAACCACTGGAGGTCAATATTGTCCATCAGCATTACCAACATTTCTACTGCTTAATGGGATCTTAGGAGACACTTAGAGGTAAATTAGAGATAAATAACAACACAGAGAGCCAGGGCTTGTGGCTGAAAACAAACTTTACAGGACTGCGGGAAACTTGTCCACAACCATGATAAGTGGACATCCAGATAACTAAAACCTTGCTGGACCACAGATGTTGCCAGACCAGACAGTGCTGCACTAGAGAGGTTCAATCTTTATCCAGATCCTCAAGCAGATAATTTCATTGCTAGTTCAAATAAACTTATTGTGAGATTTTAAAATCCAGTAATTTAACGTATGTTTCTAAAGGCATGTACATTTTTTGAATATAGAAAAACATATCTAACAGAATGTCTTTATTCATCAGAATTGTTTATATTATTTATTTTACAAGCCAGCGCTACAACTATCAGGTGAATAAGGGATACAGTTTTCATACTAAGGTAATTTTTTCATAGTTTAATCAAAGTCCATCCATCCATCAACCTCACTCAATGTGTATGTCCTGATAAATTGATCTTAGATATTACAGCTATGTAATCATTCTAGCCAGAACTGCATATCTAAGACTGACTTTCAGGTCTAGTGTAGACCTGCCCTTAGTTGGCAGAAGAGATGAGTGAGGAGGTGGGATTTGAGAGCAGCCTTCAACTTGAAGAGGGGTCCCACAGAGGATAGAGCAAAATTGTTTGGTGGTAGCAGGTGATAAAACAAGAAGTAATGATGTCAAGTTACAGTGGGGGAGGTTTCGGCTGAATATTAAGGAAAATCTATTGTGACAGTTCATGACCCCCATCGGACTATTATCTGATGTGCTGAGACATCACTGAGGCAGCTTCCCCTGACAGCCTCAGCACCCTGTAGCCCTGTTTTGTTTAGCTCAGTTCTCCATCCTGCTTCAACTGAGACACAGGTACAGCGCCACACCTCCAAGGCTGCAGACACAGACTAAAAGCAGTGTAGTGTGAAGTACACAGCCTTTCTGGGAGCTGAACTCAACATAACTCTGTCTTACTCTGCATGGAGATCTGTACAGTATAATTTAATTAAATCTGCCTTCTTTCTCAATGTACTTACTCCCCATGTAGTAATTACTTAAACTGGGGTTATTACTAAACAGAAGTCACTTTTTTAAGTATAAAAATATAGGATTTAAGTCATCATAAGAGGTGGTAGACAGAACAAAGTAGATAACTGAGCAAAATAAACAAACATGCAAGCTAAGCTTAAGACACTAAATAAATTAGTTACATGGAAAATCTCACCCTAAACGTGGTTCTAAATATGAAAATTACAGATACCTACAGCCTAACTTCACCTACAAAAACAATATATGCATACATACAGTATATTCATGTTCAGTAAACCACATCGTCTCCAATCATATAAGCCATCTCGCGTAAAGCATGTCTCTGTTATGACATAGTCATATGATAAGTATATTTTCATAAAGTATATGGTATGCCCTGTTACAACTATTTAATGAGGTGGGTCTTGAAGCACTGGAATGAGTTACTTAGGGAGGTTGTGAAATCTCCATCTTTAGAGGTTTTTAATGCCAGGCTTGAAAATGCCTTAGCTGGAATGACTTAGTTGGGGTTGGTCCTGCTTTGAGGAAAGGGTTAGACTAAATTAACTTCTGAGGTCTCTTCCAATCCTAATCTGGTTTGATTCCAGATCTCACTTACATATGCTTCTGTTGTTGACAAAACAAAACAGATCACCCATCAGGGATCAGAACTCATTTGACAAAATCAGTGGATACTGCAATAGCCTTCCTGAATAATATGCCAATCATAGACCTCTGAAGAGCCACCACTTGGGCCTCAAAACATATTTTCATAGATCATTTTGCAGTAACTCAGTACTCAAATTCAGACACAATGCTAAGACTTAGCAGTACTAACCTCATCTCTCCACAGAACTCGGAACACCCTTTAATCCACAGGGGGGCACTGCTCTACAGTGACCTGAAGTGGAGCACCCATTTGGACCTCACTCAAAGAAGCAAAGTTTATTCACCTGGTGCAGTAATGGGAGGTTCTTCCAGATGTGTGTCCTTGTGGGTTCTTCACTGCTAACCTCCACCCCCATCCCATTCTATTTCAGAGTTCACAATATGGACTTCAAGGTAGAGAAAGACCTGAGGGGATTGGTGTCAGAGAGGTAGCCATGTTAGTCTGTAGCTTCGAGAACAACAAGAAGTCTTGTGGCACCTTATAGTCTAACAGATGTTTTGGAGCATAAGCTTTTGTGGGCAAAGACCCACTTCATCAGATCTGTCTTGAGGTCAGATCTGATGAAGTGGGTCTTTGCCCACGAAAGTTTATGCTCCAAAATATCTGTTAGTCTATAAGGTGCCACAAGACTTCTTCTTGTTCTCTGAGAGGACTGGGTTGCTGGTGCACTTGATGAGATGCCAATGGCACGGCCATACAACCATTATGCATGTGTGAGCCAGACAAACACTGCTAACTTCTGCATTTACCTCATTTTCTACAGTATTCACTATGCAAAGCATCCAATCACCACCAACCTTCTTTGTGAAAACCAAAACGAACTCATTAAGCACCTCTGCTATTTCCAAATTTTCTATATTATTTTCTCCGCTTCATAAAGTAAGGGTCCTTGGTCCTCTTCGTTGCTTCTAATATATTTGGAGAATATTTTCTTGATACCATTTATGTCCCTTGCTAGTCTGAGCTCATTTTGTGCCTTTTCCTTTCTAATTTTCCTCCTACATACTTGTGTTGTTTATATTCATCCTGTGTAAATAGATCTATTTTCCACTTTTTGGAGGACTTCTTTTTGATTTTTAAATCACTCAAGATCTCCTGGTTAAGCCAGGGTGGTCTCTTGTCATACTTACTATCTTTTGTCTTCAATGGAATAGTTTGCTCTTGTACCCTTAATAACGTTTCTTTGAAAAACTGTCAATGATCTTCAATTATTTTTCCTCTCAGACTATCTTCCCATGGGACCTTTCCTGCAAACTCCTTGAATTTGCTAAAGTCTACCTTCTTAAAATCCATTGTCTTTATTTTGCTGTTCTTCCTCCTCCTACTCCTTAGAATAATTAATTCTATGATTTCATGATCACTTTCACCCAAGCTGCTGTGTCTTCTTTCAAATTCTCAAATAGTCCCTCCCTATTTGCTAAAATCAAATTTACCATGATATCACCCTTATTTTAACCCCTTATATCTTTACCCAGAGGCTACATTAGTATATAGACAACTAAGATACTGATTTGATTCCCCTCTCCCCAGTTCTATCTTGTCTCTCCTTTGTCTCAGCTATGAAAACCCATGCTCCCGCAATTTCTGACCCATCTTCCAGGTTTCTGACTTGGGCCTTGGTCACCTGCCCCCATTTAATCTAGTTTAAAGCTCTCTTTACTAGATTAGCTAATCTGAGTCCAAATGCTTTCTTCCCCTTCCTTGATAGATGGACTCCATCTCTGCTTACTTACCAGTCCCTCTTCCTATAACAGCATCTAATGGTCAAGGAAGCCAAACACCTCCTGGTGACACCATCTTTGCAGCCAGGCAGTCATCTCTAGCATGCATCTGTCTGTCCTGGGCCCCTACCTGTGACCAGAAGGATCGAGGAGAATATCACCTGCACTTCAAACTCCCTCACCCATATTCCCAGAGCCCTCTAGTCACTTTTGATCTGCTCAGGGTCATACCTCCCAGTATCATTAGCACTCACATTGATGCTGTAGTAGTAGCATGGCATAGTAATCAGAGGGCTGGATGTTCCACAATGATACCTCTATAAAGTCTTGAATACAGGACCCTATCAGGCAGCATGCCTCCTGGGATGTCATGGCTGGGCAACAAATGGGTGCCTCCGTTTCCCTCAGAAGAGAGTCTCCAACCACCATCTTTCCTCCTGGGAGTAGTGGCTGTAGACTTCCTAGCCTTGGGAATTATGTGG
Organism: Carettochelys insculpta; assembly: GCF_033958435.1. Lineage (NCBI taxonomy): Eukaryota > Metazoa > Chordata > Testudines > Carettochelyidae > Carettochelys > Carettochelys insculpta. The sequence continues at coordinate 59,158,002 of NC_134145.1, read as the reverse complement.
CTTTTCCTCCTCTGCCTTTGGGGGTGATTGTTCATCCCTTGTAGCCAGGGCAGCGTAACTGTTCTCCAGAACCATGGTGCATGGGTTGGGAGCAGGAGTGGAGCACTGCCTTCTGCCAGCATTAACCAGCTTCCAACGTCCTCCCTGAAACATAGGCATCTCCTCCTCCCCTCATTAATGTGCCAGCACTTATAGTGCATTTGACAAAATTATTTTTAATAACTGACGCTTAATATTTTGTAAGCATTTTATTGATTCAAATTTTCATAGTTTTACAAAATTATGGTTTTTAAATGCGTATCAATTTAACCTCAGTTGTAAGAAATTATAAGGGGTTCATATAATTATTTAATTACAGTAGATAGTAACAAAGCTTTATAGCCATTAAAAACAATATGTCAAATTTATGTGTCAAAATATACAATGTAATTCTCCTTCAATGAAATGGTAAGTTCTCAACATTTACTAACCTTACCTATCTGCAAATTCTGAATATTTTTGATGGAAATATTTCTTTGTCAGTATCTAAAACTGCTATTTACTATTAGCACCTGAACTGTGTCCATATCTTATCTCTTGTCTTAGGGTGTACATCTACACTTACCAGACTGACCCAGTCAGTGTCCATCTTCCAGGTTTCAGTTTCACATGCCTAGTGGTGATGCACAAAATTGAACTATCCAGGCTTGACATGCAACCACTGTATTCCTTGTTATTAGGAGGAGTAAGGGAGGTAGACGGGAGACTTTCCTGCATCAACCACCCTCAGTGAGAATGGCCAGATAAGTTGAACCTAGATAAGTTGATTCCAGCTATGCAATTGTTGTAGCTTGAATTGCGTCTCTAGGATTGTCTTTCAGGTCTAATGTAGACCTATCCTTATAGTTAAGATTCTAAGCACTTTAGGGCAAAGAGTGGCTTTTTGTTTTGTTTATACAGTGCCTAGCACAAGCAGGTCCTGGTTCATGAGTGGTAGAATATAAATAATACTACATCTCTAAAACACCAGTGTAAAAAGGCAGCTTGTAAAAGATGAGCGATAAAGTTGTGTATTAAATCCACTTTTAAAATACAGGGTGAGTCATTTAACCTTTTGAAAAGACAGAGTGACACGATATAGTACGAGGACCTTATCCTGCAACTGGCTCTGGAGACCCCCAGTGAAGGCAGTGGGACTCGTGGGCGCTGATCACACAGAGCCAGTTACAGGACTGAAGCCTAGAACTGTCCAGTATTCATAGCACAAGACTGGGCAGCCAGGACTGTTGGTTTCTATTTCTAGTATGTCCTTGAACAAGCACAACCTCTGCATCTGTTTATGTATCTGTAAAACAGAGGTGTTGTTAACTACAATATTTAGCTTTCACAGAGCACTTCCAATCATGTGAGCTCTGGACATACTAATTAATGCATTGAGGTTTCTATAATGCTTGGAATGTAATGTAAAATCCTCAGTAGTCACAGGCTTGTTGTGCTAGGTATTATAAGACAAAGGAATCCTTTGGTGGGACAGGAGGACCCTGAAAGATCTTACCACTGTCCTACATTATTTTAACAGCTGTATTTAAGTGTTACAGCTTTGCCTGTCTAAGCAAACCAAGGATTGGCCTCTCCCAAACTGGGACACTTGGCATGCACAACACCAGCAACTGAAGCCTCCAATTATGGAAGGCAGGAGGGGGGAACCATTAATCTTTCTCCACCCCCTGCTCAGAAACATGGGTGACGTTTGGGAGGGGAGGAAGGAAGAAAGCCTGAGGGGGAGGGAAGGACACCCATTAATCTCCTTCGGAACGACAGGGTTGGGGTGTTGCAGGAGGAGGAGCCGCCAGGCGGTGTCACCTGCTTCTCCCCTTCCCAGAAAGGGCTAGAGCAGGGCAGGGCCTGGTTACTGGGGGGGGCAGCCGGGGGAGGCGACAGGCTACAACTTGCCCCCTGAAGCTTTCCTCCAGCTGACGGAGCAGCCCAGCAGCTGGGTGGGGGCACAGGAGCGTTTCTCCCCCCCGCCAGGAATCCTGCTTCTCTCCTCCTCCTCCTCCTCCTCCTCCTCCCGGCCGAGCCCAGCCTCCCGCGGCAGGAAGGGGAGGAAGAAGAAAGGGGAAGAGGGTCGGGGCAGGGCCGGGGAAGGGGGGAGGAAAGGAAGGAAGGAGGAGCAGCAGTGCGGGGGGTTGGGGGGAGGCGGCAGACGCACAAGATGGCCCCTGCTGCAGAGGCAGCAGTAGCAGCCGGGCGCGGGGAGGAGGCGGCGGTGGCCGGGCGGCCCCTGCTGCGGCTGCCGGTGCTGGAGGCGGTGGGTGCTGCGGCCAGCCCCGTGGCCCGGAGCTGAAATTAGCTGCTGCTGGGAGCCCAGCCGTGCGGTGAGTCCGGGTGCGGGGAACAATGGGGCCTCTCTCCGGCCTGCTCCCGCGGGAGCCGGGGGCTCGCCCGGCCTTGCTTGGGGCTTTCGGGGCGGCGGCTCTAGCCCGCGCCCCCGCCTGCCTCGCTAGGCCTCAGGCTTCGGCCGGGCTCCATTTCCGAGCTGCCCTGTCGTGGCGGAGGCCGAGGAGGCTGGTTGTGAAGCGGGGGGCCGGAAGGGGGAGAGGGCCTGGGTGTGGGGGGGGCGTGTGTGAGGCTGGCCTCGTGTCACTGGGGGGTTTGGATCGAGGGCACTTTGTGGTTGGGGGGAGGGGGAGAGAGTATAGCCAGCCCCCCCCCAACCCCCGAAGTGTTTTACACAACAGATGGGACGTTGGGGTCGCTGCTCTCCAAGGGGTTCAGCCCTCACCGTGGGTTTGCAGACCTGATGTGGCACACGTTGTATTTAATATACACACACGTAAGTCCCCCCCTCTTTCTGAGTGTGCCCCCCCCCGGGTCCATTGGTCATCCTGGGACTGTTTTGGGTGTCGATCAGAGTTGTAGGGAACATGCAGGTCGAGTTGGCCAGTGTCTCCTGTCTGGGCCTGGAAACTGAGAGGCCTTTGGGAGATGTAAATCTAAAAAGAGCAAAAGGGTTTGAAATCGTTTTTGTCTCTTTTTTTTTTTCTTTTTTTTTTGGTTTTGTTTTGTTTAACGTTAGACACTGAGTTAAATGATGGGGCAGGGATTTCCTGGGAGGAAACAAGAGCACTGAGTAGCTACCCTTAAGTATCTGGGCAGGGGAAAGATGGGGGGGAATGCCCAGAAATGATGTTTTGTCTTCAGGGGCCATGTTGAGTGAGATCTATGCCATTTTAAGAGTCCACAAGTCAGGAAACTGACATTTCTTGTACAAAGTGGTGTTTAATTAAATTATGTCCACAAACACCTGTGTGTCTTGAGCAGTTGTTTTAAAACTGGATTTGTTTGTCCATAATGGGGGGGGAAAATGTCATCGTGACCCGTTGCCATTGAGGAATGAGCTTTAATTATTTTAATATAATTTTGGTATGTTGAAAAGAGCCAAACTGTTAAATTGCAAAAATGAGTTAATGTTAAAACAGCTAGTTCACCTTTGTCAGTGGCAATGCTACTTTTTCACACTAATTCTTTTAGTGACATAGTGTTCTTTGATCACTCTTGTGACATGACAGTTGGACTATTTCTACACTTACATACTGTTGTGATGCCCAGTTATTGTGGCATATGTAAGTGTGCTACCTTTTACACTAAACTATTTTTTCCTTTTCAGACATTTATCAATCTTATTTTAGACCCTTCTTCTAATTATTAAGCATATGGACAACAACTTGTGTTAATGGTCTCAGTGAAGTCAATGAGACTACACACGAGTAAAGTTTTGCACATACTTGTGTGCTGGTAAGACTGGGGTTCACATCTTTATCAGGTAGCAAATTTGGCATTGAAATTGTCAATCCGTTGTTGTGAACATATAGTTTCCATTAATGTTAATAACAGCTGGTTCTGCCAAAGTGAGATTTTCATTCATCCCACTTTCTTGAAATTGATTCAACCTATTATTCCTGTTCTGCAAAAAGATCCTCCAAAGCAAATGATTTAAGCAGATTATTTTGAGGGACATTGGCACTGATGCTACAGATATTCTGTTTGTTTGATGGTCTCTGATTTCCATGGCAGTTAGTAAAAGATCTTTAACATTCATGGGGTAGGAAGGAAAATGCTTTTTGTTTTGTGCGCGTGTGTTTTTGGGGGGAGGGTATTTACCAAAACCACTTAATTTAAAACAACCAAAAAAAAAACCTAGAATTTTTGATTTGAAGTTGTACTAGACTGGTAATAACAGCAAGGTCTGATCTGATATCTGCTTGTGTTTCATGACAAAGGGCATATCTACATGTAAAATATTGCATTGGTACAGCTGCACTGGTATAGTATAGTTATGCTAGTGGAAGAAGAGATTACATGAAAGGTTAGGTCAATGTAACTGTTGCTCAGGGCTGTGGGCTTTTTTTTTTTTTTTTTTTTTTTTTTTTACATACTTGAGTGATGTAGGTACGGAATATTGGTTTTAGGTCTGTAGTATAGACCTGGCCTTCATAACGGCTTTAGCCCACTTCCCAAAGTATGTGTCTGCATAACACAGACCAGCACCAGTTTTGCTAACTGAAAGGTTTAACATATTGAAGTGGTAGAGACATAAATTATTTGAAGTCGGCATTCCAAAGCAATTTTGAACCAATGTTCATGAGACTGTTTGGATAAACTTGAACTCATGTTACCTATGACCTACCAGCTATCTGACAGCATTTGTGATAGATGGTCTCTATCCAATCTGACACTCTACAGTAGTGCTGATTTGAGAAAATATATACACCCAAGATTTTTTAGAATTGCTTTCTTATGTATCTGATTATTGGGAAAGAATCTTAAAATGGTGTCAAGGATTAAAAATTTCATCAGTCTGGGTCTCAGTGTATGTACACAAGCTTGACAATTTTATTCTGATTTTTTTCCTAATGTAATTATTTTGTTTTTGAGCATTTTCTAATTTTAATCATTTATTTTTTCATAGGTGAAAGACACTCAGGGTGGTTCATGTTAGGTTAGCATTGACTGCTGGTCTGTGGTCCAGATCCCATGAGGAGGAGGAGGGTGGGTTTTCAGCCATAGGGGGGTGAACATCATACACCATAGATGAATGACTTCTGCCTGGGTGTGGCTCCTGTACAGCTAGCGGTGAATGAGTGAAGAAAATGCAATGGCGGAGATGCAGAGTGCTCCCTGCATGGCCATCAGGCTGGTGATACCAGATCTTTGCAGTTGTTAGCTGTGGGGGAATCTGCACTTGCTGGATGTTATAGATAAATATTATTTTTGATTTTTGTGGCAGATGAAATTGATATTTAACGGTGACTAATGCTTTAAATTAAATTCTGCTAATCCTACATATGATACTGGACAAGTGCTCAAGAGAAGCATTGCTAGATTAATAAATTGATGGTCATGATCTTATGACTTACCATCATGGGAAAAGGTGTGCTCTATGGCATTAGAAAACTGCAAATTATTTTTTTGTGGTTTGTTAGCTCTGCATGTTGTTGTGATTACCAGATTTTTCCATGTGAGTTCCAGAATTATTACGGTGTCTGATTTTCTACAAAATTGACTGCACACCAATGTTTTATATATCTTAAGTGAATAGTGGAGATAATTATATCTCACTTTCCATCAGTAAATGGCATAAGACCTAGGTATTTAATAAAAAATATTATTACTATTTAGTCTCTCTGAAAGTCCTGGAAATCTGAGCTTTCAAGTACTATGAAGAAAGAAGAATGAAATTTTAAGGAGTGCCTAAAGTTAGGCTTCCCAATATGTAGCCTGTCTTTACAAAAGTGATAAGCACCCAGAAGCTCCCATGTCTGATTTAACTAAACTTATTGTTAAATCTTGACCTGTCTCCTCTCACCATCGCTGACATCAATTACAGCATGATTTTAAGCTAGCTGCAAAGTAGCAGGATAAATAAGAACACCGTGTTGTTTTTCCCCTAGCCCACAAGGCCTGATGCACTGCTTCAATTTGATGGACTAGTGTTTAGAACCAAAAAAATTTTCTCAACGTTGCCATTGATCACACAAGCATGTTCAAATTCTGAATGAAGATGCATACCTTTGGAAGAAAATTAATTTTTACAGAAACTATTTTGAGTGCTAGGTGCGTGTAGTTACGCCATGTATGGAAATTCAGCCTGTGAACTTATGCCAATGAACTTACGCCAATAATGCTTCTGCAAAAATATATATATATTTTTTTTTGGTCATGTACCCTTTCAAAATAAGTCTGAAAAAATATATAGGCCTTGCAATCTTTCCCTCTCAATGGGGATGCACAAGGAGGGAACCAAATTCCATTTGTGGCTGGAATGCCACAGATAACTTTTTCTTCATATGTACAAATCAAATGATTGCTGGTCTTTTAACAGTTGAGATCAACTGGGATGCCTGATCCATCTCTCTCTTTGTGCTTTAATTTGAAATACACAGGATCCAAATCATAAAGAAACTTGTTTATCAAAACACTGAGATGCATCTAACAATATACTGAGAGTTACTATAAAAACAACAGGCAGTCCTGTGGCACCTTAGTGACTAACAAACTTATTAGGTCATGAGCTTTTGTGGGTAATGAGGTGGGTTTTATCTATGCAAGCTCATGACCTCCTAAATTTGTTAGTCTCTAGGGTGCCACAGGACTGCTTCTTGTTTTTAAAGATACAGACTAACATGGCTACCCCTCTAAGAAGCTGATATAGTGCAACATAATGTGCTCCTAAGTGAAATGGCAATAAACAAGTAGATACATTCTGCCCTACTTGACATTTCAGTCTGACCTTTAAGGTTAACCATGTGGAGGGCATGCTGCGTGGAGTATGTTGGCTAACTATCATGACATATACACAAATAGCTACTTATCATGCATAATATTTTTACTGTACACAAATACATGTAGAGTTGTAAGCTATGTTCTTTTCAGTTGGTCCAAGTGTAGCTCCTAGTAATATCAGTTTGGTCATGAACATGTTTTGAGAAATACTGTAGTTCAAACTACCTTTTTGTACACAATCCCATTGGTTTCTTAATAGATGATGATAGAGAGGATATTAATACAACTTTTTCAGCCTGAAGTAGCAGGGCAGGCTTGTTCATAGAAATGTATTTCAGTTGCATATTGTCTTTGAGCTAACCATTCAAATTTAGGCAATATTGACTTCCCTGCTACTTTGTTTTAATTATTCTGGTGTAGACAAGGCCTAAAAAACCCCTAATTTTTCATATTTTAACCTCGTCGTTAACCGTCAATAGATTAGGGTGAGAACTTCATTTGCATAAATATATATCACATCTGACTACTGTGATTCTTGCACCTTCCTGTTAATTACCTGGTAGTGCTACTGTCAGACAGGATGCAGTTTTAGGTGGAGCACAGAGTTTGGTAATGTATGACCCTTCCTATGTTTTCTGTATAGAACATAAATTGGGGTAGGATAAAATGAAAGCCAGAAAAGGAAAAGCAGTATTTAAAAAGGACTCCAGAGGTGATTCTGGCAATTATAGACCAGTAAGTCTAACGCCCATAGTGGGCAAATTAGTCAAAGTACTAGTGAAGAATAAAACTGTCAAATACATGGAAGAACATAATTTGTTGGGCAAAAGTCAACATGGTTTCTGTAAAGGGAAATCATGTTTTAGTAATCTGTTAGAATTCTTTGAAGGGGTTAACAAACATGCAGACAAGAGTGATCCAGTAGGTATAGTATACTTAGATTTCCAGAAAGCCTTTTGACAAACTCCCTTACCAAAGGCTCTTGTGTAAATTAGGATGTCATGGGATAAGAGCAAAGATCCTTTCATGGATTGAGAACTGGTTAAAAGACAGGAAACAAAGGGTAGGAATAAATGGTAACGCGTGGTGTTCCCTAAGGGTTAGTCCTAGGACTCATCCTGTTCAACTTATTCATAAATGATCTAGAGAAAGGGGTAAGTAGTGAAGTGGTAAAGTTCGTGGACGATACTAAACTGTTCAAAATAGTCAAGATGAAAGCAGACTGTGAAGAACTCCAAAAAGATCTCACCAAACTGAATGATTGGGCAACAAAATGGCAAATGAAATATTAATGTGGATAAGCATAAAGTAATGCACCTTAGAAAAATAACCCCAAGTATACAGTCAATATGATGGGGGCTAATTTAGCTACAACTAGTCAAGCAAGGAATCTTGGGGTTATCGTGGGTAGTTCTCTGAAAATATCCACACGGTGTGCAGCAGCACTCAAAAAAGCAAATAGGATTTTAGGAATTATTAAAAAAGGGATAGAAAATAAGACAAAAATATTTTACTGCCCCTTTATATAACTATGGTACATCCACATCTTGAATACTGTGTTCAGATGTGGTCTCCTCACCTCAAAAAAGATATTTTGGCATTCGAAAAGGTTCAGAAAAGAGCAACAAAATGATTAGGGGTTTGTAACAGGTCCCATATGAGAAGAAGTTAAAGAGACTGGGACTTTTCTGTTTAGAAAAGAGGAGATTGAGGGCGGGTATGATTTCAGGTATATAAAATCATGAGTGGTGTGGAGAGAGTGAATAAAGAAAAGTTATTTACTTGTTTCCATAATATAAGAACTAGAGAACACCAAATGAAATTAATGGGTAGCAGGTTTAAAACTAATAAAAGAACGGTCTTTTTCACACAGCACACAGTCAGCCTGTGGAACTCCTTGCCAGAGGAGGCTGTGAAGGCTGGGACTATAAGAGAGTTCAAAGAAGAGCTAGATAAATTCATGGAGGTTAGGTCCATAAAAGGCAATTAACCAGGCGGTAGGAATGGTGTCCCTGGCCCCTGTTTGTCAGAGGCTGGAGATGGATGGCGGGAGACAGGTCGCTTGATCGTTGTCTTGGGTCCACCCCGTCTGGGGCACCTGGCATTGGCCACTGTTGGCAGAAAGGATGCTGGGCTAGATGGACTTTTGGTCTGACCCAGTAATGGCTGTTCTTATGTTCTTATTAAATGTTAATAGGACAATAGAGACATCTTTATAAATATTCACACACAGGTGTTGCATTCATATTGGCTCTTGTACGGCTCTTGAATTGTACCAGTGTTTGCATAATGTTTCTTATCTTTACACTTAAGTTACACGTACACTTTAGCTCACATCATGCCATTTTTCCAACTTCATTTAAAATACAGCCCATGCAATCAGAACTATTCTTTTCCTAGGTTTTATTTTTGTTGTTATATTGTTAATGATGTTCACCCCCGGCCTTCCCTCTGTGTTTAGCTGCTACTCGAGTTTGTCACAGGACTGCTAAACCAGTTTACTGAATGCCGTATTTTGCAGGTCCAATGTAGAGAGCCACTTGTACCATCGTTATATCAATGGTGCAAATTATTGGACTTCATGGGTACTAGTGAGTCTGCTGTAGCTATGTTTTCTCCCAGCAAATTCAATAATATCTGCAGTTGCTCTGGGTCCACAGGATCGTTAGCTTATTATACAGAGTATTATACAAAAAGATAGACAGTTACGTGTTTGCGTGGACAAGCTGTTCTCCTTCAAGGGGTCCAGCAAGATTTTTTTTTCTATCAGTGGTATGTGGAACATTGATGGTTGTTGGATGATCTTACACTTCCCACTCAACTATCAAGTGCTGGCTACATCCAGAATGTGATGGGTAAAGGTCTAATGTAATGTATTGCAGGATTTTGCTACATGCTTTTAAGACTTGTTGAACAGTAGTGCAGTTTGTGAATTGTGGAGAGTAATTTTCTAGGTTACCGTTTCCAGGAGTAGTGGGGGCAACACTGAAGTTGTAGAAAGGGCTATTGGAGATTACAGACATCAGCAGAGGTACTATATATACTCATATGAGCTAATTCTACAAGACCAGGTAATTCCTGTGCAGCTGAAAACTACCTCTTACCCAGATTCTGTATGCAAAGCATGTTGCCTGGAGAAATTCATCACAGTGGTTTGGAAATTCCAAGATGGCATGCTAGCTTTACTTGCATTATGTATGACAGTGAGTCACCTGAACTATTCCCAGTCACTAATGGAATCAGGAAAGCTGTGGGTTGGCCTCACCTGTCTTTAATACAATGATCTCTGCATGCTTATAATGCTTTTTGTGACTGTCAGACCATAATTGTCATCAGCTACTGGACTGATGGCAAGCTTTTCAATTTGAGGAGACTACGTATTGAGTTGGCATTGGTCCTGCTTTGAGGAGAGGGTTGGGCTAGATGACCTCTGAAGGTCTCTTCCATCCTTGATCTTTTTTGATTGTGCAGGCAACATGAAGGTTCAGAAAACCATGGTTCATGACCTTTTCTGTTTGCTAATCACTGTTTCCTGAATGCCAAGCCTGAGTCTGAAATGTAACAGAGCATGAGCTATTTTTCTTCAGCTTGTGAGAAGTTTGGTCTCGCAACTTGAAGGAGACGGAAGCAATGTGCCAGTCTGCACCAGGAAAACCTGTTGTAGAACCTAGTATCACAGTGAATGGCCAAATCCTCCAAGCTGTGGAAAAACTGTCACGTTGACATTACTGATGAATTAATGCCAGAATTGCAAAAGTGCTCATGGCCTTTGGTGGGTTTTGCACAAATGTGTGGGAGCATAGAAGCATTAGTCAACAAATAAAACTGGACAACTACAAAGTCGTCATGTTGCCATCTTGGTATGCCTGCGAAACAGACAGTGTACAAACGCCTGCAATGAAACTGAATCACTTCCAGATGGGCTGTCAGAGGAAACAGATCAGGATAAGATGGCAAGACAATGTTCAAGATATTTAGGTTCTCATATGAACAGGCTGTCCATGCATCCATACTCTGATATCACAGATGAGACGGGTAAGCCATGTCACAAGAACGTCAGGTGAATGAATGCCAAAGAGTTATGGTGAGCTAAAGAAAGGAAATTACTTTCATAGACACTGGAAGAAATGTTTCAAGGATTTCAAGTTGTCTTTGAGGTGTTTCAACATTGGCTCAGACTTCTGTGAAGATCTCGCTAATAATTGTCCTGCCTGGTGATGCATTTCATCCAAATGAGAGCTACACAGACTAAGCAGAAGAAACCTGGTAAGGGAGTATCAGCCAGTCCTGTCTGCCTCCAGTTGAACTCTGGCCCCAGACACTGATGTTAGAGTCCAGTTATCTGCGGTAGCCAGTTTCCGCCTCTAAGGGGTGGGAACAGTAGTAGCAGCTGCTGCTGGTGCCTGGAGGAGCACTCAGGGCTGGCATCAGCAGCTCCTGTCCCTGTCACAGCTGCTCTTTCTCACAAGCTGCCCCAGTCATCCTCCGGCCTCAGCTTCCAGGGGATCTGGACTGTATAAATGGGGCATGATTGAAAAAGTGGTGGGGCCACCTCTGCTCCATTGCTCTGTTCCTGCTATCTGCCATTCTCTTCCTACCTGCTGCTCCCTCTGCTACTTTCTGCTAGGTTTAGCCAGTAATGGATTCTAGTATCTAACACAGGCAAAAAAGATGGCATGTTGTCTGTTAATCATATCACATTGCTTGTTTCCAATAATAGAACTAAAATACATTGCGGAAGACCATTATGGTCTTAGGAACAACTCTGGGACACAGAGCTGCTGTGCTCTCTTGAGTGTCATTAACTTCTGACCCTCTCCAGAGAGGAAGTCAATGAGTATTGTTCATGGCAGACTCCCTGGCTTGCTGCTTTGGTCATAGTTGTTAATCTGAAAGGTGAAAGACAAAATTAGACTATGTTGAACTGGCTTTGGAGAATGGATTGATAGCTTAAACCAGAGGCCATTACTCTGGCCACCTTCCTGCATATGACTCATTTTCCTACTTAATAGCTTAAAGTTGCCTTCTGTAAAACTAATTAAAAGAAAGGAACTAGTGCAGTAAAAAGCTCAGACCGGAGGCTTTACTGTCAGTGGAAAGCCTCAATGTTGACCTCACTTGCAAAACACTCAAGCTTTAGGGATTGGCATTTAGGTTCTGTCCTCAGAACAGGTTATAAGCTGTAAAATGTTTTTATTTCTTAAAAAAGCTTAATTCAATGAAGTGTATTATTAGAACTAGGCTTAGAAAACTCTTTTGATCTGTATATTGTTCTTTAATACCTGTTTTACCACACCATGTTGACAATCCTCCATTGTTCTCAACATCTTCACTGTATTGCAAGGTTCATGAGGAATATACCTGCCAAACTTGGCTATTTGCAAAAAGATTAACAAGAACAATATTTTTAGAAGAGATGTTATCTGTAGTATGACTTCTGTATTATTTCTTAAATATTTAATGTAAGGGGTCTCATGGACAAGATAGGAATTTAACTTACTAATATTTGCACTTAAATAGCACTTCTTACTTTTAGGGGTTCTAAGGCATTATCTTAATTTTTAAGCGACTCTGTGTAAGGGGTCATGATTGACATTCTTGTCCACAGGTATGGCATCACTTCTGACTTTCAGATATCATTCAACCAAAGCCTCACATTTCCTTTGAGAACCCTCATGTAGATGTGACAGGAAAAATACAGTGAGTTGTTACCTTCTTTTGGGGAAATGCCATAACAGACACAAACTTTGGTAGCATATTTTTACTAGAAACTGAAGAGAGATGAGCTATTTGTGTCGCATATATCTTTGAACAGCTTTTAGTCACTAAGGCTACGTCTACACTAGCCCAAAACTTTGAAATGGACATGCAGATTGCCATTTCGAAGTTTACTAATGAAGTGCTGAAATACATATTCAGCGCCTCATTAGAATGCTGGCAGCCGCGGCACTTTGAAATTGACGTGGCTCGTCCAGACGGGACTTCTTTTCAAAAGGACCCCAGCAACTTCGAAATCTCCTTACTCCTATCTGCTGTTAGGAATAAGGGGATTTCGAAGTTGCTGGGGTCCTTTTGAAAAGAAGTCCCGTCTGGACGAGCCACGTCAATTTCGAAGTGCCGCGGCTGCCAGCATTCTAATGAGGCGCTGATTATGTATTTCAGCACTTCATTAGTAAACGTTGAAATGGCCATTTTCAAGTTTTGGGCTAGTGTAGACATGGCCCAATAGCGTAGTTTGAATTTTTACCATTGAGCAAATGTGGAAAGAATCCATATTCCACCTGGAGTCTCTCACAACTATCCGGACTTTTGAATTCTCTGTTTAATACCATGATGCTGCCTGATGTGGTGGTAAAAGTATGGAACTGGAAATCAGGGCTCCTAAGTGTTTTTTTTTCTCCTTGATTATATTGCAACTGTGGGCAAGGTACATAATCTTTCACCTCCATTTTCTCTTTAGTAAAATGATGATACTTCTCTGTGCTTTGTAAATAGGTTTGGGAGCAGGGATGGAAGGAGCTGTTCAGACCCCAAGTATTAATGCTATAAAATAAGCTTGTAGGTGAAGCACCACTGAAAGTTGCACTGATGCTGGCAGAGCAGTTGAAAGCCTGAAGGCTCAGTAATTCAAATTGGTACTGCACTCTTCTGGATTAGTGTTTACATGAAACAGTGGCTACTCTTGGATATTCATTTTTTAGCTTAAGAAAAACCGGCACTTTAGCTATTTCCCATATGAGTTTAGTGAACCAGGTTTCCTGTCCAGCCTCTTCCAAAAGGTCTGAGAATGAAGCGAAATCAATTCCACAATGTACTTTTATAAAACCCAGTATATTGTACTAGAGAAAGAAGTGGAAGAACAACTTGTTCTCGTCCTTTCTTGGTGTAAAGTGGTAAGGGAAGTTCCTTTGGAAAATAAAAATTTATTTTCATTTACATGATGCTCTTTCTCCTCCTTGTAATTGTTGTACAAGAAAATTAATAAAAGTAGTATTGTTTGAATTACACAATTTATAACAAGTCAGTCTTTGAAAGCAATTTTAAATAAACTTTTAGATTTCCTATTTTGAGGCACTTGATACAGGTGGTTCACAGTATGGTTCGCTTTAAGGGTTGCGGATCTTTGCTGCATTTACAATAGGAATTTATTTGCTGTTTCTGAGACATTTCAAGCTATAACAAGTTTTTACACAAATAAGACATGTACAGGTTGAACCTCTCTAGTCTGTCACCGTTGGGACCTGACTGGTGCAGAATGAGAGAATTTGCTGAACCGTGGGAGGGTAGTATTATCTAGCATCACCACCAGTCTTTCCACTACGTACAGGTCTCTGTAGACATTTGGGGTAAATTAGAACCAAAGAACAGCACAAAACACTGAAAGCCAGGACTGGTGGCTGTAAACAAATTTTATGGGACCACAGAAGACTCGGCCACACCCATGATAACTGAACATCCAGCTAACTAAAATCGTGCTGGACCACAGGTGAGGGTGGAGTACAGAATTTCGACTATACTGATTTGCAACTCGGTTCTTTTGATCACTCCTCTTGCACTGGACTATTTCACGTCTTTGTTTTACACTGAACTTGCGTTGGCCTAACTGCATCTCAGGGTGTGAAAAATCCACCTCATTGTGGGATGTAGCTGTGCCAGCCTAACCCCTAGTGTGAACAGTGGTAGGTTGATGGAAGAATATTTCTGTTGATGTAAGCTACCTCCTCAGGGAGTGGGTCATTTTACATCAATAGGAGAGCCCTGATATGCTGCAGTAGTTTAAACGTAGACATACCCTCAGTATAATATTTGAACCAAACTAATTGCAGAGCAGGGATGGGAACTCCCTGTGAAGGTGTTTCTGAAGAGGACTGATAGGATTGTAGCCACTTCCATATGTGAAAACAACAAGAAAGTCCTGTGGCACCTTACAGACTAACATATGATGAAGTGGGTCTTTGCCCACGAAAGCTTACGCTCCAAAGACTCTGTTAGTCTATAAGGTGCTGCAGGACTTCTTGTTGTTTTTGAAGATACAGACCAACGTGTCTCTCTCTCTCTCTAATTTTTGTATGTGAGTAGTTATATAGTGTCAGTGGGTTAGTTTAGACTGTATATAGTCTGTCATGTCCAACAATTACATAGTTTAGACTAGTATAATTTTAATCTGTATGCTCAGCTGCAAGTCTTGGTAAACTGTTTCAGGACACATTAGGCAGAAAAGATTTTTTTTCAAAAAGAAAAAGCTGTGGGTCAGATGAAAGTACCTGAGGGGGTGATGGTTTTGCTGATTCATGAGCCAGGCGAGTATTAGAATGATCATGTTCTGGGTTTCTCAGAAACGTGTCTCTCTCACACAATCTGAAAAGCTTTGATTCTGTGTGTTTTTTCCCTGTGAGCATGGGGTGAAGTCAAGTTTTAAGTAAAAATGATGTTGCTCCTTGGGAATGCAAAAAATTGGGATGGTTTATCTAGCCATTCAGGTGGTAATCATAGAGTCCTAGGAATGTAGGGACTGTAAGGTACCTTGATAAGTCAATTAGTCTGCTCTTCTTCAGTGAGACAGGACTGTTAGTTACATAGTCAGTCCCCACCGTAATGGTATGGGGAGCCTCTGATTCATCAGAAGGAGGGGCTCACCAGCAGACCTCTTGACTGCGTCTGACAGATCTTGAAACTACATTGCATGAATCACTGTCTTAAAAATGGGAGTGCAGTCATAGTCATGCTGGTGTGACATGCTGGCACGTGAGCTCTCAAACCTTGATGAAAGCTGGCAGTGAGCCTGTTATGGGACAGTGTCTGCAACATCCCGCAAAATGTCCTTCAAGAAGTTTGTTGCAAATCATCTCCTACGCAGTAGACAAATTTTTCATCCTGATTGAACTTTACAGATTCCAGTGGAGTTACATGAGCTATGAAATTCATTCAGAGTTTTTGAAAGGTAGCCCTCTTCAGGCGGATTGCCTCATTTAGTTTCTCTTTCTGTCACTGCTTTGGCTGCAACAGCAGTGTTTGGCTGAATACAGGAATGTGTAAAGGGACACTGGTGTGGGTGGAAGGGTGGCTTCAGTCTCCAGAGTTCCCCTCTTGTTCCGTCATCTGTCTAAACAACTGTTTTAAAAGGGGGTTTGAACAATGGAAGACAGATGGGGAATTTAACTAACTACTAAGAGTGAAAGAGTTATTTATGACCTGCATTGGCTCTGTCTGCAGTGATGAAATGCATTTGCAGTTATGCACACCCCCTCCATCCTTGCTACTTCATTTTAATCTTTTGAGATTTGAGAGCTCAGTAGTGAATATTCTGTGTATATCACTTGTGGAGAAAGAAATAGCTCAATATTACAGTGTTCAGCTTGTGAAATGTATGCCATATTCACATGCAGTTCTTCATTTAGATGCTTGTAACAACACACAAACGCATCAAAAAGCTTTGGGGAGACTTAAATTCTATTTACACTTACAAGTGCCCTGTTGAACTTCCAAGCATTTGGGTGCCTGACTCCCCCAGGCTCTTTGGAAGGCCTTATCCTAAAAATATATACAGAAGTGTATGATAGAATAAAACAGCTTCCTCAGCCGTAGCTCTCACAAGATCTAGGTGGAATTTTAAAAGCTCAGCAAGTTAACCCAGGTGTCCTCAGACCCTGGTGCCTGCATCCTCTCCAGAAATCATGTGGGCTTTGCTGCATGCCCTTAAAATTAATCACTTAACTTTGGCTCAAAGGGAGAGGGGATTCCATTGTTGAGCCTTTACAGAGAATGCCTGCCAGCAGTTGCTGGGTATACCATGTATTTTTTTTATTCCTATTAGTGTAGCTAACACTGTCACAAACACCTGATTTAGTTGTTTCTCAAAGAAGTGGTTTTCCTCTGTGTCAAACCAGAATTTTCCATGTGTGTAAATTACTTTTGGGACCTGGATAATGGCTTGGGGATCTCCAAATGTCACTAGCATCAGAGAGAGACAGTTCAAAAATCAAGTAGAATAGAATGTGTATTTATTCCCCCAAGATATTGCTATTTTATCGTAAAGAGGGATCGTTTTGCCTGAGGCCATGTCTACATTACCTACAAACGGTCTTGCTGACATAAGTACAGTAACTGCGTTATTCGGTCCTGTACCAACCAGAAAGCTCTGTGCCAGAATTTCTAATCTTCATAATCCAGTTTACTTTCTGGTGGGCATGAGGTCAGCAGACCCCCAACCCCCCCAGGGCTCTCTTGAAAAGGTGAGATGTCCCTGCTGCTCCTAAGCAGAGGAACAGCCGTGAAGAGTGCAGGTGGGGGTTTAGGGTGTGGAAGAGGGTGCAGGTACAGGCTCTGGGAGGGAGTTCATGGGTGGGGGGTTGGCACGTTAGGGGGGCAGTGTGTCCCACCTGGGGAGTGCTCACCTTGGGCAATGAGCTGTCCTTGCAGCTCTTAGGCAGAGGCATGGCTTTCTGGGCTGCCTTTGATCCTCCCTAAGCACTGGCTCCTCTGCTCCCATTGCATGAGTCACTGTAATGTTTCAGTCATAGCCAATGGGAGCTGCTGGGCAAAGGAAGCACACGCTCACCTGACGTGCCTCCACTTAGCAGCCAGGAGAGGTCACCATTCACGGGGAGCTGCTGGAGGTGGGCTCCCTCTTTTATCCCAACTCCCTGCCCCAAGCCCTCCTTCCCCCCTCCCGCTAGCCATACTCCCTCTCTTAGTTAACTGACATTTTTCCCTAACCTGCACTCCTCATTCTTCCAAAACACCAGATAAAGCAGCTTTTACTGTACTAGCATAGAGGTGGCCATAATCCTGAGAAACTTCTCCCACATATAATGTAGAGATTTCCCTCACAGTGGGAGAGACTTCAATTGGCAGTTAAGCACAGGACTGCTGACCCACATTTTTTTTTCATATTTAGTAGTGGAGACAAAAACTTCTTTTTCGGAATAGTTACGGCATAAAACTTGTAAATAAATAAGAAAAAGCCCAAACCATTGATGTAGTGTGAGTCTGAATCATTAGGTTAATTTTTTTTAATTACAAATGAATAATCAAATGCCCTTGTTTTAGAGGGAATGCTTTAATTCTTCATGCTCTGCTGATCGTACCCATGAACGCAATTCTGCTGTATGACAAATTAATTCTCTTTCTTTTTTTAATGTTTTCCAGTCTTCACTTTCAGAAGTAAGCTCAAGGCCGGGGATTTTGTTTTGGTGGTGCTCATAAGATGAAATTCTGCAACTCTTCTGAGTTCATCACTCCCCGCCTCCCTTCAGTTTATTATGGTGAATTCCCAGTATCACCTTTCTTTTGGCAAAGTTTCGACTTGGCTTATCCTCAGTCATTTTTGGAATGCCTTGAGGGGACTTCATTGATTTAAGAACCAGAAAACAGGAGCTTGGTAAAGCTAATTCACTTCCCAAAGTATTGTGTTGAGAAGATAGTGTAGATGTGTTGAGTAGACAGTATAGACCTGCTGAGAGAACTTATTTCCTAATCCACAAAATCGTTTATCACTAACGAAACAATTTTTAAACAAGTTAAAAACAACAAGCAGAATATTTAAATAACATGTTGCCAGTATATTTTAAATAAATTATCACCTGTTCACCTTGGTTGTTTTCAAGGTCTGCAATTTGAATCCTAATACGTATTGCTTAAAACTAGGGTTGTCAATGAATCGCAGTTAACTGACATGATTAACTCAAAATTAATCACGATTGGTTATGCTTTTAATCACCCTGCTAAGCAATAAAAGAACAATTGAAATCTTTCAAGTATTTTTCAATTACAACACAGGATACCAAGTGTAGAGTGCTCATTTTACATTTTTATTTTAAATATTTGAACTGTAAAAATAGGCTATAGTGTTTTTTTTAGTTTACTTCATGTTGTACTATAACGTGATCTCCTTGTAAAATTGCAGCTTACAAATTGTAAATTGTTATATGATTGCGCTCAAATTTAAAAAAAAAACAAACAAAAAAAACTTTAGAACTTGCTTTCTGAAAAGAGCAACACACTGCAGAGCATGGATCACCAAAAAAAAGCCTTATGCTGGTGGGCATCTGAGAATGAAAAGGAACACGTGTCAGGTCACCACTGATTTGGTTCGTTATTGAGTACAGTAAACCCTTGAGAAGCCTGATTTCCATTTGTGCTTAACTCACATTAATGCGAGTTCAATGCAAATGGAAACTGCCCCGGCTCCCCCAGCTGGGGAACCCAGCGCGCAGGCAGCTGCTTGCTAGGTGGCTTCTCCCAGCTGGGAGAAACTGCAGCGCAAGCAGCGGTGTGCCCCCCCCTCAGCTGGGAGAAGCTGGGGACTACGTGGCTGCCCCCCATTTCTCCCAGCTACTTGCTTCCCCCCAACCAGGGGAATTCCAGGGATGATTCCCCACCCCCTGTATTTACACGAAATTTGATTTATGCAGAGGTAGACCGGGACACAACCTTTGTGTAAATCAAGGGATTACTGTAGAACTTTTTAGCAGCATGGACATGTATCCTCTGGATGGTGGTTAAAGTGTGACGAGACATACAAATAAAATATATTACCATGCATGGCATTGTTGTAGCTAACAAACATCTGTGTTCGCTTCCAGCTGACATTCTAAACAGGAAGGAGGCAGCATTATTTTCTGCAAATGTAAACAATTGAATGGACAAAAATTAAGGTTGAGTGGATTGGTAGTTCTAAAATTCTCCTTTTTTATTTTTGCATGTACTTTTGTACATAATTCTACACTTGTAAAGTCAACTTCAATGATTAAAGAGATTGCTCTGTAGTGTTTGGAATGGGTGAATTGAAAAATACTACTGGTTTTGGGTTTTACAGTTGAAATATTCGTAATCAAAACTAAAGTGAACACTGGTACCATTTGTATTCTGTGGTGTAAATGAAATGAAAACACTTAAATATTTTTGATGCTTTCTACCTTTTCGAAGTAAATGGTATTCTGTTATTGTTTAATAGCATGATTAATCAGAATGTTTATAATTGCTTCACAGTCCTACTTAAAATTCATGTCCTTTACTCCTGCTCCATTAATTGCTTTAAATCCAATTGAAAGGCCTGTGTTTGGAAACAGGTAACTTCTTTTAATCCAATGTGCAAGTTTCAGTCTACTGATTTTAATTTGATGGATTTACTCGTACCTGTGCTGATAGATTATTGCCTGTTCTAAAGGAAAAGAATCAAATTTTGTTTTGCATTTTAAAAAAATCAGAGGCAAGATTCTTTCTCTTGCGGTTAAATTCTAAAATTCCTGTTGTCAGATATTTAGTGTGTGGGTGACTGGAAACCCTGAAACGAAAGGCTTTTGTTTCCATTTATGCAAACCACATGAACAATTGCATATGTAGTTTTATAAACCCATAGAGAGAGAGAAAATATATGTATCCTGTGGAGATCGGGTGGGTAAATGGGTCTAATGCCAAAGTATCACTCCTTGGTTGTTGCCACACTTGGCCAAAACTTCAAAATGGACATGCTGATGGCCAAATCAGAGAATATTAATGAGGCACTGAAATGAATAAGGGGATAGAAATTAGGGCATTTTGAAGTGTGCGGGGTCCTTTTGAAAAGGACCCCCATGTAGCTGAGCCATGCGTGAGTGAAACGCAGCACTTTCAAAGTGCCGCGGCTGGCAGCATGCTAATGAGGCACTGGATGCTGAATATTCATTTTGGCGCCTCATTAGTATCCTCCATTTGGCTATTAGCATGGCCATTTTGAAGTTTTGACCAAGTGTGGCCACAGCCCTTGTATTTTTTTTTTTTTTTTTTTAAAAGAAAAATCTCTCCAAACTAGTGCTCTGCTGCAAGTTTTGTTCTGGTCCAGGACCTGCTCTCTAGCATTGCTACAAATTAAATCATCACATGCTAGTAGCATTTAAAACAAATGAAGTTCAGTTACATGTAATCAGAAGTGCCTGAATTAACCTGATATACAGCAGGAATTTTATGACCTTGCCTACTGGATGACTGAAGAATTAAATTCCAACACAGACTGGGCTTAACCCTGCTGAAGAGGGACTAGCAAGCTTATCCATGCTATTCACGCTTTGCATATTAGTTCAAAACCATGTTAAAGGGCATGGGGACATTCTTGAGCACAGCACGGGCTAATTTATGTTCCCATTTATGCTACCTTTAGAGCATAGACAGGAGAGCCAATTATGCATTGTTCTAATTGGTCTTTCATGTCAGTGGTACTATAATTGTGTACCCTGTCTGTGCAAAAGCCTTGGACCTGTCAGAGCTTTCACTGGTTACATAATTATTACTTGTATTATAAGCCTAAAGGTATTTTAGATGACGATAGCTACTTCTGAGGGAATTCTGTGCCAAAAATACCAATTATGCATATATTTTATTTTATGAGAGTTTTATTTGTTAATGAATAAATGTGGCTGTGGCAACGGGGAGCACAGTTCACTGACTGCACTAAGATGAGATCATCCTGAAGTCCTCACCTACCCTGGTACAGGGATGTGGCAGAGAGGCTGCCCCTGACACATTGCACAGGCTGACCCTGCCCCAGAAACATCCTGGGTCTCTGAGCCAGGAGCATCAGGTGTGTGTGGACAGGCTCATTCCAGCAGGATTCAGATATGGGGGAACCCCTGTGGGATGAGCAGTTTCTGTCCAGGGGCAATCTGGGTGCATGTGGCTCAGTAAGAGATCTGAACGCAAGGGGGCTCATGGAGGGATTCAGAGTGGGAGAGATTCAGATGGTAGTTGGAACTGAGTGAGGGAGAATGGGGGTGGGGGGCCGGATGTGAAGAGATGGGTCTGGACATGGGAGTCTGGGTTGGATGTCTCAGCAGGGGAAGTGCGCTTGAGTGTAAAGGGGTAGGGCTTGTCAGGGTGAGGGGTCAATAGGCCACCTTAAGGGGAAATCCCCAGCCATTGCCAAGGGGATGCTGCATAAGCTGGGCTTCCGCTACCCCCCCCCCCCCCCAGTTTTTCGTGTCTTATCTTCCTTCCTTCACTCCCACATTCTCTCTTCCCTGCCCTGTTCACCCCCTTTCTTCCACATTGTCTCGTCCATCAGCCCCCTGAGCTCTCTTCTCCTCTCCTTATTGTCCCTCTTACCTCTCCATCTTGCCCAGCCCCACATTAGGTACTCACTGTTGCACAGAAAATAGGAAGGCTGTAGGCACACAGGAAGGAGGGGAGGACAAGTGCCATTAGGACCCACAGGACGCTACTCAGATGCAGAATCAACAGTGTGGAGATACAGCCTCCTTCGGATGGGCAGCTCTGCACATTCAGAAATAGTCCACGACAGTGGCATGTTAGCCTTTGTGGTCCTGTGCCTCCCTTCCATCCTTCCCCCAGCCATTGCCTTGCCTCTGCTCCCAAAACTGCACCCATGATCATCTGTGCTACCCCTGCATTGCTTCTCTGCTGTTTTCTGCTGGGCAGCACAGAAATTCTGCAGGAGTAGAGGCAGTGTATTTTCTGCAGGCAGACAGTCCTGCAGAATTCCCCAACCAGCAGTCTTCTAATTAGGTCACCTAATAAGGTAGAACCAATAGGATAACTTTTTGTCTAGAGTGTTCTGTAAAAAGTACTTGCAATAAAAATATATGAACGTATTTTTTTCTGTAACAGTCTCACTGTTGCATCTGGGGTAGCTGCTGAGTAAAGAGTGATGGTAGAAGTGGTAGCCTAGACTGGCTCCTGGCATTTTAGCTGTTCTTGGGTAATTGTGGTCCGAGCTGGTGTAGACAACAGTGATTTAAAAATCTGGAAGCTGCCTGCATATCTTTGCTAGTATTACTTTCTTGGATTGGCACCAATGCAAGGCAAGCCATGATGAATTCCTAGACAGATTTTCTTTTTTGTCGCCATATGACAGAAGATCAAGCTTGTAACCATGTTAGACTAAAATACCGTTTGAGAACACGGTTATAGAATTCTCTTCTGTTCACTCGGGCAAGAAGGAGATATGCCTCATGGTTGGTTAACTTTACAAAAATAAATAGGTATAATTACTACATTTGGGGGGTGGAAGGAATTTCTTCTGCTCTAATGCTTGCGTCTGAATTACTAACCATTTGGAGGGATTCTGTTTTGTAAAATTCTCTAGTGTAGACACAGTGTTTACCTTTACTAAGATTTACATCAGAATAAGAATTTATGCGTGCCTTGCCTCAACTAGAATTTTACAGCAAAAGATCTAATTTATGTTAGTTCTCACCAGCTAAAATGGGTTAAAACTATAACTGCCTCATCTTCTTCACTAGGCTTGTAACACAGGTAACATTAATTAAAATGAGTTAAAAGTACCCTGTTATCTGATGCAGAGAGAGTTTTTAAATCCAGGTGAGGGTGGATGAATGGAAGCCATTGCCTGTATTCAAGGGTCACCGTTTGTTTGCTACCACTGTCTAACAAGACTCACTTAGAGCCTAGACAAACTCAGCAAGGACCTCACTGAGGCCCTTGAACTGTCGTCCACACTGGAGATGCAAACTTCAATTGCTGAGCATCTTGAAAATAACTTTTGAAACTTGGCCACCTGGTCCTGGCCACACTTCTGGGACTGGCTGTGCTCCCAGCAGCCAGCCACTCTGCTTCTAGAATCCCGGCTGGCGCTGGCTCCCAGTCACTGGAGAGCTCTTTGGTCTCGCCAGACCACAAATGCAGCCATACCAGAGAGGTCCTACCTGTACTACTTGTGGCCGATTATAAGCTCTCCGGATAAGGCACCATCTTTTTGTTCTGCACTTCTACAGCATCCAGCACAACGGGGTTCTGATCCTTGACAAAGGCCTGATCTACACAATGGCTCAAAAGCTATCCCAGATACACAGGTCTAGTCACACCACTCGCGCAGCTAGAGTCAATGTATCAGGATCAACTTTCTTCCTTGCTGTAGATTGGGCCTCTTTGGGCGCGTGTTGGTGTCCCTTACTCTGTGCATAATCATGGAGTACCAGGGTCAGCATCCAAGCCCAGAGAATGATTTTGCTGTGTCTTCACACATGGCAAACTCAATGTCGGAAGATGGATCGGGCTGCAGCAACCCCCCCTGCCCACCCCACCCCTCGTTAAGTATAGACATAGCCTTAGACTCTTAAGCATTCTGGTAATACAAACAAAATAATCTGAATGCTTCCCTGTTGGTGTCAGGGGCAGTGTTCCTTATAACAGACTTGTCATGCACATTCCACCAGCATAAGTAATTAAGTTCAGAACAATGGATCCATAAACCGAATTTGCTCTTAATTGGATTTTGACTCAAAACTTAGTTTCTGGGATAGGAAGGGCTATAGTGGTGTAATGGGTTTTTTTTTAATGTTGTTAGAAATCAGGAAGTTTCGGGTGAAGGCCGATGTCTTGTCCTTCACAGCACTTTGCTTTTGCTAAATTATTTTATTGGCTACCAAACAAGTGACTTACAGGATGTGGAAGTACATGCTTTGAAAAGGGGTGCTTTCTGACCTTCCCATTCCTGCTATAGGGGTTTGGCCTGCAGCGGGGAGGAAGCCTTTTTCTTACACTTCAACCTTGACATGTAATTGAAGGTAAAGAAACTTCAGCACAAACTTTGGTTGGATTGCACGGGTTGGAGTTAGCATTCTGATTTCATACATGATTTTATTGTTTTGTTTTTAGCTTAAGAATGAAACAAGAAGCATGCACAAAAGACTGTGCAGCGAATGAGTTTATGTAATACTCTGCCGATTTGCATGTCACGTGACTTACGGTGCAGTATCTTTTTAAGGTAGGGAGAAGGTTTTTTTTAGGCACAGCCCTCCTGGATTTTTCTGCTTTTTCAAAACTTGATTTTTGTCACAGAAGACTGCAGCTCTGAGGTCAGCTCTGTGTGTGTGTAAGAAATAAGAATGAGGAAGTGAAGCTCTCTTAACTGCAGTCATTTGACTTTGTGTACGACTAGTCCGGAGAGCTTTTTTCCTTCCTTTCATTCTGAAAATACAGTAACCACACAGTAATATGCGAAGCATATTTGTGATGGTTATGGACCAAAGGTAAGGATCCATCTCTTGGTATCTTCTCTTCATGCTCTTTTTTTTTTTCACCTCCCCCAGGTCCAAGAATTGTTTGTGATCTGAAGTAAGCTTTCATTTTCAGATGCGATTCTGCTGAGCTGGGTGTGGAAACATTGTATAACATAACTTTTCCTTTTCATGGATGCTGCAGTTGGCTGGGTTGCCTGCTCTTGAAGAGAGAGAGGCTGCACAGTGTTGAGCTTTAAATAATCATTTTTTGTCTGGCTGGTAAAGGAGTCAGGTAAATAGTTGTAATGTTACTTTTTATTTTAATAGAAATGTAAAGTTTTGATAAGGCTTCTCAAAATGATCGTGAAGGGGAAGTGAAAGAAAGAGAGAATTTCAGTGTTTCCTAATGCTTTTTGCTAGCTAGACCAAACTCAAAACTGAGTTCTGGAAACATTTGATTTAATGTGAAGTGCCATTGAGAGTCTTCTCTTTTTTTAAACAATATTTTGGAAATTGCTGAATGTCACTAGATTAATTTTTTTTGTTTAAATCAAACCATTTTTCATATGCTGGATAGGTAAGAAATGTTTTATCAAAATACTTCTCCATCTGCTCTATATTTGAGAGTTTGTGTCTCTCTGTCTTCCAGCTTGGGGACATGCACTCCCGTCCCCCAGCTGTGCCTGCGACAGCTGCACTAGCCATGGAGAGTCCATTCTCATCTGGCCCCAAGATGCCTCATTGAAGGGGTGGGTAGTCCTCTCTCTTGGGGAAGCTTGCCTAGTAACCCCTCCCCAGGCCCAGGCCCAGGCCCACCCCCACAACAATGATTTAAATGAAGAAAAACAAAAATTGAGTTAAGGAACTGAGTAATGTTGGTAAATCTTCCAGTGTAAAAATAATTATTAATCAAGCATCCTGTGTAGTGGTTAAATTGAACAGCTTGTTCTGAGGTCACCATGTCCTTCAAGATTTTAGAATTAGATCTTCTCTTCAGAGCCTGGTGCAGATATAAATATATATCCGTGGATGCAAATTTCTGCAGACCAACTATGCTCTCCAGGAACTGCAGAGGCCAAAGGAGCAGAAGGTCAAGCTGCTACTGTCCCCCAATCCCTATCCCTTCCATGCAGCTGTCTGCATCTCCTGTCCAAGGATGTGCTGGTGAGCCTGATACCCACCCCATTGGGCAGGGCTGGGAGAGTGAGGGCATACAGCTGTCAGTGCAGGGAGCTCCACATTCTGCTCCTTTTGACATCTGCAGTTCCTGGAAGAGCCCTCCCGTTTGGCAGATACCACTTCATATACACATCTGCCAAAATAAATTGGTATCCATGCAGGGCTGTAGACATCCTTGCCTAGTTCTTATTCGTAGCATGGAAAAGGATAGTCTTTTCTGCCCTTTCTTTTTTTCCTCTCCCAATTGGTTTTTAACTTTGAACGACCTAGTAGCTGAATAAACTGAGATGAAAATAGTCTTTCTCCACCTCCAGAACCAACTACTGCTGACAAAAGCTGATTTAGAACTTCAAACTCTGGTTCTTGGTGCTTTGCCAGTGATTTACGCAAGTTCAATGGTGTCACTTTCTTTAACAATGGCAGCATGAGTTAATTTAAATTCATTAAAAAATATCTTAATGGATTATAATTTTAGGCCTTAGTAGAGGTTGTCATAATTTTAATTTTTTTAAACATAAGCCATATTTTAGATCAAATTGTTTTTTAAAGTCAGATTTGAAGATTTTCCTCCACTCTGTTGCTTTGGAATAACTGGATGGATACTGTCTCTGACTCATGTTGCCTTTGGGAGTTTCTGTCTAGTCTTGACATATCATTTGGTTGATATTCCTCATCAGCTTCAGGCCTTGCTTCTAATTAACTCAGATACTCTGAGACCTTACTGTATGCACCGTATGCGAGGGTTCCGTTCCACGCACCCTCTTGTAACCCGGATTTTGTGCAAGTTGGGGTCCGGCTTTTTCCCAGGCAGAACACATGGTCTACAGCCAGGGAAGCAGCAGAAAGGTAAGTCCTGGGCTGGGATGGCAGTTGGGGAGCGTTAAGCCTGGGGTGGGTTAGGGCTGCAGTGGGGTTGGGGGTGGAGTTGAGTGCGGGTGGTGAACTGAGCTGCAGGGGGGCAGGGAGTTGAGCCGGAGCTAGAGCCGTGTGTGGGTAGTGAACTGGCAGGGGGTTGCACCGGAGCCGTGTGGGGCAGGCAGGCTGGGCGGGCGGGCAGCTTGTGAGCAGAGGGGTTGCACTGGAGTCGTGGGGGTGTGGAGGCAGGTGGGTGGCTTGTGAGCTGGTAGGGGGGTTGGAGCAGCCCTGCGTGGGGGGTGGAGAGGGAGAGGCGAGCGAGTGGCCTGTGAGCCAGGGGGATTTTCAGCAGAGCCGTGCAGGGCACAGGAGGACAAGCGAGTGGCTTGTGAGCTGCAGGGTTTCACTGGAGCCTCGGGGAGGGAGGCAAGCAGGTGGCTTGTGAGCTGGCAGGCGGGTTGCACTGGAGCTACGTGGTGCAGGGGGACGAGCGGGAGCTTGTGAGCCAAGGGGGTTGCACCAGAACGGCAGGTGGAGGCAGGCAGGTGCCTTGTACCGGATGTGCAGCGGGGTGGGCGGTGTCTTGAATCAGAGCCACTTGCGGGCAGTTTAAACTGGGCCGGGGACTGGGGAGTGAGCTGGAGCCATGTGAGAGTGGTGGTAAGCCAGAGCCAGGCATGGGCGTCTGGATGGTGAGTGGAGCTTGGGGGGAGCTGCTCTGGGGCCATGTGGAGCTGAGGGAAGTTGAGCCAGGGCAAGGGGAGTGACTTAAGCAGAACTGGGAATCACGGTACACAGTTTACAATAGGAATCGGGGTCGGACGCGTAAGAGCGAGGTCGCATACTCTGAGACCTTACTGTAGACTGTCAGCCTCCTCACTATCCCCTTTCTTGACCCAGGGACCAGTTCAGAGCTTTTAGACTATATATCTGCTGTTTGATGCTGCGCAGCAGCACTTTGTCACAGGTCTTGATGTGAAATACCCGCAAGGAAGAGGCCTTTTCAGCTGAATTTAGTAAGAGGTATAGGACCAGCATTTCAAAACCAGTAAGGAAACTTCACAAGCAAAGGCATTGTCTGCTTCTCCACCCGTTACCATGATGATGAAAAACAAGTATATGTTTTACCATCTTGTTTATTCTAGACAAGTGAAAGTTGATAGGATTGCAGCCTTGTTTCCAGGGCTGTGGTTAGACAACTTTGTTTTTCATATTTCCTCTTTTGCCATACATGAAGTCAGTACTTTCTTTGTGGGCATTCTACCAATGCAGTGTCTGTTTGCTGAGGTAGATTAGGAGCCACCCAGTCATTTTCCTTTACTAACAGATGAGTGCAGGTTAAACTTTCCACAACCTATACTGGTCTGGCCAGACTACTGGTGCTCCTGGAGGCAGGGGTGGGGGCAGCACATGGCCGCATCCAGAGTCCCACTCACCCTCAGCAGGAGCTGAGCAAACAAGCCCAGTGGAAGGTGCGCAGGGCAGTGTGGCTGCTCCGGGCTTGGGGGCCCATGGCAGGGGACCTTCCCTGGTGTGGCAATCTTGTTCAGGACTAGTCAGGTCTTGACCATGCTGCACCAGGGAGATGCAACCTTTTACTTCATGCTTCAAAACTCTGCAGTCTGGTCATGTATTGGAATGATTTCATGGCTTTATTCTTTGTTTTATGAGAGTCTTGTACTATTTATTAGTAGTTCTGACCTGTCAGTCCAGTTGTCTTGACATGGCCAGTGTCTTTAAAAAACTACAGGAATCATTAAATGTAAAAAGTAGAATAATGAATAGGTAATTAATGCAAAATATCCTATTGTTTCAAATGTGAATTTTAATATTGTTCTGGATTGCTTTATGGAGTGGTTAAATCCCTTGGTAGAAAAGCCATGGTTAAATTAACATTACCCCATTCCGTTAAAAATCTTTTTTTTTAAAAAAATCTCACCTTTGGAATAACTATTTTGATCTTGAAATTTCTCATGTTTAGTTAAAGGCCATTCATTTTCTCTTTTAAAATATGCTTTAGAATTACTTGCCCATGCTGTTGTTGAATTATATACATTACTTCAGGAACTGAATTTTTTTGGCTTCTTAAATGTCACCTTTTTGATGGAAAGGAGCTTCAAACAGCAGGCACTTAAACTTTAATACTTCATATTATTTTATGGAAAATGGTGTATAATTTACATAATTTTTGTCTTGCTACCTGCTTCTTCCAGAATCATAAAACATAATAATACTCTACAAAAGTTAATTTGTTTAAGGAAGAGTGGTGCTACTTCCTGTGTTTAAGATAGATGTACAAACAAATGATAGTAAGCAAATTCCGTGTGATGTGTATGCTTGGCTTGTGTGGTTCACATGTATCATAATTATTTCCCCTAGTTTTGTTTAATGAGGAGATATCCTTAAATAGAACTGTTTGCTTTTTTTCCCCTTTCCAGGGACTGATCGATGAAATGTATACACAGTTCTTCCAGGTTATGGAAGTTGTTTTAAAAAAGATGAGTTTTTAAATTTTCTGTCTTCATATGTTGTCAAGGTTTAGGAGTTTGCCACAAGCAAAATCTCCAGCTAGTGCCTTGTGGTGGTTAATAACAGCCTTATTAACAGATCTTGTGTTGATTCCTATTTACTCCTCCTTGACTGATAAGATAGTGACCACACAAATGAAGAAAAATGTGGGATGTACAAAGTTGTTAAACTTTTTTTTTTTGGTCTGTGTTGAGGGGAACAGGGACAAGTATTTGCAGTAGTATGACACTTGACTGATCCAGTCTTCATATGGGTTACTGGTAAAGTCTTGGCCATAGTTTAGCTGGTAACTTTCTTTTAACGGGTAGGATAATTGTGAATAACAGTCGCAGTAAACTCTGACACACAAATTTAACCAGGTTTTTCAGGCAAAATATTTTGATAAATTACAGGTACATTTAGAGTGCCTTTGATTAAAACATGTTCTAACCTGGAGGATGTTAGTCATGTCTCCTGCTTAAAACGATGTACTACTTAAATAAAAATGCCTAGCGTTGATAAGTGGTTTCTCCTTGGTGTGCATACTAACTATTTGAATATATTTTAACCAAGAAGTACATTCCTTCCTGACTGAAGGGTAAACTAGTCCCATTTAAGAAATGATTTTCAAGGTTCCAAGGAGCAATTCTAAAGGAGAAGAGGAAGAGGGGAAAATGTTCTTATAAAAATCACAAATATGTTGTGTATAATAGACACAAAGTTCTTACTGAAAATTCTGTTTAGAATAGAACTAAATCCATGCGGTCAGACTGACCTTGCTAATCTTAGGTAGCAAGTAAATTTCAGATTGAAAATGTGTAGTAGCTCATGTACAGTGCTTTTTTCCCATGAAATATTACTCTAATTTATTCTTACACAAGTTTAGTCTGTTACCTCGTTTCTCATGGTGCACTTTTTTTAATATGTTAAACAAGAGGATGTTTCTATCTTGTACTTCCTTAGGCTTATCAGTGTTCATTTCCTCTTTTTGGCATTCAGATTATGGTCTGATGACACAGAACCTAATAATAAAGACTTCGCAGGTTATAGTCCTCTGAAATATTTCAGTGGAATCTGTCATAGCAGTAGGAAGTATCTCTGCTGCATTTCTTAAAATACAGAAAGGCCTGTTTGTTGTAATGGTTCTTTCAATCAAGAAGGGCTAGATGTCTTGGAACTAATGGTTGTCACTTGGAACAAAAATCTTCTGCTCAGTGCTTCTTAGGGATTTAGTTGATTTTGTTCCCAAAACAAGAGACGCAAAATGAGGCTGCCCTTATTTACAGCACCTTGTCTCCCTCAGCCAGTAGAATGATCATGCTTAATTATCTTCCAGGCCAAGGGTTACATAAGAACAGCCATACTGGGTCAGACCAAAGGTCCGTCTAGCCCAGTATCCTGTCTGCTGGCAGTGGCCAATACCAGGTGCCCCAGAGGGAGTGGACAGGTAATGATCTCTCTCCTGCCATCCATCTCCAGCTTCTGACAAACAAAGGCTATGTACACCATTCCTTGCCCATCCTGGCTTATAACCATTAATGGACCTAACTTTCATGAATTTATATAGCTCTTTTTTAAAATCCTGCTATAATCTTAGCCTTCACAGCCTCCTCTGGGAAGGAGTTTCAGTTTTTGACTGTGTGCTGTGTGAAGAATTTCCTTTTATTTGTTTTATACGTGCTGCCCTTTAATTTCGTTTGGTTTCCCTTAGTTCTTACATTATATAAACAAGTACATTTTTCCTTGTTCACTTTCTCTGCACCTCATAATTTTATATGCCTCTATCATATCCCCCCTTAGTCCCCTCTTTTCTAAACTGAAAAGTCCTGGTCTCTTTAATTTCTCTTCCTATGGGACCTGTTCCAAACCCCTAATCATTTTAGTTGCCCTTTTCTGAACCTTTTCTAATGCCAGTGTATCTTTAATGAGACCACATCTGTACACAGTATTCAAGATGTGAGCGTACCATGGTTTTACATGAGGGCAGTAACATATTCTCCGTTTTATTCCCTTTTTTAATGATTCCTAACATCCTGTATGCTTTTTGGAGTGCTGCTGCGCACTGCATGGATGTTTTCAGAGAACTATCCACAGGGACTCTGAAATCTCTTTCCTGATGAGTTATAGCTGAATTAGCCCCCATCATATTGTAAGCATAGTTGATGTTATTTTTTGCCAATGTGTATTTATCCATATTAAATTTCCTTTGCCATTTTGTTGCCCAGTCACTCAATTTTGTGAGGTCCTTTTGAAGTTCTTCACAGTCTGCTTTGGTCTTCACTGTCTTGAGCAGTTTAGTATCATCTGCAGACTTTGCCACCTCACAGTTTACCCCTTTCTCCAGATCACTTATGAATAAATTGAATAGGATTTGTCCTAGGACTTACACTTGGGCAATGCCACTAGTTACCCCTCTCCATTCTGAAAATGTACCATTTTATTTATACCCTTTGTATGGCAACAAGAATCAGAGGGGTATCTGTGTTAGTCTGTATCCACAAAAACAACAAGTCTTGTGGCACCTTATAGACTAACATATATTGGAGCAAAAGCTTTCGTGGGCAAAGACCTGCTTAAACATATGCAATGATTGATTAAATATCTGTTAGTCTATAAGGTGCCACAGTGCTTCTCCTTTTTTTCCTACTCTTTGTTTCCTGTTTTTTTTGTTTTGTTTTTTTTAAAAACCCATTCACAATCCGTGAAAGTATCTTCCCTCTTATCCCATGACAGCTTACTTTATGAAAGAGTCTTTAGTGAGGGACCTTGTCAAAGACTCCTGGAAATTAGTCAGCTTAAATTCAAAAAGGATGCATACAAGAAATGGAAACGTGGACAGTTGACTAAGGAGGAGTATAAACATATGGCTGGAGAAAGCTGGGCAGTAATCAGGAAAGCGAAAGCACAATAGGAACTTCAGCTGGCAAGGGGTGTGAAGAGTAACAAGAAGGGTTTCTACAGGCATGTGAACAATAAACAGGTTATCAGAGAAGGTGTGGGGCCATTACTGGCTGAGGGAGGTAACCTAGTGACAGATGATGCAGGAAAAGCTGAAGTACTCAATGCTTTTTTTGCCTTAGTCTTCATGGACAAAGTCAACTTCCCCAGGAAGGTCCTAGATGATGCGGTATGGGAAGGTGGAGGGCAGCCATCTGTGGGGAAGGAACAAGTTCTGAGCTATCTAGAAAAACTAGATGTGCACAAGTCCATGGGTCTGGATTTAATGCACCCCAGGGTACTGAGGGAATTGGCAGAGGTCATTGCTGAACCTTTGGCCATTATCCTTGAAGACTCTTGGAGATTGGGGGAGATACCGGATGACTGGAAGAAGGCAAACATAGTGCTCATCTTTAAAAAAGGAAAGAAGGACAATCCAGGGAACTACAGATCCGTCAGCCTTACCTCAATCCCTGGGAAAATGATGGAGGGAATCCTCAAGGAATCCGTTTTGAAGCACTTGGAAGAGGGGAAAGTGATCAAAAGTAGCCAACATGGATTCACCAGGGGCAAGTCCTTCCTGACCGATCTGATTGGTTTCTATGATGAGGTAACAAGCTCTATGGACATGGGGAAGTCGGTGGATGTGATATACCTTGACTTCAGCAAGGCTTTTGGTACGGTCTCCCACAACATTCTTGTCCATAAGTTAAGGAAATCTGGATTGGATCCTTGGACTATAAGATGGATAGAAAGCTGGCTTGATGGTCGGGCCCAACAGGTAGTGGTCAATGACTCAATATCTGGATGGTGGTCTGTTTCAAGCGGAGTACTGCAAGGCTGAGTTCCGGGGCTGGTGTTATTCAACATCTTTATTAATGACCTGGATGAGGGACTGGGTTGCACCCTCAGCAAGTTTGCAGATGGCGCAAAACTAGGAGGAGAGGTAGATACGTTGGAGGGTAGAGAGAGAATCCAGAGGGACCTGCATAAATTGGAGGACTGGGCCAAAAGAAATCTGATGTGGTTCAATAAGGAGAAGTGTAGAGTCCTGCACATGGGGCGGAAGAATCCCAAACATTGTTACAGGCTGGGGACCGACTGGGTCAGCAGCAGTACAATGGAAAGGGACCTAGGGGTTATGGTGGATGAAAGGCTGGGTATGAGTAAACAGTGTGCCCTTGTAGCCAAGAAAGCTAACGGCATACTGGGGTGCATTAGGAGGAACATTTCGAGCAGATCTAGAGAAGTAGTTATTCCTCTTTATTCGGCACTGTTAAGGCCACATCTGGAATATTGTGTCCAGTTTTGGGCCCCCCAGTATAAAAAGGATGTGGATTTGCTGGAGCGGGTTCAGCGGAGGGCAACAAAAATGATTAAGGGTCTGGAGTACAAGACCTATGAGGAGAGGCTGAGGGATTTGGGCTTGCTTAGTTTACAGAAGACTTAGAGGTGATTTAATAGCAGCCTTCAACTTCCTGAAGGGGAGCTCTAAAAAGGAGGGTGAGAAGCTGTTCTCAGTGGTGTTAGATGGCAGAACAAGGAGTAATGGTCAGAAGTTGAAGCGGGAAAGGTGTAGGTTAGATATTAGGAGAAACTACTTCACCAGGCAGGTGCTGAAGCATTGGAATGCGTTGCCTGGAGAGGTAGTGGATTCTCCATCCCTTGAGGTTTTTAAGTCCCGGCTGGACAAGGTCCTGTCTGGGATGACTTAGTAGAGGTTGATCCTGCTTGAAGCAGGGGACTGGACTAGATGACCTCCTGAGGTCCCTTCCAGCCTTGTGATTCTGTGAAATGTAAGTATACTGGATCCCACTTGTCCATCTTTGTTGACCCCTTCAAAGAGCTCTAGTAAGACATGATTTCCCTTTACAGAAACCATGTTGACTTTGCCCAACAAATTATGGTCTTCTATGTGTCTGACAATTTTATTCTTTACTATGGTTTCAACTAGTTTTCCTGGTACCCAATGTTAGGCTTGCTGGTCTGTAATTGCCAGGATCACTTCTAGAGCCCTTTTTAAATACTGGCTTTCTGTTAGCTATCTTCCAGTCATTGGGTACAGAAGCTGATTTAAAGGTTAATAGTTCCACAATTTTACATTTGACTTTTGTTTTTTCTCCAAATGCATGCAGTAGGGTATTGTATATCCATTAAACAACTAATTTAGGCAGCAATGTTCCCCTTTTTCTGCCTGCACAACTTTGTCCAGAGAAAACCACATTGTTTGGAAGTGGAAGCATTTCAGTGTATGAGGATGATCTTGTAGCAAAAAGCAAAATAAGTTTAACAGAGATTTCTATTCTGACATTCCTGCTGATAAGACTATGGATAAGAGGAATGATGGACATGCATTTGAACTTGCTTCTTAAAATTCTTCTTGCTTTCTTTGGTCACTGAAGTGCTCTCAAGTGACATCTTACATACCTGAAGTCTTAACTTGCAATTACTTCAGTCTACAATATTTGTAATGTCACTGAACTACACAAGAATGTGAAACATGCCCTGATTGAATTTTTTTACGGCCTGCAACTACATGTTTATGAAGTATCCAAGTGCGGACCTGTGGCTCCCAGTGCCTTCTGGGACTTGTAGTTCCCAGGCTTGTTTGCTGGTGGTTGGCTTCATAGGATTGCAGGGAGGGGTTATTTTTATCCAGGTACTCGGCTTCTTCCTGCCTCTACCTGCAGTATGTCCAATCAAAGCAGGTCGCCGTTGCAGTCTAACACACAGATTGATGGGTTTGGACTGGGGACTGCTGTTCAAAACCATTAGTGGCGGCACTCTGTACTGGAGGGGCTGTTGGGTGAGGAGATTGAAGCCACAGTTGGTGTTAAGTGGGATTTAGCCTGTCTGGTTCATGAGCAGGGGGTCCTTTCACATCATGTGAGCTCGCCTCTCTCCTGCCATCATGAGCAGTGGTGGGGAGGCCCCAGGCCACTTCTGCTGGGGCAAGGTCCTACCCTGGGATGGGGAATATCCGCCTCAGCAAAGGGGTCTGGCATGTGGCTGGAGGGGTGGGAGCCCCTGCTTGGGGGCTCTGGGTTGTGTATGGGGGGAGTGGTGTGCCGCTGGGACAAGCTTGGCTCCTGGGAGTCTTGGTGAGGAGTTTGCAGGGGTTTTGACCAGATAAAAATGGTGGGTGGGGGTAAGTGGAAGCGTAGGGGGAAGTTGTGGTTGACAGTCACAGCAGTGGAAAAGGGCCAGCAGGTTTTGCATCTCTACCAGCAGGAGCTGGTGCCACTTGGAATTGTCATGGCCTTCTGTCCGAGGAGCTTATCTCTGGGGCAGTTTGGGGGTGGGGTCATTTGAAGGCCAGAAGAAGGATCTGGGGAAGGATTTCTTGTTGGGGGATGTGCTTCCTGGATTTCCTGCAAGGTAGTGGGTGACGCCTGAGTGGGTGATCAATGGAGTTTTGTTATATTGAAGCAGGTTCTTTCAGGGAATCCTGGTGGCCTGGTCTAGAGTTCTGTCTGCTTCTTTGGTGGAATGTTTTGTTTGGTGAAAGCAAGGTGTATATCCCAGATTTTTTTCTCAGAATGTATTCTGTGACTCAGGTGCCACTGTTAACAAAACATATATGCATAAACACCTCCAGTTAAGCAAACTTTGGACAATGTATTAGTGCAAGAAGTTCAAAAATAACTGGAATGTCAAATTTTGCATCAGATAAATGAATTTCTTTGACAACCAAGAAATAACAATTTTACACATCAAATTTTGTTAGCTATTCATAAAATTATAAAACAATAGAATTCATATTATTAAATTTTCAATTAAAATTATTGTATTACATTCTAATAACTTGAAAAAATTACAAAATATATCTGAAACAATCTATAATTATGAATTTCTGATAGCTTTCAGGGCCACCAAAGGAAGTGTACTTCTGTCAGTTTTTGTTTGTGTGGCCCTCAGTAGGCTTTGAGTTTGACATGCTTGTGTAGGGTATCATCAGTGAATCAGTAAGCATCTACCTAACTTGGTGGAGGGGAAGGGATAATTTTTGTTTCCTTCTCAATTTCTGGGCTGAATGCTGCTTGGAAAACTGATTTAGCGTTTCTGCTTTTGCCTTATAACTCATTTTTTAAAGGAAAATTCTTTTTGAAAACGAGATTCATATCAGCCTGGGAATATCTGCTATTCAGGTCACATCATTAGTTTAGTTTGTGTTCTCATTTCGTAGACTGTGGAATTAGTTTGATATGATGAGTGCTGGTTTCCATTTTACACTGTTATTTTTTACTTGCATTTTGTGCCTGATTGCAAGCAAGTTAAACTCCATGAGAACTCTTCTACTGACTTTGAAAGGGTTTGGATCAAGCCCTACTACGTCAGTTTAATTAAAGGTGTGTTTTTAAATCTGTGACCAGTAGAAAACATTGTTGGCATGTATTTGATTGCTGAATTTGTTTTTCATGATGTTGTCTTTCTTTGCAAATATCCAGCTTGTAACATCTTCATATAATAAATATTACCATTTTCTCAATTAGAGGTTTATGTGACTTGTCCAGGATCAAGGCCAAGACAGAATAGAGATCCTTACTCCGTCCCATTCTAAATATTGGATTGCACTACCACTTCAATTAGGCCAGTCCGTCTTCAAGAATTAGGTTAATAATCTTAAAGAGCTTAAAATACTTGTGATACAGAAAACTGACTTAATTTTTCTTCTTTGTTCCAGGTTATGTTTCATACTCTGTTCTGGCTGTCTGTACGTACAGAAGATATTTAAAAACAAACACTTTTGTCAAAGATTTTGATTCCAGTGGAATCTGTGCTTTAGATTTTGTTGTGTGAATTCACTTCTGAAGCAATGCCTGTACAAGCTCCACAATGGACGGATTTTCTCTCCTGCCCAATTTGCACACAGACTTTTGATGAAACGATCCGGAAGCCCATCAGCTTGGGCTGCGGCCACACTGTTTGCAAGATGTGCCTCAACAAGCTCCACCGTAAGGCATGTCCCTTTGACCAGACCACTATCAGTACAGATATTGATCTTCTCCCCGTGAACTCAGCCTTGCTGCAGCTAGTCGGTGCTCAGGTAACAATGCACTTTTTCTTTTCTTTGTTCTTTTGGAATTTTCTTCTTTTTGTAAAGTGAGAACAAATGAAATCTGCGGGATGACTGAAAATGAATGAAATCTATGAGACTGGTGGTGGGACTGGAGGGCTGTAGAGCAGACTCATGTCCGTGTGACTTTACCACTTACACCTTTTGGTCCTTCAATGGGCTGAGGTTGTATTCCTTATTCCACCAGGGTTTGTCATTCATGTTTTATTTATTTTTTTTTCCCACGGCTAACACAAACTTACTGGACTCTGTGGTCATACAGCATTGTGGGAAGAGCCTGAATGCCAAGGATAGTCAGGAAATGCTTCCTTTTCATCTCCTGTTCACCCATTTCTTCTTTGTGTTAATCAGACAGTATAAAAATGCTCCTGCACCCTAAGGCTACATCAGCACTACAGCAATCTGCTAACAGAAGTTACTGTAGGAAAATACCTTCCGACAAAACTTCTGTCGACAGATCGTGGCCACGCACAAAAGTGGATCGCTCTGTTGACAGAGAGAAGCCAGACTACTCAGCCGTGAGCTCGACAGAATAGCCAGCTGTAAGCACAGCACGCAGATGTCCCAGAAGCCGTCTGTTGACAGAGCCCTCCAGAGCAATAGACTCTTTTGTCTACAGATTTTTGAGAGGCAGAAGGCTGTTGACGAAA
The DNA here is from genome assembly GCF_033958435.1 of Carettochelys insculpta. Classification (NCBI taxonomy): domain Eukaryota; kingdom Metazoa; phylum Chordata; order Testudines; family Carettochelyidae; genus Carettochelys; species Carettochelys insculpta. Next base: position 59,120,077 of record NC_134145.1, on the reverse strand, counting down.
GTGTCGAGTTCTTGACAGTATGTCATACTTTGGCACATCTCCACAAAACTGAGCTGGGATCAACAACACATGATTATGAAGTCAACAGAAGGCATTTTTAGTGTGGATGCTGCAAGTTTTGGCAACAAAACTGGGGTTTTGTTGACAAAATTCTCTAGCGTAGACATTGTTTAAGGCAAAATGACAGGAGCTGCAGTAGTGATTTTAGAGTGTTTTGTTTTATAGTGCGGATGAGCTGCCTTGCAATTACATAGGAGTTGCCAGGGATGCAGCTAGAATAGGATGGTGAAGAGAGCACTTTGCATCTTTTCACTGGCTCCTGCTGTGTACGAGAGTCCATGGGCTTTTGCTACATTTTTTTCTTACAGCTTCTTAATTGGTGTATCCACTTGTGGGTTTTCTGTTAGAAAGTAGAACCCTGTTAGTTATATAAGAAGGCTAAAAATCAAGTTCTCTGAACCACTGGCAGAGTTAGGGAGCCTGGGATGCTGGACAAGTTTTTTACTCTGTAGCTGGTCTTTCCCTTTCTGTAACACGTATGCTGTTGCATCAGAAAAGTTGTTGTTAGGCCTCATTAATGTTTGCAAAGCACACTGAAATCCTTCAGTATCTTCATTTAAGTATTGTGAAATATTTCCTAGGCGCTTCCTGAAAAAAATATACCAGTTGTGGCCAAATATCTGGGTTTACGATAAGCATAAATGTCCACCATGATGATTCTTGTATGGAGTACAGTAATGCGTGATTTTGTGTTGCAGTTAACTCGCATTAATGTGACTTAAGCACAACTCAAAATCCTATTTTTCTCCCCACCCCCCCACGTGGCCCCGGGCCTAACCCCTCCCCCCTGCGTGTGGCTCTGGCTCCCCTGCAGCCCTAACCCACCTCCAGCTTGACCCCCAGCCCACTGCCAGGGTTAAACCTCCCCAACTGCCCCACCCAATCCCAGGACTTAACTTTCAAAGGGAGCTCCAGATGCTCCTGCTGCTTCCCCAGCTGCAGAATGTGCCTTCTGCCAAGAAAAAAGCCCACTCCCCCAACTTATGCAAAATTCATGTTATGCGAGGATGCACGGGAATGCAACCCTTGCATAACTCGGGACTACTGTACTGTGCAAGACTGGAAAATACAGTGAATGGTATGGAGCACTGTTGCACAGATCAAGGCTGGTGTGCAGGACTGGAAAATACAGTGCATAATAAACCTTCAAGTTTTTTCATTTTTCCATTGACCTAGAACTTTTTGGTCCGTGGCCCACCCTGAACAACACAAACCTTTCTGTGGACCACCAGCCAACCACCCATGATGACAATGTGTTTATCCTCTCAAAATACCTGAAATAGTAAACTATTCATATTAGTTGACTGGAGTATAAAAACATAGATGCGCAGTTGTAACATGGGTGGCGGGGCAGGTCTGAAGAGGAAAGGGGAGCTCCCCTGCAGGGTGAGGGGCGTGTCCAGAGCCCATGGCCTACATGCAAGATGGTTGTGGACCAAGAATGATCCATGGACCTCACTTTGAGATTTCATGACCTTGAAGAAGTAGATTTGCCACGGTAGAGTTTTAACATGATTGCTGTTTCTGAGTATTGCTAAGTGTGGTGGGTGGCTTTTAGGGGAATTGATCAGAGTAAAAGAACAGACTCTGATGTTTGTTTTTTGTAAGAGGAAACTTTACAGTGACTTTTGCTTGTGCTTTATTTCAAATCCCTTCCACCAAATTAAAATCCTCTTTGATGAGATGGAAAATCAGTATCCTGGCCACTTATTTATTAAAAATTCCATGGCAATCTTTGCTGGATTAAGGGAATCTTAGCTCCATTCTAATGGACTATTGCTGTATAATTTCAATTGAATGAGGTATTTTAAAAGGAGGGACAGCCTTATTGTTTAGGCACTGAATTGGATTTCAGGAAATTGGGGTAAAATTTCTGTCTCTGCATCAGGTTTGTGGTGTGACTTTGGGCAACTGGCTTAGTTTCTCTGAGCTCCTATTGCCTAGGTTGCTTGTGCGCATGTGAGAGAGATCGATCTCTTTAGGTTGTGAGCTCTTCTGAGCAAGGACTCGCTCAACATAACATTTTCAGTGCCTGGCCTAGAAATACAGAGGTTGTGATCTTCACTGGGGCTCCTAATCATTACTGTAGAAAAGATGCTCTTAAGTTTGTTGTCCTGAACATCAAGGAGGGCTACTACTTGGCCCTGGCATGTTGCCAATTCAGGGGGGGAAAAAGGCATTGAAGGTGGCTATGACCACTTTGAGCTCTGTCATACTTTGGCACATCTCCACAAAACTGAGTTGGGATCAACAAAACATGATTATGAAGTCTGTCATTCAGGAGTAGTATCGCCGGCCTTCACTGCCCTGTTCTGGCAGGTAACTCTAGAGAGCGGGTGAGCTAAGTTAGCAGAGCATGGCATTTTATAAAGGGGGTATAGCTGCTGGGTCTCAGGCTCATCCACCTCACTGAACATGTTGCTGTTTTTCTGTATGTGTATTCACATGTATCTGCCGATTAAGTGTTCATATTCTACATAGTTATTTTTTTACGCAGGCTGAAAGGTTTTTTGTTTTGTTTTCATTTGAACGTAACTGAAATTTCCATCTGTTTTGGATTCCATTAAACAGGTTGGGGGGCTGCTAATTGCAGGGGGTGAAAATAGGGGCTTGAATTTGTTTGCTCACCCCTGCTCAAGCTTTGCTTGGCCCTCCTCCCACCTCTTGTAAATATCCTGAGTTTCAGTCCCCATACATTTAATAGCTTTAACCTTAAAGAAGCATGGAATCCAGAAAGGTAGTTTAATCGTAGACAGAAATGGTGATTCAGTATATGTTTAAAACTTGTATTTTGGGGGAAAGAAGCTCCTTCCTAGAGTTTAGTGCTTTTTGTAAGGAATTACCCTTATAAAACTTATAACTGACATCATTGGCAAAATAAACAACTGTGTGTGTTTTGGGTATAGTGTGCTAACTGGTACAACTATAGGCTGTTGTTAAAGAGTACACTCTTTTGTGATAGTTGTCCTGTACAGCAGTGGTCTCCAAACTTTACATGGTTACACCCCCATTTACTGCTGTTCGTGCCCCCAGCGAACTCTTTTGTGGTTACAGAGTATAGATTTTTGTTTTAAAAGCTTAAAATAGAGAGGAAATTGGTAAGATGGTCAGTCGTTTATTTAACTCTCCCTTCAGTGCTTACTCTGATGAGGCATTTGAAATATTTATCTGGTAGGTCTTTTGAGGTGGTATAGTCACTGCTTTGACATCCAATCTCGCTTCTCTCCTGCCTTTTTTGACACATGAAACTGCAGCATGCACATTCCAAACAGGTGACATCAATGGTAAAAGTAAACTAGTATCCACATGTTAAGCTTTAATTTTATTCAGTCCTGTTCCAGAGGAACTAAATGTATTTCTAGGCAGTAGAAATAGCAGGAATGAAGATGACAATGTAGCAGGTGGGATACTTGTAGTGGATAGTTTTCTCTTCCAAATAAACACCGTTTCTCCAAAGCTGGATTATTTAAGTGTCTGTCATTTAAATTGGAGGTAGAGCAGGGTGTGTCAGAAAAATGAAATGCTCTGTGTGAATGTAAATATTTGTTTTCATAAGCCTTGAGGAAGATAATAAATGGGCAAATTCCTTGTTCCAAATAAAGCATTATAAGAGCTTTAATGCATGCAGTTCTGTCCTTATTTGTGTTTAAAAGAACTCACAAACAAAATCAAATTATGGAAATGTTTAAAGAGGGGAAAGATGTGCTACTGGAGAGCTCATAATGTCATTTGGAGGCATTGCACTGAAATTCCTCTTTAAGTCAATCTCCATTTAAGATGGAATTCTGTCCTGAGGAACACTGCTTGGTATATTTCAGGAGCTTCAAAGCACTGAGCAGTGTTTTTCTTGACAGGAAGGAAAATGGGTCTCTCTCTAAAAGAAGAGAGGAGTTAGGAGACAAAGGGTGGCTGACAGCTGGAATTGGTTAAAACTGGTTTATCTGCGCCTTTGCTTAGCGTTTCATTGCACAGAATAAAGATGATATTTTAGTATGACAGTTACTGGCTCTTTCAGGGGGACAACAGGTCCAAGCAAGCCCCTGTAGAAGACTGGGAAGGAGTGTTGCCCAACTATTGGCCTTTGGCTGCAGCTCCATTCCCGATACCAGACATGATGCCAGTCTTACCCACCTTGCCCTTGTCTGTTCACTCTCTACAGTCGGAGCAGGAGCATGTGTCCAGGGGGTGGGGTGTGGGTGGGTGGGGAATCTAGACAGGGATAAAAGGGCTGAGGCTTCTGGGAGCCCACCTGAAACCAGGAGGTGCTGCAGTACCCCTAACACTCCTATTTCGTGGGGGGGCATGGATAGCGGTGTACGGGGGTGTGACCACGAAATGTTTGGAGACCACTGCTGTGAAGGCTGAGGCTGGCGCCAGTCCTCCTCTGAAACAAAATTTTAATTACCCATTCAGAATCTTGTAATTGCCTTGAAATGTATCTTCAGCATTCCTTTTCTGTCCCCATCCCATATATTTCATCATAATCCCCATCTGCTTGCAACTGCAGTTTTTTATGCTGATGGACTACATTCCAGTGTCGTTCTCAGTATTATTTGTTGTAGGGGAAGATGCATGGAAAATAAAGGCACGGTTCAGTCACCAAAATATGCTTGAGATTTTTTGCTTGCCTTTCCTCACGCTAACTAGCTGCCTTGTAGGACTAGAATATTACGCAAGACTAGTTGTCACTGTGAGCCCTGGTGGGTTTGTGGAGAGGGATGAGGAAATGAGGTGATAGTTGTGATAAAGATGAAAATAAAAAAAAAATGCTTCAGTGCTATCTGTTTTGAAGATCTCACAGTGCTTTGTCAGCACTGACGACTATAGGATGTCACTCACTTTGTGAGCAAAGTGGTGAAGTGCTGATGTTGCTGATAGGGAACTTGAGGCACTCTGAGCATAAGTGACTTACTAATGTCACACAGCAGATGCCTGCCAGAGCCAAAAATAAGACCCAGATCTGTCTTGTGCAGAGTGAACCACCAGACCCTTCCATCTCTTGCTGTTCTTTACCCGTTAAAAGTACAATAAGTAAGAAACAAGCAAACCTAGAATCACTATAATTGGCATGGCTGTGTGTCTCAGGAGTGTGAAAAATCCACATCTTTTGGGAGACGTAGCTAAACCAATTTAAACCACAGGTTAAGACAGAGCTGGGTGTACAGAAGAATTCTTCCATTGATCTAGCTGCCATCTCTTTGTGAGGTAGTTTAAACTACAGAGATGGTTGCTTGTAGTGAATGTGTACACTGAAGCAAGCTGTATGGTTATAGCTTTGTAAGCATAGACTTCCTCAAAATCAAGTTTCCCCTCAGTGTAGGACATTACACTATGTGCCAGGTTTTCTCTCCCATTTAGCCGTTACTTCACGAAAGGTAAAACTTAAAAACCAGAGTCTTTAAATTTCAAGGTGAACATACCAAGAGGAAGGGGAGAAACAGAGAGCTTGAACTTCTGGGTGTCACTTAAAATATCTTGAATTTAGAATTGTTCATTGTGCAGCTTGATATTTTTATTATTTTTGTGTTTTATTTTTGGCTGGGATGGGATAAAATTTACTAACTGATTTGCCTAGACAGTCCTGATCTCTCTGACTTGACTAGTTCTGCTGTGTTTAGCATTTCTCACCAATGCTATGAATGCATGCTAAATCTTCCCTGATTCAGGATATAAATCCAGTGCTGACCTCTGTGTTCTTTTCTCATGTTTAGTCCAAGCCACCTCTTTCTGCTAAACATAATAATGTGATTGTGTGATATTCCCCAGACTGAGTGAAGTAGAGTTAGATGGCATACAATAATCCTACTGCAGAGATTTTGCAAGAGTGCTTGCTTCTGCACAAATGTAGGTAGATGCACATGATTAGACCTCGATATATTGTTTGTCTGCTTTTCCAGACAGAAGCAGATGATAACAATGACCGGAGGCTTTGTTTGGATAGTGTAGTATTAGAATGACAGCTAACATAGTAAACCCTCAAAATGCGTAGCTTCAAGTTGCGCATAACTCGCTTTAAGACATGCTAAGCACAACTTGAGGCTGCTCTGCAGCCCCTTCCCCATGCCTTCCCCAGCTGCAGGGCTGTCAGCCTAACCTGTAGCTGGGGGAAGTTAGGGGGAAGGGGCTTTTAGCTTGCCTAGCTTCCCACAGCTGCGTGCAGCTGGGCAAGCTAAAAGCCTTTTCCCTGCCTTCCCTCAGTGACAGCCATGCTGCTGGAGGAAGACATGGAGAAGCAGCCAGGAAACTCACCAACCCTGGTGGTGGGCTGTTCAGTTTCCCAGTCCTGCAAGCGGAGGGGAGCTGGCAACCAAGCAGCAGCCTGGTTCCCAGCTGCCCTGCGCTGACAGAACCAGGAAACCAACCACCCGTGAGCTACTCGGTTCCCAGGTCCTGCAAAGAGTGGGAAGATGAGAACCAGGCTGCTCCCCAGTTCCTGGCTCCCCACCACTCTGCGAGCCAGGAGACTGACCAGCCCTGGTGGTCTGGTTAGTTTTCCCAGTTCCTGCAAGCGGGGAACCAGGCTGCTCTCTCCCCCCTCCACCCGACTTCTATGAAAATTTGAGTTACGTGGAGGTTGCAAAAATGCAACCCCTGCGTCACTTGAGGGTTTACTGTACTGAAGGTATTGATGGTGTCTACAGATCAGGGAGGGAGTCTGTGTTAGCTCTTACTGTAGCATTTATGATAGTGACCACTGACTAAACTAGTGAAACATTTAATCCTAAAGCTCTCTTTCACTCAGATATAAAGAAGATTCTATGAGAAAGTTATGACCTGAGTTTCTTTCTGGGAGATGTGGAGGTAGATTGCAGTTCCTCAGCGTATTACTGTTATACTGGAAGTTTAGAGGCTGCCCTTGATCTTCTGCCATGATTTGACTTGTCTTCCGGAGTATGCGCACATGCATGTTACGGTGCGGAAATGTGAATCTTTACCTTATATGAAGGAGATGGCACAGTTCAGCATAAGCCAGGTTCAGCTAGTAGTACTTAAGTTTTTGATTTTAACTGACAACAACAAATTAACATGCCATGAACATTGTGTAACTAAATATTTCAAACATTTAAATATTTATATATTAATATTAAATATTTGAATATTTTAAATGCAAATTTTTAAATTGAGAAGACACCTCAGAGTGTATGAAATATTTGGGGGACATGAGTAAGGTTGTATGCTAAAATCTCATTCGTATTTCAGTATCTTCCCCAATAAAGAAACAGTATAGAATCTAGGCTGAAGTTTGCGTCCCTTTGAAAGTTTTAATTTCTGACCAATTAGTTGAGAAAATGACATGAATGCCTCCTCTTAATGCTTAAAAGAAAAAGAAAAAACTTAACTACTAACCTAATGTAGGTATTAGACTAATAACTTCTGCTGCTGCTGGGTGTGTGTGTGTGTGTGTGTGTGTGTGTGCGTGTGCGCGCTCCTGTGTGCACACAGAACACATAATGACTAGTTGTTTACATGGTCTGGGCCATTTTCCAGGCTGTGCTGTTATCAGTTTTAGTGTTCTGCGATCATTGTCTTCCTAAACTAAAAATGGCGTTAGCCTTAAGTCATTTGTTCTCAACCAGGGATATATGTAGCTGTAGCGATACGCAGAGAACTTCAAAAGGGGGGGCATCATTTTGTCTAGATATTTGCCTAGTTTTACAAGAGCTGCATAAGAAGCACTAGACAGAGAAGTTTTTTCATACAGACAGTAACTTATTTCAGTTTATAAGCAGTTCTATATGCTTTGCGCTGGGATGTAAGTATAATATTTATATTTCACTTGCTTTATTTTATAATTATTTGGTAAAATGAGAGTATGCAATTTTTCACTGTGTGCCGTTAACACTTGTAGTTTTATGTCTGTTGTAAACAAGTAGTTTTTAAGTGAGGTGAAACTTGGGGCAGACGAGAAATCAGATTCTTATAAGGGCTATAGTAGTCTGAAAAGGAAGAAAGTCACATCTTAAGTGATCCAGCTTAGGGGATGAAATAAAGCAGTTACGTGTATCGGTTTCTGTGCTTCATCCTAGGCACAAGTCGAATGTGCCATCTAGCAGTTTGACTGTTTGCTTTTCTATAGAAAATATTAGCACAGCCAAGTCCTCAATGTGGATCAGCACATACCTGCAAACCAAAAACCCCACTGGTAGGCCTAATTTTAGGCTTAGTAGCTTTGTGTCTCCCTGTCTAAATATCTTGCTTTAGCATCAAAGACTGACCATCTGGGTATATGAAATTACTAGTGTTTCTTTAATGTCTGAATTCCTGGAACACCACCCAGTATATTATGTATTCTGCTTTTTATTATTTCAACTACTAAATCAAAATGTTTGTGTTGCCACACATTCCAACTAAACTTATACAGCTAACTATGTAAAGAGAAACTATTAAACTTGTTAATTAAACACACAATGTGATGATGCTATCAAACAATTTTTTTAAAAACATCAAGCTTAAAAAGTGTGTTTTTTGGGTGTTATGAATACTGTCAATGAAATGTTATGACTTTTAAATGTGCCCCAGTTTACCACACTGATGTTTTGGAAAGTTTGAGTGAGTGGGTGTGGGAGCGAATGTCTGACATTAAAGAGCTTGGGATGGTGTTTTTGAGTGTGTATGTTTACCTTTCTTCTGATTTCAGGTTCCTGAGCAGCAGCCAATTACTTTGTGCAGTGGAGCAGAAGACACCAAGCATTATGAGGAGGCCAAGAAATGTGTAGAAGAGCTAGCATTGTACCTCAAACCACTCAGCAGTGCGAGAGGTAAATCCCACGCTGCCCTACTTCCCTAACTTGTAAGAGGTGATAGTTCATCACTACTTCTGAAAAGCCCATCAAAATAATTCCAGTGAAACCTGCTTGAAACAAGCTCGTCTCATTAAAGAAATGGATTTTCTAACCACTAAAGCTTATTTCTTCACTACAAAAAGAATGGGGTTTGTTTAGCACTAGAGGGTGTGTTATCTTATTGTAAAATCATATCAATTCCAGTTTCTGGTAGTGTTTACCTTGATAAGGATTACTAGACTTTTGACCTGTGGTTTAACTCCACTGGGTACCTCACGGTAAAAGTTACAGTGAGATAGTTAAGACAAGACATTGGTACAAACACCATTATGTAGTGAACATATATAGCCTGAAACAGTTAAAATAACATCTTGTTTCTCATGGGCTGGTCCCAGAAAGTTGAAGTTGTATTGTTCAACTTGCAACGGGAACAGAGAGTTAAAGAACTTCCATGACATGTTATAACAGAGTGGCTTACTTTTAATGGCCGGAGGGCTGAGGCTAGCTAACACTGATATCTCCATCATTGGAGATATTTGCAAACAGGTTGGATAAACAGGGATGATATAGATGGTGCTTGGCCCTGCTGTGAGGGCAGAGCACTGGACTTGGTGACCTCGTGAGGTTCTTTCCAGTTCTACTATTTCATGATTCGGTGATTGCACATCTGCTTGTGTAAGAACTGGGTACATCTCAGTAATTCTGTGTTAACAATTGTAATGAGGTTATTTTTATTTAAATATGTTTGTTGGTCTAGATCAGGGTTTCTCAACTTATGGGTCATGATTACATTTGAAAGGGGTCCCTGGCTGGGCTGGGTGGCTGTTAAGAAGCCATTCACGTTGAAATGGTACTCAACTTCTTAATTGGCTTAACAGCCATCAGGCAATTAAGCCAATCAGTTAAATTGAGTATCATTTCAGCCCTGCAAGGCAGGGAACTACCCACCTGCATGTGGAGAACGGTACAAGGCAGAGAGCTAGGGAGCCAAAGGAGCAGTCCCCAGCTCAGATGAGGTTGGGGGAGGGAGAGTTTGGCAGTTGGGAGGCTTAAGCCTGGGACTGGGGGCTGAGAGCTGGTCAGGGGTCTGCACCCCAGACAGTTCTTTAGACTAAACCAGTTTTACACAATTTTACCCTATATTTGTAGCCGGGTGCTTTCTTTAGACCCACTCAAGGGTTTCATCTTTCATACATGCTTCTGGTAAAAAGGTTTTTGACACTTTTATCTTCACCCACATTCTGAGTCTCTTGGTAACGATATGAGCAACACTAAAGCTGTCTAGTGAAGAGGGGTTTGTTTTTTTTTAAACTCCTCCTTTCAAGCACTGCCTGAAATTAACCTTTTAAACTTCACAATGAAGTTTTGACAGGTTTGAATGTCTTGTTCCATGCACTAAAATGAAATTCAGCTGGAGCTGGTTTGAACGTCAAACATCTCTAACCATAGAATTTAAAAGTTGTTATGGCCAGTAGGGATGATGCACCTATAGTGCTTTTAGATAATCCTGTTTGTTGCAGGAGAAATTTGTCTCACTGTATGCTTTTGTTCTGAAGGTGTGGGTCTGAACAGTACCACTCAGAGTGTGCTGAGTCGCCCCATGCAGAGAAAGCTTGTGACATTAGTTCACTGCCAGCTAGTAGAGGAAGAAGGGCGGATCAGAGCCATGCGTGCAGCACGGTCGTTGGGTGAACGAACAGTCACTGAGCTCATTCTTCAACATCAAAATCCCCAGCAACTCTCTTCCAACCTCTGGGCTGCAGTGAGGGCCAGGGGCTGCCAGTTCCTTGGGCCAGGTACGTACCTGGGACGTCACTAGTTCTGCTGCAGTGATGTGATTCAAGGTTTGGAGAACGAAAGATGGCTAGAAACTGCCTTGCAGTATTATTGAGCAGTGGCTTCTCTTTGGATATTCTGTAGTACGTCTTCTGATTTAGTTTTGAATTATCATTATTTTTAGTGCTGCTTGTGTCTTGTTCTGTAAAGCTCAAAACATCTGATGTCTTTATTTACTGACATGAGCAAAGAAGACTGGGTAGTTTGCCGCAAAGCAGATAGGTTTTGAATCAGTGACTTTTAAAGTCACTAACTTTAATCAGGGTTTAAATCAGCAAGCAGGAAGCCTTCATTCAAGTGGTTGATTCTGCATTGTGCTTAACCAAAGAGAAAAGATGTGCTAACCATTAAAGCATGTTGATTTGCAACTAAATAAAGTGTCTACACTAAATTTGGTACTTTTTGCTAGTTAGGAAAGTACACAGACCTGTACGTAGCTACATAAGGAATTACAGCTAATGTTAAGATTTTGTCATGATTATTTGTAGTAAAAGTCACAGGTTGTGGGCAGTAAACAAAATGTCATTAGCCCGTCTGACTTTAAAAATAACAGGGAGGTGCTATTTTTCAACTTCTAATGAACTAGTCAGTGAACTGAACTAGTTGAAATAAATTAAAATATTCTCTCTACTGGCAGAGAAAGCTGTTGCTGTCAAAAGCTGGTCTAGCACTTCATCTATCCTCGCAGACATATAACTTAGTCAGTGCACCCTGGGCACTTAGCCAGGGAAAGTTCAAAGTTTTGACATTCTTTAAAAAGTTGGCAGCAAGCATGTAGTGAGGATGTAATTAAGTTTAAATTTAATGTAAATTGATTTTTATGGATTAGAGTGTGTTTAAGCCTTAATGTGGCCTCTCATTATTAAAATATTATTTTCAATAAGTTTATTTTTAAAGGAAAAATTATTTAATTTTAAACTTTAAAAATCAATTTTTATCTATCCTGCTTTCTCTTCTGGAAGAGCATAGCCTTAGTTAGAGTGTGGTATTAGAGATGAATATATAGGAATTGGGTGTGCTCAGCCCTCCCCTAAAAATGGGAGATTATGTTTCCTCCACAGCTCCCAAAAAAGAGAGGATTGGGCGCACTCCATCTGCTGCTCCGTTACATGGAACAGAAGAGCTGGGGGCACTGACTCCTTGCGGGTGGGAAGTTTGGAGCTCAGGCAAAGGGTTTGCTTGTTGTTGTTCCTGCTTCTCTACCACATTATGGTGACAACTTCTCCCCACCTCTGTGAATGTGGTTTCTCTGCCAACACGTGCTCTCTCCTGTGTTTCGTTTCGATATCTTGCTCAAGGAGAGGAGGATTGCTGGTTCCTATCTTTGCCCCCTCCTGCTGTTATTAATGCAAGCGTGTTTAAAGTGCCCTACAACCTTTTGGGAGCTTTGGAGTGCCTTTGCCTTCCCCATTTGGTTACATACTGCATCCGTTTGTATGGAAAGCACAGCATTAACACAAGGTCACTTTTGGTGAGTGACACTGTTTTTGTTGTGGCTTTGTATTTTCCAGCAATGCAGGAGGAAGCACTGAAGCTGGTTCTGCTGGCTTTGGAAGATGGATCTGCTTTGTCACGAAAAGTCTTGGTTCTCTTTGTGGTGCAAAGGTTGGAACCACGATTTCCTCAGGCTTCTAAAACCAGCATTGGGCATGTTGTCCAGCTTCTTTACAGAGCCTCTTGCTTCAAGGTATGACATAAACCCTGCTTGGAGGTTCCAAAATGCAAGAAAGAGTTACTTGCTATACAGCAGAAAAATGCTAAATTACTTTACAGTAGAGCCTCAACATTCGCATGGGTTTGGTGTTAACAACCCTTGCGAATCTTGAATTTTGCAAATAGCATTTTACTCCCTTGTGGAGACAGGGAACTTGATGGGGATTGCCCGCACCACCATGGCACCAGCAGCTGGGGGCTCCCTTCCCTCCCCCTTAACAGGGGGATTGCCTAAGCACCATTGCTGGAACTGAGGGCTCCGTTCTCTCCCTGATAGCAGGGGGATTGCCTAAATGCCGTGGCAGCAGCTGAAGCTGAGGTCTGCCTTCTCTTCTTCACGTCAATGGGGGAGAGAAGGGAGCCCTCAGCCGCTGCTGCGTTTACGCGGTCCCCCTACTAACAGGGAGAGAAAGGAGCCCTCAGCTCCAGCTGCTACTGCGGCATTTAGGCAATCACCCTGTCAAGGGGGAGGGAAGGGAGCCCTCAGCTCCAGCTGCCGCTACCATGGTGGGTCAGGCAACTCCCCTGCTCATGAATAATTGAATTTGCGAATGTTAAAGTTGCGAATGATAAGACTCCACTGTATTACATTTGGACCCAGACACCAATCTCTCCTGCAAATAAAGGCTTTTGTTTGCATGCACCTTTGAATTTATAGTTAGCTATAATAGCATAGGATCTCAGTGGTTCTTCATTGGTAGTTGTTCAGTCAAGCTGGATAGGCGTATCAAATAATGCCCCATAGGGATCAGTCTTGGCTCAGATTCTGTTCAATGTATTCATAAATGGTATAGATTATGGCAGAGAGAGTGTATCTTATTAAAATGTGCAGACCATACCAAGCTCTGAAGGATTGCAAGGGCTTTGGAGGATAGGATGAAATTCAACAAGGACAAATGTAGAGTACTCCACTGAGGAAGGAGTCGTCATTTGCACACGTACAAATTGGGAAATGATTGCCTGGGAAGGAGTACCGTGGAAGGGGATTTAGGGGTTATAGCGGATCACACTAAATATGACTCAACAATGTAACTGTGTGCACAAAAATTTCCTACCAGCAAACATCACTCTGGGATATTATTAACAGGAGTGTTGTAAGCAAGACATAGAAAGGAGTCGTCCCATTTTTCTCCACGCTGAGAAGGTCTCAGTTGGAGTATTGTATCCACTCTGGGTGCTACATTTGAGGAAATATGTGGATGAATTGGAGAAAGTCCAAGAGGAAAGCAGCAAAAATGATTAAAGGTCTGTGAAACATGACCTACATGAGAAGATTTAAAAGATTGGGTGTGTTTAGTCTGGAGAAGACAGGACTTGCCCATGTAGACACAGTTCTCAACAGAACAGGGCTTCTGTCGACAGAACAGCAGAGTGTCCACACGGGTAAATTGCTCTGTCAAGAGTTTGATGACCGAAGTCAGCTGTTCTGCCGGCAGCGTTAGCTCTGCTTCTGAACAGGGAGTGCGTGTGTAGACATTTCTGTCAGCAGAAAGGGATTCCTGTTGCTGGGCAGCTGTTTGCAGAGCTGCCATTCTGGTGCTCTTTCGCCAGAGGGCAGTGCAGCTTGGCAGCTCTCTGTTGACAGAGCAAGCTGTGTGTAGCAGCTGTCTGTCACCAGAGGTTCTGTCAAGATTTCCCAGTTGACAGAGCCTTCCTGTGTAGATGTGGCAGAGAAGACTGAGTGGCAGGAGTGGGGGGACATCCATTTTCAAGAGCATAAAAGGTTGTTACAAGTAGGAGGGTGAAAAATTATCCTCTTCTCTTTGAGGGTAAGGCAAGAAGTTGTAGGCTTAAATAGCAGCAAGTGTAGTTTAGATTGGATGCTGGGGGAAGAGGTTCCTAACTTTCAGGATGGTGAAGCATGAGAACAAATTATGTAGGTAAATTTAAAGGAATGTCTGTCATTGGAGGTTTTTAAGAATAGGATAGGCAAATGGTGTTAAGAATTATTAGTTAGTACATAGTTATGACTGGACTTGATAAGTGATTAAGTTCTCTTTCACTTCATTTCAAATCATAATATATACTTTTTGGTTTTAAGAGTTGATCTTGTGTTAAGTCCCATATGTTCAGGGAGTTCATGGAGAGGGACTTTGGCTGAAACTTGGTTTTAAGTTGCAAGTGAAATGCAAGTTGGGGGCTCAGAATTGGCCATAAGGGATGCATAGTATTAAAACCCCTGTATAGATTAGCATATTTTTGTCTGCTTAGGAGAGCCTTGAAAGAATAGTCCTAAGATATGTTGGCTGTACGGTGGTTAGGATTACCGTAGCATGTGGTGCTCCTGTACATCATAGATGAGATTCACTTGCAGAGCTAGATGAGGGAAGCCTACAGCAGTGCTGACTCTCACCGTTTTTTTTTATATCAGTTACATTCTTGTTTGCACAGAAATTCACAAAATGTGAAGTAACAGTGGAAAGAGGCTATGCTGAATTTCAAGTGCATTGCTGTTAGTGAAAGGGTCCCACGGTTAAGTGAAGGAACTCCGGCAGCATGGTAATGGGTACCCAGTGTTTTTAAAAAAAAAAAAAAAAAAAAAACCACAGCAAACAAACAAAAAAAACTTTGTCTCATGAGCATCTGGAATCAGGCTTCAAGTCACTGGTGTTCTAAACATCTGGGTTAATACATTCAATAGTATTTCACTATATGAATATAAGAAAGCTTATCCCTTACTATGGTCAGGAGAAGCCATTCTCATTTGATGGTATTTATTATGTAGCATTGTGATAGCAATTCATACCCTCTTGTGAGGAGGGAACTTTGGTACTAGTCTAAGAATTTATGTGCTTGGAGCTTGGCACTGCCATCTGATTTATCCCTGGCTTACATTGATAGGCGACTTTCTCCCCATCAGGTGACAAAACGTGATGAGGACTCCTCCCTGATGCAATTAAAGGAGGAGTTCCGTACTTACGAAGCTCTGCGAAGGGAACATGATTCCCAGATTGTGCAGATTGCCATGGAAGCAGGTTTGCGCATTGCTCCAGATCAGTGGTCCTCGCTGCTCTATGGAGACCAGTCCCACAAATCCCACATGCAGTCCATCATTGACAAGGTAAAGCCACCTCAAATCAGACCAACCTTCAGTTCTTTTCTCCAGCTTTTTTGTACCCTGATACTCGTCATGAGGTGATACAGAGGTAGTCTGCTTTTGAAACACGACATTGGTACAACTGGAGCGTTCCAATGTTCCTGCTCGCTACAGTGATAGGAGTTCACTCATCATAATTAACCCACTTCCCCTAGAGGTGGTAGCTAAGAAGAATTCTTACTTCTGTTACCTCCTCATCCATCCTTCACTGTTCTTTCTTTTGTCTCTTAAACTTGTGTTAAATTATGTTGCAAACTTCTTGGCCAAAAAAGGCTTTGGCTGTTTAGTAGAAGTCTGGTACAATGGGGAGGCAATTTTTGTTGATGTCTCTGGATGCTACTGGAATACAAATGCTTTAGAATATCCAAGGAGAACCCAAGGTTCTGGTTTGTCTGTGGCTGAGTTATAGTCTTGCGTGCTGAAAAAGCGGACCCTTTTGAAACTAGGAAAAAGTGAGCACATGGTAGAGGAATTCTTACGTGAAAATGAAATGAAACAATTGGAAGGATGACCTTCAGTGACCTTGTGGTGCATCCTGTAGAAGCAGCGAGGGCTGTCTTGTCTGTAAAAGAAGTTAATTGTTCTAATTTTTTAAGTTGCAGACCCCAGCCTCATTTGCTCAGAGTGTCCAAGAACTAACCATTGCTCTCCAAAGGACTGGAGATCCTGCTAACCTGAACCGGCTTCGCCCTCATCTGGAGCTTTTGGCAAATATTGACCCTAGTCCAGGTAAACCCATGAGCATCCTGTAAGGTCATAGTAGTGTCTACTTAAATAGAATTGCCTTACTGTATTAGCTGCTTAATCAACAACTACATGTGTCTTGAATTTTTCCCCAGCAGTTTTTTTCTTTTGTCTTCACTATTCTACATTGGTACATTCTCAGAATTTTCAGCTTCACGAATTCTTTTTTTTTTTTTTTTAACAGAAATCATTTTCCAGGAAAGAATTATTTAGGAATCTTACCAGATACTTTGGAACTACATAGAATAGCAAAAGGCAGGCAAGACAGACAAGCCAGTATAATTATTGTGGGAAGTGTCATGCCATTTTGCTGGCTACTCTGAAACTTTAAATGGTTACAAAGTCCTCTAAGGTCACAGAATGAGAGATGGAACCCTGTGGAGGGAAGAAAGTGGAGAGAGAGGAAAATAGAGACTGGGGACAGGAATCTAAGTTTGGTACAGGAAAAAAAAGGAGATTGGGGAGGCTGGGGAGCAAGTAAGGATTGGAGAGGAGAAAATAGATGGTAGAAGAATGGTGAATACCTTAGAGGGGATTCTAGGCTTATGCAGCTGAAGACTACTCTTTAAAAATGATAGTCTTAAATCGACATGTCATCGGTGAGTGGGAAGCTTTCCCTTTTGAGTGTGGAGGCCTAAGCTATTGATTACTGCAGGAAGCAATAAGGAGTTTTGGGAACAACAAGAAATCTTGTGGCACCTTGAAGACTAGCAGATATTTTGGAGCATAAGCATAATGGTACCTACCATCTATTTTCTCCTCTCCAATTCTTACTTGCTCTCTAGCCTCCCAAGTTGCCTCTCCAATCTACTTTTTCTTCCTTTACTCTAAGGAGTTTTGGGTGGTATCAAAGTTGAGGTTTATGGTTGCAAAGAGAACCATTAAAATGTGGAGCAGGAAATGCAGCCCAAAAATGCAGTGTTTTCTTTCTGAATCTGCCAAAGAGCTCTGCTACTGCTGTTTATACCTGGGGGAAGGAGGAATGAATGGAGTGAATCTGACAGTATTTCTACTCTTCAGTCACTGGCAGCGCTAGAACTCAAGTATTCTGCCAGTGTTCTGGCCAGTGGCAGATGTTGCTGCTGCTTGAGAAAACTAAAAAGCAGAGGAGAGAGAATTTGGGAGAGAATAACAAAATAACGCAAAGTAGCTGCAGGAATGTTGTTCATGGAAATTCTCCCCTTTAAAAGCACCCCGTTGAGGCACAGAAAAAAATATAAGAAATCTTCCTTCTGCCTGCTTCCTACTGTGGGGCAGGAAGAAAGGACCAAAATATCCTCTCTTTCTGGACCTCTGGGAGGGCAGAACTTCAAATGTATTAGGTACCCATTTAGAGGCTGATGATAGAAGATGGAGACATCAGTGCCCTTCCATTCTCCCAGAAGGTGTATCTTCAGTGATTCTATACTTACATCTTGACAATATTCTGGATCCCGCTTAGATTTTTTATCTTAGATCCCACTTAGACACACTAGCTAGAAGGCGTCTGATAAATTACAGGTCTGATGGATATAATGGCACATTATGTTACAAGATGTTACAAGATTTTGAGACACAGAGTATGTAGAACACTTTGAGATCAACTGATTCAAGTCAGTGTCTGTGCACCTGCTGATGGTATCCTCTGCTGGATTAGGTTAGACAGCTGGGAGAGAAATCAACTCGATAAAAGAATAAACCTCTGTCCTGGCTGATGGCCCCTATAGTTACTGATTGTGTCCTGTATTAAATAGTGGTTGATTTGTGGGGTTGTACTCTTTCACATCCGAGGTAAAGACAGAGCAAACTGTGGTAAGTGCAGTGCTTTTATTTTTTGTGCCAGTACTTGTACCAGCACCTCAGCAGCCATAGGCTTGGCTGGGGGTGGAGGGCAGGGAGCTGGCTGAGTACCAGCTCTGTTTTAATTATTTGTTTGTTTTTTAAACAAAATATAAAAAGCAGTGGGCAAGTGTATTCTTAGTGGTACGCAAGACATATTGGTGGGATAAGGGGTATGCAAGAAACATTGTGTAATGCTGGATTTTAATTTGTTGAACTTGCGACGTTTTTCATCATAGGCCATTCGGGCAAAGCTCATAAACTGTGGGAATTGTCTATAAAATACAGTACAGTAGAACCTCAAAGCCATGAGCACCTTGGGAATGGAGACAGTGTATCTCTGAAATGTTCATGACTAAACAAAATTATTTCAAAAGTTGACAGCTGAACATTGACCTAATACAGATTTGAAAATTTCCTATGCAAAAGAAGAAGGGCTGCTTTGAACTCTCTTGAGGGAATCAAGCACAAAAACAGTTTCCTTACTGTGTCCATATTTTGAAAGCTTCCCCCCAGCTATTTTTTTAGTAGTTTACATTTAACACAGTGATGTGTTTGTTGCATTTGCTTTTTGTCTCTGCTGCTGCCTGACTCTGTACTTCCAGTTCTAAATGAGGTGTGTGTTGACTATTCAGTTCATAACTCCCGTGTGCCTATGTGTGAGGTTCTACGGTAGTTAATTCATTTCAAGATGTACCAGTAAAAACGCAGATATGAGATGGTGATGTACACTCGCCTCCATTCACAGTGTAGGTTCAGTTGCCCAGAAACTGTCCAGTCTATCTGAAATCAGAACTTAAATGGTGTTTGTTTTTTCCTGATTGTATAGATTGGATTATAATTATAGTTGTAAAAAACAGACGGCTCTTGAAAGGGGTACACAAAAAAGAAAAAACTTGGGAACCTCAGATCTAGGGCAGCGGTTCCCAATATTTTCACTTGTGCAGACCCACATCAAAGTCAATTCTATTTTGTATGATCATTTTTATTTCTTTCCATCCCGTACCAGACCCCCCTGCAATATTCTCACTGACCCTTGGGGTCTGCGGACCCCAAGTTGGGAACCACTGGTCTAGGGTAACATTGATGGCATTTGTAGATAATATTGCCTATAGTAATGTTGCTGTAGTAAAGGGCTTCCAAGAGGCATCACGCACCTGGAGGACAAGGCCTGTCGTGAAGAAAAAACCCTACATCCAATACACCAAATGCTAGTGTGTGTCAGAGCTGTTGTTTTAAATATATTAAGCCAATATCAAAACAAAAAAGCAGTCATGTAGCACTTCAAAGACTAACAAAATTATTTATTAGGTGATGAGCTTTCGTCGGACAGAAACCTCATCACCTGATAAGTTATTCTGTTAGTCTTTAAAGTGCTACATGACTGCTTTTTTGTTTTGATAGAATACAGACTAACACGGCTACCTCTCTGTTACTATTAAACCAATATGTTTTAATGTAATATTTGAAAATGAGTTGTGCAAAAAAGGGGTATGAAAACAAAGGATTTGCTGACAGAAGATTTTCTGTTCAGAAGACTTGTATGTTTGTCAGGTTTCTATAATAATGTTAACAGCAGTATATGTGCAGTGATTTTGCTTGTCAGTCTCTCAAAGTTGAACTAGGAGCGAACGCCACCTGTGTTTTTGATGAATTTTTTTCAGACTTGCTGATTTGTCTTGTTGCGTATCTCAGTTCTCTGACGTTGTATGTTTCATTCTTTAAATGATCAATACTGAAACCATGAGGGGCTTTTTTTATTGGTTTCCAGTAAGTTGGTCCTTGAGGCTTGCTACTTAGGTTTTTATGTACTTTGGGTATTTTTAACAATGAATATTCTTGATAAGCAGTAATAGAAACTTACAACCATTAAAATTTCTGGGTGTTTTTTTGTGTTTTTTTTTTTGTTTGTTTGTTTGTTTGTTGTGAATCCTGCAGATGCCCCACCCCCAACATGGGAACAACTAGAAAATGGACTAGTTGCTGTGAGGACAGTAGTACATGGATTAGTTGATTACATCCAAAATCACAGCAAGAAAGGAACAGACCAGCAGCAGGTAACGACTGGAGCATTTGGAATCTGGGAAACCATGAGCCTCTAAATGTTGGTTGGAACAAGGGTCTGCAACCTGCAGCTCCGGAGCCATATGTGGCTCTTTAAGGACTACTTTGTGGCTCTCAACACTATAATTGCTAAGTGTGTGTTTTTTAAAAACAAAAAACAAAAAAAAACCTCTCCTGATTATTTTCAATAAATGGTGAACGTCTAAAAGCCCAACACTCAACAGCTTGTATCTAAATAGTATATGATGTGATCTCACAACGTTGGAGAACTCCCCCTTTAATATATGCTGTGCATCATGGGGTATGATGTTCTCTGTTTTTGATCACGTCACTAATGAACTCTTCCTTTTGAAAAGAAAATGGAAGCTTGCAGCCTTCCTGCTGTGAAGTACAACCTGTATTTTAAGAAAGGAAACTGAAATTAAATGTGAAGTAATTTACACAGTGTGTTCTGGAGAGAAACCTAGGAATAGAGTGGTACCAAACACACACACAAAGTGTGAAGAAATTGAATATGTAAAAAGTTGATGAATGTTCTGCAGAAAGCATGCATCACATTACAAATCATTGCGTGTGCGCTGCTCTTAAAATAGGGGTTACAAAAGGTATGGTTTAATGTTATTTATTAAGGACCTTCTCGTAGTCACATGCATTGCTGCTCTTGAATTACTCAATTTACCAAATTTGCAAAAAATGGCTTTTCATGCTCTTTTGGTTGCCAGCCCCTGTGTTGGAACAGGTGGCACGCATTTATTTCTATGTCCCTTTTGGGGACCTGGCATCAAGCATAAGTCAATAAAATTTGTTTGGGAGTCTCATTTTGTGTCCAGTGAGCATTATCAGTCATAGGCAATCATCTCACGCATTTTGCACAGTAGACCAGGATGAAAAGAGAAGAAAATCTAATCTGTCTGAAGCTATAGGGAAATCCATAGGCTTCCAAAAAGAAGTCACTATGCTAATGTTGCTTTAAAAAAAAAAAAAAAAGCATATTTTACACAATGGCTACGTCTACACTAGGCAAAAACTTCAAAATGGCCATGCAAATGGCCATTTCGAAGTTTACTAATGAAGTGCTGAAATACATATTCAGAGCCTCATTAGCATGTGGGCGGCCGCAGCACTTGGAAATTGGTGCGGCTCGCCGCCGCGCGGCTCATCCAGACAGGGCTCCTTTTCAAAAGGACCCCGCCTACTTCGAAGTCCCCTTATTCCCATCTGCTCATAGGAATAAGGAGACTTCGAAGGAGGCGGGGTCCTTTTGAAAAGGAGCTCCATCTGGATGAGCTGCGCGGCGGCGAGCCGCGTCAATTTCGAAGTGCCTCAGCCGCCCACATGCTAATGAGGCGCTGAATATGTTTTTCAGCACTTCATTAGTAAACTTCGAAATGGCCGTTTTGAAGTTTTTGGCTAGTGTAGACGTAGCCAATGTATGATATCTTTAAGAGGGAAGCAATACCTGTACTTACTGCTCATAATGGTTCTGTAAAGCTTAAACACTTGAAACTTCAGTGAAGTGCTATTACAAATCCCCAAGCTGGGAAATCTTTGTTTCAAGAACTAGTTGAGGGGTCTAAACAAAGTTACCTTATCACATAATTTACCCAACCTAGTCACCTTGAAATCAAGGAACAGCAGCGAGTATCAAAATTTAACATTGGAATGGGATTGTAACTGCAGCCTTAGTGTGGGGAGGCCGTCATCTGTCCGTAGTTTTCATGAATAGGGACAAGAAACCAAAACCTCTTGCCTTCTTAAAAAATAGGTCTATGCCATTGAGCAAAAGGAGCTCTGCTAGCTCTCTGTCATAAAAAGTTCCTTCCATTTAGTCTTGTACACAACTGGCCAGCAGAGGGTAACGTGCTCACATACACAATGTACCATTTGGTTCTCATGGAGTAAACAATGTGGAGCTGCAAAATCCCTCTAACCTCCATGAGAGCAGGATTGGCTCCCCAAAATTATTTATTTTATTTATCAATTACTATGTTCACATACAGGTAGCACATGAGTTTTCAATGAGAGATAACTAGAATGTCACATTCAAAGGTGGTAGATATATGCCATTTTAAGCTAGAAGGAGACTTAAGCCCTTAACTGGCAAAATTTCAAGTAGAGGATAATTGAATCTGTAATTCAAAAACAGCTTGATTTTTTTTGCAGGCTTTACAGACCACTTGTCCTTTGCCAACTGAATAAAAATGGCCATTTTCAATGAGTAATATTAAAATCAGTTAGGTATTTTGGGATGTGTATTAATGTATCACTTTTTTTGCCCCAAGAAGTTATGGCTTGTTTCAGTTAAGGTATCTTCCAAGGTACTTGGTGGTGGTGGTGGTGGTGGTTTAGCCTTGCCACTCAATCTGTGGTTAGCAAGTCGGGTTTTTTTTCCCCCAATAATGTGAAAAGAGACACCAAATTTTGCTTTAGAACTGCCCATAATACTTTGTCCGTGCTTGCTTGTTATCTGAACCCATAGGCTGTTCCAACAACCTCAATAAACAGTCTTGCTTTATGTCATCACTGATATGGATGACTGTTGTTTTAAATCTATCACTGGATCTGCTGACATAGTACCTAATCCTGCATCTAGTGTGCAGTTGTATCAAATTATCATAGATGCAACTCCTTCTGTTGCTCATCTTGCTCCGTGATCCTCTCTAAAGAGTGTTTCTCTATTATTCACTCTGAACATTTTTACTCTTCTTAGCCTCCTCAACATAGCAAGTATAAGACCTACATGTGCCGAGACATGAAGCAGAGAGGCGGGTGTCCCCGTGGAGCCAGCTGCACCTTTGCACACTCACAGGAGGAATTGGAAAAGTAAGAGTATCTCCTATGGTGAAAACCTTCCCTTGCCTTTTTCCCCTGCCATTAACAACAGTAGCCATCAAAACTGGGGGTGGGGAGGCATGTATGTTTTACCAGTTAAGACGTTTTTGTGATGAAGTTTTCTTAAACTCCATGAACAGGCTTTCTTTCAAGATTTTGAGCTTGCGTTATACTTAGGCCTGCATGTAGAATTCAGGTTTTTCCTTGTTTGGCAGTAATACGGCTATGAATAGAAAGAAACATATAGCAAGCATACATAGTGCATTACTGTATTCCCCTGATCTTTAAGCATACTTCCATGTGTGGTGTGTTGACTTTTCTCAAGTGCTTTTCTCGTTACCCCAGTTTTATGATCAGGTGAGAGAGGTAGGTTGGAGCTGGTAATCCTTCATATCTTTAGCGTTTTTCTTGGTGTTGTACATCAAGCCTTCACACCACTTTGAAGAGCTTGAAACTCAGGGTGAACCTTGCTCAGAGCTCTCTTCTTGCAACAGTAACTCTTTTGAACTTTTTAACTTGTCATTTTAAGCAACTCCTTATGCACAGGAAAGCTAATGTTACAGCATAATACCATCTGTGCCAGTGACTCCAGGGATAAGTACATTACAGAAGCTGAAGTTTTAGAGACAGCTGACTATTTGAAAGAGCGGAGTTGTGTTGGTCTAAATGTCTCTGGTTTTTTGACTTTGTATAAGGCTAAGCAATGATAGTGTTTTCAAAGAGAAGTTCATTCTGTAGTTCAAAATTTATATTTTATAAGGTTTATAATTTCTCAAGTTTTGCATATTGTGGTGAGATTACTGCTGGGTGTTCTCAACCCCAAGGTTACCTTTTTAACGTTGAAGACTACCAGTTCAGATATGTGTGATCATGTTTTAATTTTTCTCTCTAAAATTAAAAGTGGGAGGGAGGAACCAATGCCACATTCTGAATGTACAGAATTGATGAACCACAAATGTATCCTCTTATAGTTTGGAATAAGATCTCTTTAGGAGGGAATGTTTTATAGCTTAGCAGAATACAGTACTCATATTTTGGAACATAATTATCTTTTTGTTTTCAACTGTCAGTTCTACTCTAGTCTTAACTATAGCACTGTCTTTGTCAGGGTTTCCCAACCTATGTGAACATTTGAAAAGGGTCCCAAGCTGGTCTGGGTGGCTCCCCAGGTGGCTCTTAGGAAGGCATTCAGGTAGAAATGGTTGGGCAGTTTAATCAATCAATCAAGTACCATTTCAGCTACGCAGGGCAGGGAACTGCCCACCTGCATGTGAAAAAGGTACAGGGCAGAGAGCTAGGCAGCCAAAGGAGCAGCGCCCAGTTCAGGTAAGGTGGGTGTGGAGAGAGGGGGTGGGGGTTGGCAGGCTTAAGCCTGGGACTGGGGACTGAGAGCAGGTCAGGGATTTGCACTCCTGCCAGCTTTCAGCCAGCAGTCCCCCTCCACCCAGCTGGGGTTTCCTGTCTGGGGCTCTATGGGTCAGGCTTCCCCCCAGCACCTAGCAGGGATTTCTGTGGCTGGCATTACAGGCCAGGGCTCCACACCCCAGCCGGCTTCCAGCTGCAGGGTTGGGATTCATCCCCACACCTGGCCAGGGTTCCCATGACTGGCGCTGCTGGGTGGGCTCTGCCCCAACCAGCTTCCAGCTGCGGTGGGTAGGCGCCCCCCCAATATCTGGCTGAGGGTTCCTGTGGCTGTCACTGCCGGCCCAGGGCTCCATGTCCCCTGTTTGGGGGGCTAAAGTGGGGGGGGGAGGTTTGGGGAAGAGTGTCATTCCACCATCACAACTCTAATAAAATATTAGCACTACATTTACTATAGTTAATGTATTTCCCCTTTTCTATGAGAGAACTATTATGAATATATATACACAAGCGGCACAATTTTATATTCTTGCCTCAGGTGCAAAATTAGCTAGTTACATAACTAAATAACAACACTATACTTACTATAGTTAATCTGAGTGGTGGTGGTGGGAAGACACTCATCCCCAAACCACCCCATGCTAAGGGTCTAGGGGCATCACAATCAGGGGCTAGGAGTCACTCAAGGGCTGGAGGGAGCTAGGGGCAGCCCCTGACCCCTGCAACTGTAAACCAGCTGGGGTGTGGAGCCCTGTGCTGGTAGTGCCAGGCATGGGACCCCCAGCTGCGTGTGGGTTGAGGGGGGACAGCCAGACCCCCATGCTAGAAGCCGGCTGGGGCACAGAGCCCTGGGCCAGCAGCACCAGTTGTGGGATCCCCGGTCAGGTGGGGGGGGGCCCCCACCCCTGCAGCTGGAAGCTGGCTAGAGCAGAGCCCAAGCTGGCAGCCCCATCCTCAGGAACCCCGGTTGGGTCTGGGGAGACAGGTGACCCCACGCCCCTGCAGTTGGAAGCTGGCTGGGGCAGCGCCAGTCACAGGAACCCTGGCTGTTTGCAGGAGGGAACTCCAACCTCTGCAACTGGAAGCCTGCTGGGGCATGGAGCCCTGGCCTGCAATGCCAGCCACAGGAATTGCTGCCAGGTGCTGGGGAGACCCCTGGTCCATGGAGCCCTGGACCGGCAGCGCCAGCTGGGGAATACCAGCTGGGTGGAGGGGGACCCCCAGCTGGAAGCTGGTGGGCGCATGGAACCCTGACTGGCTCTCAGCCCCCAGTCCCAGGCTTAATCCTACTAACCCCCACCTCGCACACACGTACCTCACCTGAGCTGGGCGCTGCTCCTTTGGCTCCCTAGCTCTCTGCCCTGTACCTTTTTCACATGCAGGTGGGCAGTTCCCTACCCTGCTTGACTGAAATGGTACTTAATTTACTAGCTGCCTGGCAGCTGTTAAGCCAGCTAAGAAGTTGAGTACCATCTCAAAGTGAATGGCTTCTTACCACCTGGGGAGCCGCCCAGTCCAGCCTGGGACCCTTTTCGTAGGTGGGGAAACCCTCTGTTAGGGTTGTTGTCTTCCTAAAAGAGAAGAAAGCTGCCCGGATACCTTAAATGAACTCTCTCTTAAGACCTCAAGAAACTTTGCTGACTGTTTCCTGTGTAACCTTCCTTTTTAAAGGAAAATTCTTGAGAAAGGTGTAGTGAAGCAGCTCCAGTAATGCCTGTAGTCCTCCAGTTTCTGTGGGCCCATTCCAAGCTTGGTTTCACGGTAGCTTGTAAGATAGTCAGTGCCCTGGTTTCACTGGTGGCTTATCCCCTCTTCAAATAGGCGAAGACCACTTTTCAAGTATATTATCAGCCTTTGAGACATGGTATATTTGCAGGCTACAATAGGGATTGCTGGTACTGCCTGAATGGCTTTTTTCTCTGGTGCAACTGCTATTCTTCTTGAAGGCTTTCTCATGTGAAACACTGCAAGGATCTATTGTGTCACTTTTTGTTGACTATGGGAGAGTCTGTTGGCTACGTGACAGATACAGCCTGTAGTGCTGTGTGCACTAATGCAACTTTTCTGCAGCTCCCTCTCATCACCTCCAAGTGATGTGCACTCTACACTCCCTGTCTAGATGAAATTGGGGCTGTCTGGCTGAAGTTTAATCCAGAGGAGATATAATGCTGGCTGGCAGAGAGTTGAGTTACAGTCAGAGGAGATGGAAAAATTAAGATGTGCTCCCTTGATTAGATGAATTTGGACCTGCCTCCTGTTAGTGATCTGTGCGTTCTTTTGGTCCTGATAGAAAGTATTGGTTGTAACAACAAAAACAGAGCTTCATTTTTTCTTTCCTAATCTAAGTATGGCAAAACTACAACTGTTCCTCTCAATGCAAAATGCAAATCTGTAGATTGGATTGTTCTGTGTTTGTATCTACATCTGAAGACCTCTCAGAACACTCACTAGTGCAGAATGCAGCTATTCACTTTCCAGTGGCATTTCTTACAATCTTGGCTGTAGCGTGAACTCTGCATCAGCTTCTGATTTTGCTTTTGGGTGCAATTCAGCATGTTGATTTTGCTTTATAAAGTCTTTTTAATTTTTGGAATCTGCCTTTATAGAAAATTCTTATTTGTTCAGTCCCAATAGTAGAAACCAGTTAACACTGGTTAAACAGTTAAGCTAACACACCTCCAATTTTTAATAACTGAACAGATGCCAGAACAGTTTTAGCAGAGGGCATTCAACTCTGGAATTCGCTCTCTGTACGGCTCCAACAGAGCCCCAGTTTGCTGTTTTTCCGGCATATTTTAAAGTTCATATTTACACACAGGATTTTTTTGAGAGAAGAGGTTAGATTAATTTGAGGGTAGGAAAGTTTGAATCTTGAAAAATAAATAAATAAATTTTTTGCAGTGCAAATTGTGTTAAATATTGTGCCTGCCCTTAGGTCTCTAAGGCTACGTCTACACGTGCAGCCAACATCGAAATAGCTTATTTCGATGTTGCGACATCGAAATAGGCTATTTCGATGAATAACGTCTACACGTCCTCCAGGGCCGGCAACGTCGATGTTCAACTTCGACGTTGCTCAGCCCAACATCGAAATAGGCGCAGCGAGGGAACGTCTACACGTCAAAGTAGCACACATCGAAATAGGGATGCCAGGCACAGCTGCAGACAGGGTCACAGGGCGGACTCAACAGCAAGCCGCTCCCTTAAAGGGCCCCTCCCAGACACAGTTGCACTAAACAACACAAGATACACAGAGCTGACAACTGGTTGCAGACCCTGTGCCTGCAGCATAGATCCCCAGCTGCCGCAGAAGCAGCCAGAAGCCCTGGGCTAAGGGCTGCTGCCCACGGTGACCATAGAGCCCCGCAGGGGCTGGAGAGAGAGCATCTCTCAACCCCCCAGCTGATGGCCGCCATGGAGGACCCAGCAATTTCGACGTTGCGGGACGCGGATCGTCTACACGGTCCCTACCTCGACGTTGAACGTCGAAGTAGGGCGCTATTCCTATCTCCTCATGGGGTTAGCGACTTCGACGTCTCGCCGCCTAACGTCGAAGTTAACTTCGAAATAGCGCCCGACGCGTGTAGACGCGATGGGCGCTATTTCGAAGTTGGTGCCGCTACTTCGAAGTAGCGTGCACGTGTAGACGCAGCTTAATTGTATTTTGCAAGCCTCCTAAAATAATATGTCATCACCCAACGCTGAATGAAGAAGTGTTTTCTTCCACTTTGTTCTTCATTCAGTAATGCTGTGTAAATAAACTAGATTATACACTGCTGTGACCTTTTTCCTAAAACTCTACCTGTATAGATGTAGTATTTTGACCACTTGAGTTTGTTGTTTCCATGTAAATGAAGACCACATTCTTGTAATAAATAGATGCAAGGGGAACAAAGTTAATTTTATTGTGGGACCCTTAACTCTAAATTCCTTGAAATACCTTTGCATTAATTTTTTTTTAATATTGCTTTACATTTTTCCCCCCCACATCTGAATGCAGGCATGTAATCTTTGCTGAATAGGTAGTATACGTACTCTTTTTTTCTGAAGGAAAACATTGTGCTAACGTTTGTCCAAATAACACCAAGACATTCTAGTCCGCCCAATACTAGCAATAAATTTCTGGCAAAAAACTTCAGGAAGCTTGAGTTAAAAGTTGAAACTCTTTCTGTAGCACCTCTGTGTGAAAAATCTTGCAACCCAACTCCTTCTAGTTTCCTGTTTTCATTTTTTGGTGTGTCATTTCTTTTTCTGAAGATTTCGTAAAATGAACAAACGCCTGGTTCCCAGAAGACCCCTGAGTGCCTCTTTGGGCCAGCTAAATGAGGTGGGCCTGCCTTCAGCAACTATGCTCTCAGATGAAGGGGCAGTGGACTTGCCCAGTAGAAAATCCTCTGCCTTGCCGAATGGAATTGCGCCACCGAGCAGCGCAGTCACACAGCTTATCTCCCGAGGGACCGACTCCGGCTATGATTCTACTCTGAAGCCAGGGAAGATTGACCACCTGAGCAGCAGTGCCCCTGGATCCCCTCCTGACTTGTACGGACCTTCCTAACTATTGTTCGAAGTGTGGTTTGTGTTAATGTGTGATGGAGGAAATACAAGGGCCAGTAAATCCATTCTAGAAAAGAACAGTTTTTCCTGCATTGCACCTTTAGTGGTTAAATGGCCGAACAAAAAACATGCTTTTATAAGAGAAAGTGGTGAGAGACCTCTAAAGATGGAGCTTTGAACTCAGTCGTTGTTGAGAGATGCTCAGTATTGAAATTCTGACAAGTTCTGTGCGGTCAGCTAATCCTTGATTGTCTTCCTTCTACCTTAGGCTGGAGTCTGTCCCCAAGAACTCTGTTTCTGCCTTACCAGTGAACCCTCACCCTGTGCCACCGAGAGGTCCTTCGGATCTGCCTCCAATTTCCGTCTCTAAGCAGCTCCAAATGGTACCACGTGGGTCACAGTTGCTTGCTGGTCAGCAAGCCGACGTCTTTTATCAGGACCCTAGAGGAGCTGCCCCACCATTTGAGCCATCGCCTTACCTACCAGGTAAGAGGTTCTGGAGTACATTTTGCACTTTTTTTCTTCCGTGCTTATGCTCCCCCACCAGCCAGTGTTTTATTTAACCCCTTGATTTTGGGTTCTCCTCTGGAACCCTGAAGGATATATTCTTAATGTGCCAAGAGCTTAGCAAGATGGAAGTCAAGCATGGAGAAAAGGTGTGCTTTAGTGGTAGAGTTTTCTTTTGGCCTAAGTGATACATTGCTTATGTGATAACATTCAGCCAGTGGCAGGGATTTTGGTGCCCTTAACCAAGAACTTGCCTTTCTGATTTTTGGCAAAGGATTTTGCTCATCCAGCATAATAAAAAAGTCTGTTTTACCACAGTAGAAAGTGATGAGATGAAGTGACAATCACAAGACGCCATGGAAAATGGGAACAATAGTAACTTACTAGGAGGTATTTACAAGGCTTCATTCACAGATTCTCATTGCTTGAGCATGAACCTGGTGGAGGAGAAATTAGTGTGAGTGGAAAGAGATGGGGTGGGATACAGTTCTAGAAAGGCAGGAGGAGGAAGAATAAAATCAAGATACCCAGAGCTACGAGTTAAAATGTGTAATATTTGACTTTAGGTGCAAATGGGAGCCTGAGCAGTTCCCAACATTGGACCGTGAACCCTTTGTTTACATACAGGTGCTCTGGCATCAGGTCCCAGCATTCACCTGCTTCATTGCTCTGAGAAGTGCAGCAGAGTTTTCTTCAGGCCGGTGCTAGTCCCTAAATGGCTCCACCTCCATTTTACCCCCAGATATTCCAACTCTTCTACCATTGTCAATTGCCAGAAGAAGGGAGAATTAATGCTAAGAATTGTTCCTTGGTTGTGGAAAGGCTCTCTACCGCTGGGGTGCTCCTATTGAGTTATGGACCCTCAACTGAGTTCAAAGAATCCCCATGAAAGGACAATCTGTTTTGGGTCACCCCTTCCTTCAGAGAGAGGCTACTGGGCAGCAGCTGCCTGAAGAGCTCCTGTATTCAGTCAGCCCTTCTTCCAGCCACAGGGGGCTGGAGGTTTGTTTTCCTTGGCATGTACTAGCTGTGCTGTATTTCCCAGTTTTAAGCTCCTCCTTTCAGGTCTGACAGCTGGCCCCCAAATTTTTGCTTCAGCCCTGGCAATCATTGATGTTCTGCAGGGCTGAAGTCAGCTCCTGCCATCAATGGGGTATAACCAGTATTTAGTTAACCCGGAGTTTCAGCTGATCAAGGTTCACCCAGTTACACAAATGGCTCTGGTAAACTGAGGGGAGTTACGTTCTACTTTTCATGGTCTTCTCAAAAAATGTGCCCCTGAGAGTAGTCACTGACTGGCAGGCTCACTCATGTCATCTTGGAGGGACACCTACGAGCCATCTATTGACAGAAGTTTCTGTTGGATGATGACTTCTGACAAAATTTCTGTCAATAGATTGCGGCTATACGCAAAAGTGGATCGAAAAAGCGATCCGCTCTGTTGACAGAGAGTGGCCAGACTGCCCAGCCACTTTCTTGACAGAACAGCCAGCCGGAAGCACAGCAAACAGGGCTTCCTGGAGAACCAGAAGCCCTGTCTGTCAAGAGACGTCCCCCTGAGCATCCACATGGCTTTTTTGTCAACAGAATCTGTCAACACAAGTACTGAGCTTTGTTGACACGCTCTTGACAAAATACATTTTGTGTGCGGACGCTCCGTGAGTTTTGTGAAGAAAACTCTCTAGTGTAGCCATAGCCCTAGTGAGTTCCTACAAGTATATAGTATAGTCTTTAGACCCAATAATGGTCTAGACTGAAAAGAGCAGACCACACCTTCTCACCTGTGCTTTGCTCTGTCTCTGGCTGCTGTGGCTTGTTTCCAGCAATAACAACTGGTTTGGTTAATTTAAACTTTTTTTTCTCCTGGAGCTCTAGGTCAACCCTTGCTTTCTCAAATGTCTTGCGATAGATTTTTAGGAAGACTTTCTTGTACGAAAATAAAGTATTTATAGCAGTAGGATGACAGCTGTGTGGTCAACAAATTACTTACTGGTGCCTCTCTTCAACACTGCTGTAGGCTGGAATCTCTAAGAATAAATGATGGTGAATGTGTCCAATCATGTATTGACTTTTCGTTTATCTTTAAAATTCAGGTGTGTACTATCCTACTCAGTCTTCACAGTGTGTGTCTCGTTTTGCCCGACCTCTACCATCTGCTTCTGACCCTGGTGGTCCTTACTTAGACCATTACCCACCCTACCTTCAGGATCGTGTGGTGAACTCACAGTACGGCACACAACCACAGCAGTATCCTCCCATGGGACAACCTATGTATCAACCACACTATGACAACCGGCGTGTATACCCCTCTGCCCAACCATACCAACGGGAAGATATTGTCCGAGGAAGCCCTGTGCCCATTGAAATTCCACAGCAAACTGTACCACCCTATGTACCTGAATCCAGAGACAGATACCAGCAAGTGGAGGGCTATTATCCAGTGGGTCCACATCTCAATCAAATCAGACCTTCATACCACAGAGTAAGGCTTTCTCTATATTTTTATCCTTTGGTCAGTGAGGTAACGTTAAGTGGCCATTAACTTTGGGGAACTGGACACTTCTTGAAGGAGGGGAGGTGAAGCATTCTTTAGGAGACTTAAACCCCAAATGCAAGCCTTAATTAGTGGCTTAGGCATCTGCTTTTTTTCTCCCCCTCGCCCTCCCTTACCTTATACCAAGTTTTAAAATTAATAATGGCTACCGATGGAAATTGAGCACTGGCGCTGGTCACGTTTGAAAGAACATAGTGACACACAAATGATTTCAAGTAATGAAATGTCATATGAAACCCTTTGACTCCAACTTCAATGGCAATATAAAATTTCAAAGTAGGGTTTTAAATCTTTACTTGTTTGTTTAAATGTAAGTGTAGTGACATGATTGTGACATGATGGGAAATGGATATCTTCTCATTATGCACAGTGCAAGTAACAGCATGGGCACATGGTAATGTGAGATTTCATGCACTGCCCGTTCTTAACATTGTGACTACCTCTGGAATGGGCGAGGAGATCTTCTTTCGTGACCATTCTATACTTAGCCCCTTGACTGGGCTTGCCAACTGCAATATCAGTGTATTTTGGTTTTAAGTGGTCATCAGTCCAGTGGAAACTGGAAGGAGACCAAACTTGCTGTGTCCATAAACCACTAGATGAAAATGTTCTGTCCATGACACAGCTAGATTCAAATGAGCAACGTGGAGATTAAGGGCACTATATCCCACTTCTTGATCCATGACTGAGCATAAACATTTTAATTTAGCCAGTTTATAGCTTCATGAAGTCTGAGAGATGATCGATCTGCTTGTGGTATAAGCCTATTCATTATATAACATCCCCAGATATTCTAACTCAAGTAAGATTATATCCTGCAGCGTTGTCCAGTTACTGTGCCCCAGGCTGAGTGACAGGTTTGGCATCTCCCTGCTTGGCATGCACAAGCACTTTAAAGCTAAATACAACCAGAAAGGACTGTAGTTTGCAAAAGGGACGTTTGGCCATTTTGTGGGTTGAATATCAAAAAAAGCTAGGTCTCTCTGAACTAATAGAGGTCTAATCAATTTTGGCTGTTTATGTATGTTCCATATTGATTGATGGGGTAGCTCGCACTATCACCCATGTGAACTCTTTCTTTGACTAATAAGCTGCAGCTTCCAGGACAACATTAATGAACAAGTAGGATTGTCTTTCATTCTTCCATCCAAAACTATGTTCTAATTTTAGATATTGTTTTTTCTGCACATTTTTCTTGTAGGGTGATCTTGCTTTACTTTGTGTGTTTAACAACTTGTTGACTAATACACAACTTTTTGTAAATTAAAACTCTAGGAGCCTTATAACCGACTTCCACCTCCACCTCAACCCCATCCCAGCCTGGATGAGCTTCATCGCCGAAGGAAGGAAATCATGGCCCAGTTAGAAGAGAGGAAGGTGATCTCTCCACCTCCCTTTGCACCTTCACCAACTTTGCCTCACCCCTTCCACCAAGAGGAGGTAAGCATATTTTAATAATGGTTTTGGATTTCTGGTATGATCAGAAATTAGTTTAGAGGTATGCAGTGTTGGGGAGTGAGTTTCTGTCACTGATCCTGATCTTCTGAAAGGCTGACATAGCTTATAATGTAAGAAAGGGTAGACTTTTAAGTTAGCATTATGTTGAACAATGATAATCTCCTAGGATCTTAGACAGGTTGAACCTCTCTAGCCCAGCACCCTGGGGACCTTCCCGGAGCCAGTCCAGAGAATTTGCCAAACCACAGGAGATCAGTGTTGTCTAGCAGCATTATCAATGTTTCCACTGCTTATTGGACTCTTGAAAGACATTTAGGCATAAATTAGAGCTAAGTAACAGAATGGAACACTGAGAACTAGGACTTGTGGCTGTAACCAAACTTTATGGGACCACAGGAAGCTTGGCACACCCATGGCAAGTGGTTGTCTAGCTAACTAAAATCATGCTGGATTATGGGTGGTGTCGGACAGGAGTGTGCCAGATTAGAGAGATTCAACCTGTATTATACATTTTAGAGCGCTTTTTTATGCTCCAGTTACGGAGGTCTGTATTGCAACATTGGAGGAGACTCTTAGTTCTCCATTAGACTTTTGATCTGTCGGGGTTCTTAGTTACCTTTTTATATAGCCATGAGCACAGTCTTGCTGCTTTAATGTGTAAAGGCACTATTAGATTGCTTTGAATGTCTCCGTTAATGACCAGAACACCATTGCTAGACTAGGTGTAATTTATGCTTGCTATGGATAGAATTAAGTAATAAGACAAATCTTCAGCCTAATCAAGGTCAATATCACTGCTTTTTTGCTGTGCACTGAACGTTCAGTACTGGGCACTCAGCCAGGTGATTTTGAAATTTCACAAATAATATTAAATATAAGTTGGCAGATTCCTATGGAACATCCGGTGAAAGTCCATTCTGCATCTTTCAGGAGTCAAAAATGCCTGCAAGTAAACTTCTTACCTTTAACTGACAGAACCAGGTTTTTGTTTTTGTACAGTATTCGGATGAAGACCTGAAGGTAGCTGGGAAATACAAAGGAAACGATTATAGCCAGTACTCTCCTTGGTCGTGTGACACCATTGGCTCCTACATTGGAACCAAAGATCCAAAACCCAAAGACGTAGTGGCAGCGGGGAGCGTAGAGATGGCGGTAAGTTGAGGTGCAAGAATGGAGAAAAAGTTAAATTGCAAGCAACCTCCTTGGTTTACTAAGTTAGATGGATTACAGTATATGCCTTTGTTTCAGAGCCATTGTATCTGACAGTCAAAGGGATAGCTTTACAGTTGCAACAGGATGCTCAGTTTTCCAAATGAAAAATTGTTCCACTGTCACGTGTTTGTTTCTGTTCATCTGTTTGTTTTGTTCTCTTGGTTCTGATTATAAATATGAATGTGACTCCTTCCTGGCTTGAACCCACTCAGGGAGAGAGAGACTATGATGTTTGTCATCTGTTTCTCAATACTAATTTGGAGTCCAAAAATTATCTGTTGTAAGGCTTAATTGGTTGGAGCGGCACATCTTTTGTTTTGTTTGTTCATGGAGTTAGGAGAAGACCTGAGGTTTTTAACCTCTTTTGGGTCCCTTGATGGTCATGGTTAAAATTAAGTTTTCTTTTATTTTATGGGGTGGCTCAATGATATTTGTATCTGTTGGGATCCATAACCAAGAAAACACCCCAGATATTTCTCAGGAGGGCTGCAAATATAACATGATTGTTCAGTCTGGTACTATCTGAGTGCCTTCCCAACTTTTTTATTTATTTCCTATCTCTCTTGCACACAGAATCCAAAGCTGAGACTATATTGATCCATGAGAACTATATTGTTTGACGTGCCCTCCTTGAAAATTATTCCATGAGTTATTAAAATTTTTATTAAAACAAGAAATAAGAGTGGAAGGGAACAGGCATCAACTGTCCCTAATAGGAGTGCTGCCTCAGTGCTTCTGTTTTCCTGTAGGATCGATTTTTCCAGGAAAATGCCTGCTGAGGTATCGTGTTTATTCAGGGCCAGTGATTGCAAGGGAAGGAATAAGGCATGGGTCTTGCAATAATACCAAAATTATCTTGCTCCCTAGCTAGGAAAACATGAAAAAATGCTGAAATTTGTCCTTAGTGACCTTGAAGCGGTCATACCTAGCCTTCCTTTAACTTTGTCACTTTTTTAAAATTGTTTATATAACTCATCTTCACTGCAATTTGTCTTCAGATGAAGCAGGAGCTTGGTCTCTTTTTTTTGATGAGGGCTGGAGGGTGGGTATGCGGAGAAGGAGGAGGATTGTTATGAAGAATTTCCTGTTTCCTCTCCTCTCCTTTTATCATGCTTCCCACCTCATTCCTTCACCGTCATATGTTCAGGTGAACCGTCTTGGGACAAAGACAACTGGTGGAGACTATTTTTCAGAACTCCTCCTCATTTTGTGATATGCTGGTACCAGTACGAACACGTACTTGTCTGGCTATAGCTAGCTGACTAGCAAGATTTTCTCCTCAGCTCGTCTTCCTCTGCCTGCAGGCAAGTTTCCCCATTAGTTCTCCAGACTTATCGGAAGCAGCTGGTGCTGCACAACTGAGTTGACCTCCATCTTGCTGACCTCATTGGAGCCACATGGAACAAGGAATGGCAAAATTGGCTTACTCTGAGGGGGAGAGGAGGAAACAGGATAAAAGGCATCAACACAGCCTGTCTCCTGCAGCTTTGGGCAACTGGTCTATTTTGTTCTGCCCCTACCAGTCCTGTACAGTCTCACCATGCAGGACTGATGCAGCTACTCTGGGAAGTGGCAGGAGATACTCTAGGTGAAGCAAGTGCTTTCTATGTCAGAAGCCCTCTGTCGACTTGGGAGCTGTGCTGCAGGTCCTCCTAAGTTTCTCCCATCCACTGGCCAGAAAAAGGAGACCTCTCAGAGGGGGCCAACACTATATCTTTCACCTTCAGCATGTCATCCAGTCTTGCGGGTGGGAGGAAGGGATTTACTTTTCATTACCACAAAGGAAATTTCTCCATCTGAGCCGTATCCTGAATAAGTAGGGTCTTTGTTGTCTCACTGCTTTCATCCTTCCTCTGAAAAAGCTTTGCATGAAACTTCACCATTGGGCTTCACTTGCCCTCAGGATTCTGACCTTCTGTTCAAGATGCTTGTTTCCAAGGGCCAGGAAAAGCCTCATCCATCTCTTCTATAGTCTCAAGGAGAATGAGCCAGAAACAGATCTAAACCATCTTTCTGTACTGTGAGGCTTTCTTCTTCCTGGATAACCATGGGAGGGTCATGCCAGAGAAATGAAACATATATCCTAAAACTGGAAGGCACGTCGGAGGTCATCTAGTCCAGTGCCACTGCACTCAAAGCAGGTCCTATCACCATCCCTGACAGATTATTTTTTAAACCTGCCCCAGAATTAAGCTTACAACCCGACATTTACAAGGCCAATGCACTAACCACTGAGCTATCCTTCCCCTCCTTACTTAGGGATTACTTAGTCACCCCAGCAGCCAGATCTTCACCTACTCAGAACAGAAAACCTACAGGGAAGAAGCTGCACTCACCTTTTTCCTCCAAGAGCAGCTTGGACTTCCAAGACTTATAGCTGCTCCACTCCAAGGTGAACTTTAACTTGCCATTCTGAGTCATGGGAGATGTTTTGACACCTGGATGAGAAGGTGAAAAGGACTGTTAAACATTCCCTCCGACTGGATGCTGTTCAAATTCTGACTGTGACTCCAGCCTCTAAGACAGCAACCCAGTGGCTCCCAAAGATAACCACGGGACAAAACATTTGGCTCCAGACATCCCTCCTGGATAGGCAGACACGTTCCCAAGTGACTTATTTTTAATTTCCTGAATGGCGTGATTCAAAACTGTGTGTTTTAGACACGAGCACCACAGCTACCCCTGCCCAGTAGTGATTCCTGAGGCAGCACACCTTTGTTTCCTCACCGTGACCTCAGTGACATTCACAGAGGCCTAACTGATGTGGGGGGCAGGGGGAGAGGGCTTCAGCTGCCATGTTCCAAAATGGCTGCCATTGAGCTTTGGAAGAAGAGCCACTCGCTGCAGTAGGTTGCGCCGGCTCTTGCCCTTGCCACCCTCCAGCTTAGTTTCTTTGTAGTTCTTCATTATCTGGGTGTGGGCGCTGCTTTTCAGACCCATTTACGGAGGTAGCAGCCACATCAGAGTCAGTCAGTTCAGGTCAGTGTAGCTCCATCTGTGTAAGTTCTGAACTGAAAAAACAGGAAGACTGTCCAGATGCTGAGAGAGCAAGGATGAAACCAGGTGCAGAAATCCAGTAAAGGAGACGCTACTGCCTGACAGACACCCTGAGCAAGACTTTTCCATACTGGCATTGGTACATTCTGGAAGACAAACGGTCAGGAAAGAAACATTTTATATATTCCCCATCACTGCTGGGGTCAACTTCCTTTTTTTCTTTACCTCTTGTGCAGAACATAGACAGTAAAGGCATGCGTGACCAGCGGTTGGACCTGCAGAGAAGGGCAGCAGAAGCAGGGGACGATGACCTCATCCCATTTGGAGACCGGCCTACTGTATCGAGGTTTGGGGCCATCTCGCGTACTTCCAAAACGATGTACCCAAGTTCTGGCCCCATGCAGGCCATGGCCGTTCAGGGAGCTTCCACCAAATCTATCAACATTGCAGGTATAACTGACACACATGGCTATTTTTCTTTTTAGCACAGTTTTGCTTCGGTGTGCTAGTATAGTGGAGGTTGAAAATGTTTGTCAGAATCTTAAATGGTATTTAATACTGTCAGATTCTAATTCGTAAATTATGGAGTTAGAGGTGGAAAAGATCTGTTGACTCCCTGTTAGTACAGGGCTATTCTGTACAGTTCATGGTATTAATCCCTATGCCAAGAGGCTCCCACCACTTTCCTTAGACTGTTCCAAAGCCAAAAGGATTTCACTGTCAAGAATTTTTTTCCTGGTAGTCTTCCTTTATCAGTTTCATCTCATTGCTACTAGCAGCTTCCCCATGTACATCAATAAGGTTGTCTTCCTATTTAGTGTTTACATCCTTCAGATATTTATAAGCTGTCATTGGAGGGGGATTATGAACTCCCCTTTCCCATTGTCAGTACTTAATATATTTTGGATTAAAGGAGGATGTGAATTTAAAATGCAATCACTATTGTGTAGTTCTTCTTCTCGGTAGTTTCAGATTTTGAGACTTCCTTTCCTAAGAAGTTTAATGAATAACACATCTGAAAGCACTTAATCAGGGTATAAATAATTACCATTGCAAGCTTAACATAAACATTATTTTGTATCATCCTCAGAATGGTCACTAACCTACACACTAAGAAATTAAACATTGTTCTTTTGGGTTATATCTGTTGTAGTTCTGTCATTCAAAGCACTGTGAGGTAGCATGTGTTACCTGGGTAACGCCTTTTATTTTTTTGCAGAGTACAGTCCATATGGAACTCATGGTGGCTGGGGAGCGTCTCCATATTCACCCCACCAAAACATACCTTCTCAGGGACGCTTCAGTGACCGGTAATCTCTCTCTCTTTGTCTGTACTTACTACTTTACCAAACATAGTAAAACTATTGTCTGAAATGTATTTTCTTTCCATTCCCTTTCCTGCCCCTCAAAGGGAGAGATTGTCCATGTCAGATGTAGCCGGCCACGGGAAACCCTTAGCCTCAGCTGAGAGAGAGAAGCAGCTCCGGCTGGAACTGCAACAACTAAATCATCAGATCAGCCAGCAAACGCAGTTACGAGGAATAGAGGTTCGTACCTTTGTCTCAGAAGGGACAGGAGAGAGCTGGGGTTGGCAGACTTACTTATCATAAACCAAAGATTCTTCTCGCATCACATAGTACAGAAATTTAAATCCTTGGCACCAGGACATGTCAGCACAAAAGAAAAACCCTTCACTCTTTAGCAGCAGGAACTAAGGACTTACACTTAGAAAGCATACCATGTGTGTTTTTATTTATTCACACCCGCTTGCTTTTTTCTCTCTCACTTGCTTCTGAGCCCATTGATCTGTAGGCAAATGAAGCTGTTGGCTTTTCAGATTCTGAGATAATCATTGCCTGTTGAAAGTTAAACCCTTTTGTGTGGCGTTTTGGCTTTGTGCAGTGGCCCTTTTCTTCCTAAACAGTGAAAGCCACAAAATAGGTGTGGAAGATGTTTTAACTTGAGTGAAAAAAAGCTCAATGTCAAGGTCTATTTACGACGAGTGTAATTCATGCACATGTGGGATGATATGAGAGGTTATATTAGTAAAAGGAATGATGAGCAGTAGCTGTAGCGCTACTCCATTTTATGGGATTTTGTGGTGGTAGGGAGCTGCAAAACAAAAATAAGGAATTCTTCCTGTAGGAAAGCTGGGATAGGGAAAGCTGCCTTTTCCTACAGAAAGCAATAGAGAACTACTTTGATGCCTCCCATCTAGTCAGATTGAGGTTTCTCTCCACAAGCTTCATGGTTGGGGTATGGTCAGAAGTCTTTCCTCTGGCCTAGTAAAAGGTTGGGTCCGAAAGCAGTAGTTCTTCATTGTGTATCTGTTAAGTGCTTATGGCATTCTTAATGACTGTGGGTGGCAGTGACTCTTTCAAGAAGTACACATTTCCCAGTTACTTGAGAAGTGTTTTTTCTTGTGCTCTTATTCAGGAGCAAGAAAGAAATGGTATTTAAATTGTGTGTGCTTGCCTCACTGTTGCCTTAGTGCAGGAGTATTGGAAAGTTTCGAAACCTCTGTCTGACCTCCCTCCCCTATATACCTTTAGAATTCACCTTAATTGATCAGATTTTGAACATTGGCTTTCAGAATTTTAAAACCTTGAGAGTAAACTTATTGCTCAGGTCACAGGACCTTGAGCTATCACCTTTGTTTCTAGATGCAACCAGCTATTTATAATCCAGGAGACATTTTCCATTTAAATACTGCAGGGATAAGTCAAAGCTTTGAGTGTAAACCAACTGTAGCCATATACTTTTGCTGTAGTGGATACGTGTCTGTCTGTGTTCACTGCAGACCAGTAATCTGTGATTACTATAAGGAAAGATGGCCTTGCAGTTTAAGTACAGAACAGAGACTCAGTCCGATGCACTTTTGGAGGTATTCATTGAATTATTGTATGACCTTGAATAAGTTACTTGGTCTCTCTCTGCTTCTTTTCTCTGTGCTTCCTTGTGTATGTTGGGGAAGAGCCCTTAATTAGTTGTGCTTTATAGCACCTCTGCTCTTAGGATGGTCAAACAGTTACATAAAAACAGTAATGTTGTATCTGTCTTGTAGGGGTTCAGTGATCTCTACCATAGTAAAATCCAATGACATGGGTTTGTTTATCCTCCAGGAACTGTTGTTGAGCAAATAGTTCACAAAAGAACATTTCCACATGGGTCTGCATTGTGGCTTCATTTGCAAATACAAAAGAAAACGCAGGGCAGAACAACCCTTATTAGGAGTAACGATTCATCGCAATAATAAAATAACTGCCTGTTAAATACTGACATTTTACAAAGCAGGAACAGACACACACCTTTAACTGGATGTAGGAGACGCCTTGAAATATTGCTGGAAGTGCTTTCATAGTCATGGCGTTGCAGCCCATGTGAGGGGAGGGAAGGCTTGATTTATACAGCTAGGCAACACTCCTGAATTACAGCCTGATCCTTCTCTGTGCATGGTTTGTTTTGTCCTTAGTTGTGTATGTGCTTGGCTTTATGCATTTAGGCTGCTAATAACAGGCTGCTGTTGCAGAGGGAGACGACCACCCTGCCAGGCCAGCCCCAGCCTCCACCACCACCTCCTAAATGGCCTGGAATGATCTCAAGTGAACAGCTGAGCATGGAACTGCACCAGGTGGAGAGGGAAATTGGGAAGAGAACCCGTGAGCTGAGCATGGTGAGTGTGTGGGCATGGGAAGTGGCAAGGTGGAAGGTGGTGCTGCTTCGTTGGCTGCAGCACTTTGACCCTTGCCGTAAGGCGCTCTTCTGGATGACTGTGACCCCTTGTGGGACTCATTTTGCAATGAGGCAGTTAACTACAAAATCTTAGTCTCAAATTGTTGTCCAAATATTCTTACAGTTATAAATGTAGAAACCTGAAAGGCTACAACACGCATAAGAATGCTGCTGCGTGATCAGCCTGTGGTGTTAAAATCCTCGTTCCTTGTTTTGCCAAGTAGGAATTGCTCCTCTTTTTCGGGAAATTCTGTTAACTGTGAGGATGGAGAATATCCCTCTGAATCCGTGTTTTCTTGACTCGTGGCTTTTGTTAGGTGCTTTGTGTGAGATTGACAGCCGTTCTTTTCTGTCCCCATGGAATCAAAGTCACAGAATCTTTGTATGATGTGAACCAATACTTTGTCATCTTCTTTCAAAGGAGAGGCAGTCTTCCTTGGACATGAAAAGCAACCTGGGCACCAATAAACAGACAGAAAACGGACAACTAGAACCATCAACCAAGGTTTCAGCTGAGGACCTCACACTGACCTTCAGGTAACAGATGGGAGT
The DNA here is from genome assembly GCF_033958435.1 of Carettochelys insculpta. Classification (NCBI taxonomy): domain Eukaryota; kingdom Metazoa; phylum Chordata; order Testudines; family Carettochelyidae; genus Carettochelys; species Carettochelys insculpta. The sequence goes on along the minus strand of NC_134145.1, from coordinate 59,078,202 downwards.
TTTCATTGGTCCTTGGAGAAGAAGTTAATCAGGGCTGTCTCTCTGGAATACAGAGAGACCTGTTGTGTTTGTATCATTTTTATACTGAGTAGAGTACATTAGCACAGAATGGAATTACTCAGTTTATATTATCACCCTGTATTTGCATTGCCCTGAAGCTGCTCATGAGTAAGTACTTAGTCCCACATGAAACAAACTATTCCAATTTTAGGAGCAGAAATATTTTGGGGGATTATCTGAGTTGAGGTATTCATGTCAATCATGCAAAATCAGGGAAAAATTCTATAGGACTTCAGCTACGCTAAATTAAAAGCATTACAATATGTGGTTCACTGGAATGTTGTAGGTCCACACAGCAGCCATCTCAGGAGCACTGGTTACAACAGTTGTTCAGGTCACTGCTTCAAATGTAGTGGAGCTAGAAAAGACTACAGTGGCTTCTCTCCGCTATAAGAAGGGCACAGGCTTTGCAGTGGTCAGAACTAGTCTGTATCGTTTCAGTTAGATGATTGTCAATAATTGATATTTGCTCAGTATTTGGAAATCAGTGAAGGATTTTTAGTTGGAACTTAGTCCTCAAGCCATTACTGAATACTGTGATGTGATGGTGCTTTAGTCATACTTAAATTTTATCTTTCTAGTGTAACTTAGAAGTTACAGTGAAAATTCTATTATCCGGCACCCCACAGAGATTCAGGGCCGGTCAGCTGGGCCTGTGGCATGCCAGTTAACTCAATATGCCAGTTATCCAGGTATTGATTTACCGAGCTTTTACTGTGTAGTAGTCTCTAACCGCAAAGAATAATAAATCACTACAGTACTAGCATTTACCATCCTCACAGCTAATCAAGTTGAAGACTGTAGTGTTCGCAATTTTTGGTAATAGCATCACTGTGGTAGGAGTCTTAATGAAGGGAACGTAGCGATCGTTCAGTCAGAGAAATTAGGAACTTAGCGTTATTCACTACCATAAATTAAATCCAATATGATTACTTAAAAAGTAGCCAAACATTTTGTAACTTAGTTAGTTAAAATATACATAGGCTACGTCTACACTATTTGGTTTTAGGAATAAGGGGCTTTCGAAGACGGGAGGGCTCCTTTCGAAAGGCTCCTGTCTCCACAGGAGGCACGCGATTTGCCATTATGCTAATGAGGCACTGTGTATTCATGGCAACGCCTCATTAGCATCTTCTGACCTCACTCGTTATCCTGCAAGGCAAGTGTAGACGTGGCTCTAGAGTCCTCACATTTCCCTTTCTCAGTCCCGCAAACATTTTGCCTACACTACCTCATGGAACAAAAGCTGATTGAGGAAACTCTTAATACAATGGCAGTTTTCATCTGTACTGTGGAAATAGTGAAACAGTGACAGGTATACCGAAAAATGTTGGCTCTCTTAAATACTGTTTATGTAGATAATAATGGGAATGGTAGTTATCCATTTTATGACATACATATATAAATAATTACTATCTGGTGCTGTTATAGGAACTTACAATTCTTCCTTTTATAGTGTTGTTTGTTTTCCACCACCCTTCATGCAGTGTTTCTCAAACTGTGCTGCAGAACACTGGCATTCTGTGAACTCGGGGGTGTGCCTGTAGTGTTTGAAAAAATACACTGATGGTCTATATTTTCTGCTATTAAAACCAGATAAAATATGACTACTTCTTTGCTACCATACCTGATTAAATTGTATTGTTTGGCGTTCTGTGGTCTCAAAAAGTTTAAGAAACACAGCCATAACGAACAACAGGAAGTCCTGTGGCACCTTATAGACTTAATAGATATTTTGGAGCATAAGCTTTTGTGGGCAAAGACCTTTGCCCACGAAAGCTCGTGCTCCAAAATATCTGTTAGTCTGTAAGGTGCCACAGGACTTCTTTGAAGATACGGACTAACTCGGCTACCTCTCTGACACTGCCTTAATGTATATTTTTCTCATCTGGTGAGTATTAGTGAAAAGTAAATTAACATAGATACAGTGCACAAGGCAAGCTTGTGCCTGTCTCATGAAGTAGTCAGATGGTCGTTGTGACACCACAGCAACAGTAGTCAGGGCCCTGTTTTTTACTTTTAAAATCTGGTGGATCATACCCCTTTTCTCCTTCCACAGTGATGTTCCAAATGGATCAGTCTTGACACAAGAGAACATCAGCCTCCTGTCAAACAAGACCTCCTCTCTGAGCTTGTCAGAAGACCCTGAGGGGGGAGGAGACAACCAGGACTCCCAGAGAACAGGAGTTGCACCCACGTCTTCTCCATGAAGTGAGGGAATCGTCCCCTCAGAGTTTCTGTTGCAGGAGGGAGTTGGTAGCTTCCTCTATAGGTGGTCAGAGAAACACAGGAGCAGCGGTAGCAGGAGGCCCAGAGGCAATGTGCACAAACACCACTACTAGAAACAAACCCTGCACATAGTTCACATTTAATGCGTTTTTTAATTAAAAAAAAAATTAGCAGTATCTGCAAGCAATTCAGATTAAATTTGTTTTTGTTCTGTGAATGAACTTTATTTTAATAACTTTGGACGCCTTGGTTCCCAGGGCTTTAAAAAAAAGATATTATATATATATACTCTGTTTGATTAATTGTATGATCTTAATGAAGTAGGTTTTTTTCTTTTACTTTGGTATTATTACATACCCAGTGTATAATTACCACCTCTGCTCCCTTTCACCTCTGAACAACATCGGCTGCCTCCTTGTATGAATTTTAAGGTGAATGAGGGACATGGGATGGAGGGAGGCTATGAATTGCAGAGTCGAAAAACATGCAGCAAATCAGTATTTTTTTTAATAATCAGCTTGTTATTAGGAGTTTACTTCAATGCCCACAGTACTTTTCTCCTTACACTTGTTGGTTTTTAGCCACAGTTGATTGAATTTTCACAACTCAGTGAAAGCATTCCAAAATATCCACCCAACTGCACCGTGTACCCCAAAGCTATGATTTAAGTAGAGCAGAAAGAGACCAGTGCATGCACCAGACTCTATTTTTGTGAACTAGGAGCTGATATGGCATTGTGTTTTTTGTGGATG